>NC_134791.1:56467414-56794914 GCF_046742065.1 Oratosquilla oratoria
TCTTCAGGTTGTAAACACTGATTTAAAATGCTTGTTCATAATTTCCGTCATTTCTATTTCCTCACATTATTCAACTCCTCCTTGTCTTAATTTCTCCAAGTCTTGTTTGTTTTTCAGTTTGTTATTTACAAATCTGTAAAATAATTTTGGTTGATCTTTACATTTTTCTATGACATCTTTTTCATATTTTCTCTTTTCCTCTCTGCACACGTGTACATATTCATTTCTACAACAAGTATATATTTTCCATTTCTAAGGCCTTTTGTATTTCTTACGTTTGGTCCAAGCTTTATCTCTTTTGTATTTTAACTCTCTACAACTTTTGCTGTACCAGCACTTTATATATTATTTTTCATGTCTTTGTCTTGGGACATATTTTTCCACTCCTTTTTTGTAAATTTTTGTCAAAATATTCCATTTCTCTTCCACTGTTGTTTCTTCTTTGTATATTTCTTCCCAGTTTTCTTTTTGAAAGAATTCTCTTATTTTATCAAAGTTTGTTTTTTCATACATCATTCTTCCTTTTCTATATTGTTCATCTCTTTTCACGTATTTTTCCTCATTTAGTTCCAGTTCAATCAATATGTGGTCACTTTTACTTATTGGTATTTTATATTTAATCTTTTCCACTATTCTAGGTTCAGATGTGATTATTAGGTCTAGTCTCGATGGTTCTTCTTCATTTCTATACCTAGTGTTCTCCTGTATCCACTGTGTCATTGTATGGTCAATAATCATCTCGAGTAGAACATTTCCCCATGAGCCGTCTCCACCCTTTACTGTCATCTCTTCCCAGCAGACTTCTTTGCAATTAAAGTCGCCCATCATATCTATTCTTCCTCTATCTTCCATTATCTTATTTAATGTTATCTTTGTGTCTTCTAACATACTTTTATGTTCACTCTCTTCCCATGAGGCTGTTTTTGGAGGCACATAATTTATCACGAACTTTCTGCTCTTCTTATCTCTGTCTTCCACTTCGATCATAATCATCTCTACTGTATTCTTTCCATATGTGACACACCTCACGTTTATATCCTTCTTAGTCAGGAACATAACTCCACCCCCTTGTTTTGTCTCTCTGTTTCTAATCCAATAATTATATGCATCATTGCCTACACTGTTGGATAGTAGTGGACATCTTAATTTCGTTTCTACAATTCCCATTATGTCCGGTTCTTTTTCCTTCAGATAATCATTCAGCTCATTCAGTCCTGTTATTAATCCATCTATATTTGTGTAAGACACTTTTAGTTTTCTGCCACTTCCATTGTATTCTCTGTTTCCCTTTTGTTTTTCTCTAGTATGTCGTATTTCCTTATTTTCATATTCACTACTCTCCAATAGAATTTCTCTTTTTCTGACTCTGTTCTGTTCTCGTTTTTTTTCTTAGCTTCATGTCTTTTCTTTTTTTCCTCCTCTCTTTCCTCTTTATTCATTTCTCTTTTTATCCATACCTTTTTATATTGTTCACTTGTTGCTAGTTTCCCTGTTTTTGCTAAGATATTCTCTGCTGTCGTTTGTGACCTGAATTTAATCTTAATTGGTCTGGACTTATCTGTACTATACTTCCCGAGACTATATATCTCTTCAGTTTGTTTCATGATTTCAGGTTCATCTTCCTGAACTAATTCTAGTAAACTGCTTACTTTTTATTTTTCCTCATTCATTCTTGTGGTTCTATTTGGGTTATATTTCTCTTCCATTCCTAATATAATTATACTTTTTTTTTTTTTTTATCTGCTAAGTCCCTTACTATATTCTCCTTCTGTCTCATCACTTTAATAAATGAGTCTTCAGTTTGTTCTTTCATTTGCTGTTTAATTATGTCAGTAAATGCAACTCTACTGTTTTCTTGGATCTTTTTCTAACCCTGTGCTTCCTTTGCTATGGCCTCTTTATTGTCTTTATTATTCCTCTTTAATTCCTCATTCTCCTCTTTTACTTCTTTTAACTGCCTTTTTAAATCTTCTATTTCTTTAGTTAAGTTTTTGTTCACCTTCTCAAGTTCTTCCAGTTTTTCAACTCTTTGCGCAATCTTTGCTACGTTACCGAACCTCTTCTCCCAATGTTCGGTCATTTGTTCAAGTTTTTCCTCTAGTCTTGCCAATCGGGGGAGGTTGGTATCCTCCCCCCCCCCCTCATTAAATCCCTGGAAATTATTTTCTTCACCTTCCATTGTGCTGCTCTTATCTATATTTCTAATCTTAATGCTTTTACTGATATTTTCGATTTCCCCAGTGTCGTCAGCTGATCTTTTGTTTACATTTTTCCTGCTGTCAGGGGGAGCCCGTTCGTCTCCCTCCTCATTTTCTTCCATTTCCCTCAGTAATCCCTCCCCTTCTCCCCTTTCATTACCTTTTTACTACACCACGAGATTTCCCCTTCCCTACAAATACAATAAGGTACTTTCTCGTAATTGAGATCCACGAAAAATGCGTTTTTTCCCGGAGTTCCAATCCACGCCATGAATCCGACGAAAGTGTGTGTGTGTGTGTGTGTGTGTGTGTGTGTGTGTGTGTGTGTGTGTGTGTGTGTGTGTGTGTGTGTGTGTGTGTGTGTGTGTGTGTGATTCACCATTCATGGATGACGTGCTGGACTCGTAGTCGACAGCTATTTCCTTCCCTGAAGAGAGCTCAGAGCTCATATGACCTATCTATGGGCAATGCTGTGGTAATGTATGTACATGTATGTATGTATGTATGTATGTATGTATGTATGTATGTATGTATGTATGTATGTATGTATGTATGTATACAAAGGATTACAAAGACGGAGCATGCCGACAGGAGACCTTTTTGTATATATATGTATATATGCATATATATGTATATATATATATATATATATATATATATATATATATATATATATATTTATATATTTTTATATATGTATATATATATATAATATATAGGTAAATATGTATGTATATATATATATATATATATATATATATATATATAATAATATATATATATTGATAAATTGTTTAAGACAAATGAGAGAGTGATAGGTGGGGAAGGGTAAACGAAGATGGGCTAAGAATACATTTATTGTTCTTACGTTTCGGTTATTATAACCTTCCTCAGAGAACTTGTTACAGAACATCTTGGTCACAACATTTATACCCGTAGTGGGGGAACTTGTGAAGCTTCGAGTGTCAGGTTTTTTCTAGCGCATTAATTATTAAGAGACTGGCTGCTTTAGATAGGCATATAAATCCTTCTCTGTCGTTATTATTTTCTTGGACATTTATATGTGCAGCTTCAACTGTCTTTCTCATCTTCTTTTGTAATCCTTTGTGTAAAATTTCAACTTTACTTCATTCGGGAAGGTTGTTGCATATTTCGAGGTGGCGGACCAGGGAGTTAGACGTTCTGTGCTTTTAAATCATTCCTATGTTCGTTTATCCTCTTCTCGAGAAGAGAAACTGATCTCTCTGAAACTAATATATATATATATATATTAGTTTCAGAGAGATCAGTTTCTTGAGTGTAGTTGGGAAGGCTTATGAGAGGGTTTTGATTGAGAGGATTAGGAGAGGAACAGAGAGAGTATTTAGTGAGGAACAGAGTGGGGTTAGGATAGGTAGGGGTTGCGTGGATCAGATTCTTGTGGTAAGGCATACTTGTATGTGTAGAAAAGCTTTAGGAAAAGTAAGGATGTTTATTAGGCCTTTGTGGTTTTGGAAAAGGCTTATGGCAGGGTAGACAGGAAGGCATTGTGGGAGGTATTGCAGGTATATGGGATATGAGGAAATTTGTTAAGAGCAGTCAAGAGCTTTTAACAAAGTAGTAGAGCCTGTGTTAGAATTAGAAATGGAGAGAGTGAGTGGTTTGAGGTAAAGGTGGGACTTCGCCAGGGATGTGTTATGTCACTTTGGCTGTTAAATTTGTACATGAATGGGGGTGGTGCGAGAGGTAAATGCATGGGTAATGTGCCGGGGATTGGAGGTGGTTTAAGAAACTGGAGAAAAATGTGAGATAAGCGAGTTGTTTGTTGACGACACTGCACTTGTAGCAGGATCAGAGGAGAGATTAAGGAAGTTAGTGATGGAGTTTGGGAAGGTATGCGAAGAAAGGATGTTGAAGATAAATGTGGGTAAAAATATGGTGATGAGATGTACAAGGGGAGAGGATGGCAACAAATTGAAAGTGAGTATTAAGGGAGAGAGACTGGAGGAAGTGGATAGATCTAGATACTTGGTTACGAATGTGGAGGGAAAGGGAGGAGTGGAGGTAGAGGTACAATGTAGATTGAGAGAAGGGAGTAAATGCCATGGGAGATTAAACAGTGTAATAAGAAATAGACATTTGGGAATGGATGCTAGGCACTGTATGGGTCACAAACATGGAACTTAAAAGAGGGAGAGTTTAAATGTGTTTGAGATGAAATGCCAGAGAAGTATGGTAGGGGTTACTAGGCTAGATAGAGTGAGAAACGAGGAGGTGAGGAGGGGAGTAGGGGTGGAAAAGAAGTTGGAAGATAAGATTGATGAAAGAGTATTGGGATGATTTGGACACATGGAGAGAATGAGTGAAAAAAAAGATTAGTAAAAGAGGTGTGGAAAGCAGAGGGGGCGACCAAGGAAGAGATTTATGGATGGGGTTAAAGGGGCATTGGAAAAGAGAGGAATGTCTGTTGAGGAAGGAAGGGAGAAGACAGAAGATAGAGGTCAGGTAAATCTATATACAACATGTCGTATATAGATTCACCTGCACACCTATATCGGCATGACAACGACTAAGCTAAGCAGACGCATAACTTACCATCTCACATCTGGAGCCCCCAAAAAAATTTAAGACAGGAACACCAAACAATCTTCACAAGAGAAATGATGATGGAAAATACGAACATTATAACGACATACCAAGATACCCATCGCCTCCCCATCTTAGAAGCACTATTTATCAAAGATATGAACCCTAGTCTGAACATCCAGACGTCCGACCTGTTAGCGCTACCGAGCATGAGGAGGAACTATGTTGCCCGGCAAAATCAACATGAGCACAAGGAGAGATCACTTGATCGGACGAACCAATCAACACCAAGGACAAGTGCACAACGCAGCTAGTCCAGCCCTTAAATACCATCCATCTGACATTTTCAGTTCAGTAGCAACTCTAACATAGAGACAGCCACTATACCAAGACACTGAAGAAGAGTCAAGAGACTCTGGCAGCAATAGATGAACTCCTACGGAGAAATAATTTCAGATCTCAATAGAGACAGTAAGACCACCTTAAGACACAAAGAGGTCTTAAAGAAAATACAAAAATCAGAACTAGGAATCACATTTAAATCTACTTATTTAAGAGAAAATATCCAACCCATTTATACACATGATATAAATAATAATAGTAACAATGATAATAATAATAACAAAATTATTTGGCAAAGAATCAATATACATGAAGTGCAAATAATGACAAGAACACATAGTTCGAAATAATAATTGCAAATTGCCGAGGATAACACAAAAAAGTATGTACGCTTATTTCCATTGTGGTCCTCATTATATTGTTATTCTACACTAAGTTACACAGACAACATACGTAAGGGGTTAAGGGGACCAGAGACAATCATGAGTAATACCAGTCAGTACACATATGACACATAAACATTGTTATAGTTTTGCTAATATTACTAAAATGTTCGTAACACATAGGATATTGAGACCAAAAATTGAGCACCATCACAATAAGGAACATTGCATTAAGCAAAGGAACAACAAAATAATGTTAAATGGTAACAAAACAGTATGAGTGAGTACCATATCAGAGTAGTACCATTAATGATATACTACATTATTCTACAGCTGTATCAACATGTTGTTATAGTGAATGCTACATTGCAGCTAGGGTCACCTATTAATTAATTCTAAAATTTTACCTGTATCTCAGGACGGAGTGGGCAATTAGTATGAGCACTAGGAAGTAGTACATTATAACCTGAAGCACCAGAAGTAGGGTACAGGGGACCAGTACTCGTATGAGTAAAACAACAAAGAAAACAAGGAAAAGGCCAATTACCTTTTTGCCTGGTGCCCTGATTCACCAGGCTTGTATTATGGTCAGATCATAACTGTTCTCGGACCCTACCTGAGACATATACCATACTATGACTAGCAAAACAAAGGTGGAAACCAATTTGTAACATCAAACATTGTTATACTAAACTAAACTTCTGAAGGACAAAAAAAAAAGTGGGCAAGGTCAGAACAGTTATGAGTGAACGCAGATTTGGATGGTGTTACTCATGGGGTCAGGTATCCCTCATTAAGCTAGTAGTACATATAATCAAGGCTATTCTCTGTCCATAGCTGAGACATATAGTAACTCCTGATTTTTTTCTTGAAGGTAATCTTGCTATTTGACTTCTCAATGGACACAGGTAGTGAGTTTCATAGTTGAGCACCTGTGAAGTGAAAGCTTTTGGTGAAGGGACCTGCATGAGATACAATAAATGTCCTGAGATATCAAGGGGTACAGGCACTGAAAAAGGATAAGAACCACTGTTTTAGGCTATTCTTCCAGGTGGAAGACGAACTGCTACCTCTCCACCTCCTCATGATACCCCTTAGGGATTGACTCCTCCCAGGGAAGTGGATGTCAAGCGCGTGTGTGTGTGTTTGTGTCTGTGTTTACCTAGTTGTATTTTACGGGAAGAGAGCTATGCTCGTAATGATCCGCTTTTGCATCTTTCAATATCCAATTTGATCTTAAATTCTTGTATAGTTTTTGCACTCAATGTCTCCTCATTCAGTTTGTTCTAGATATCTATCACTGTGGGAAGCTATTCTTTTTCAGATCTCTTCTAAAACTATCCTTTTTAAGTTTCTTTTCGTGTACTCTTGTTTTTCTCCTATCCCACTTAGCAAGTCATCTCTATCAAGGACTTTCATCCTTTTCATAATTCTATAGATTATTGGTAGGCTTCTTCTTTGTTCCAGGGTTAGTAATTCGAGTTTGTCCAATCTTTGTTCCTATGTCAATTTGGAGAGTGTTGGTGCCATCTTTGTCGTTGATCTTTGAATTCTTTCTTATTTCTTTGTTCTTTTTAGTACTGAGCGTCCATAGTGTTGCAGCATATTCCAATTTTGGTCTTATCAATGTAACTAATATTTTCTTTACCATTTCTTCATCCATGTAACCGAGTGTGAGTGTGAGTGTGAGTGTGTGTGTGTGTGTGTGTGTGTGTGTGTGTGTGTGTGTGTGTGTGTGTGTGTGTGTGTGTGTGTGTGTGTGTGTGTGTGTGTGTGTTTGTGTGTGTGTGTGTGTGTGTGTGTGTGTGTGTTTGTATACCGCGGGAGTCAATTTTCCCTCAGGCAGGCTTGGTTAAAAGCAATTGCAAGTTCAGCGTTGATCAATTTCTTCAGTTTCCAACTTCCTGAAGGTCTCCTTTATAGCGAGGGGTAAAGGGAAGAGTAGGTTTCCCAGTCCGGTCATAATTAGCTTGACGGTTCGACTCTGCATGAGTCATTATCAAAAGATAGCGAGTCTCGAGAGAACGGGTAGGCCAGCCAATGATCATGCGTTGAAACTGCCCCGTCCTCTCAACCAATGACCGGCCGAGAAAGGGTCATACCTTCCAGCCAATCATAGCGCTGTATTCCTGTATGTTTGTACTATGTAAAGTAATGCATTTGTTCCATATTTGTCTTTTAATAATGACTCATGCAAAGTCCAAACGTCAAGCTAATAATGACCGGATTAGGAAATCTACTATCTCCTTTACCCCTTACTATAAAGGAGACCTTCAGGAAGTTGGAAACTCTGAGGAGGAAATTGACCAACGCTGAACTTGCAGTTGCTTTTAACCAAATCTGCCTAAGAGAATATATATATATATATATATAAATATATGTATATATATATATATATATATGTATATATATACACATATATGTATACTTGTGTGTGTGTGTGTGTGTGTGTGTGTGTGTGTGTGTGTGTGTGTGTGTGTGTGTGTGTGTGTGTGTGTGTGTGTGTGTGTGTGTGTGTGTGTGTGTGTGTGTGTGTGTGTCGGATTATATATACCTGAGAGACGTGACAGTGGTTCCTGAACAAACGATTTTTTAATCCTATAACTCGGAATTAGGAAAAAAAATTATTCAGAAAACGAAAAATTTCGTAACTCACGAAACAGAAAATTATTTATTTCTTTAGTACTGCGATATATAAGAAAACATACTAGACCACTAAATTCCTTAATAGGCATGGGCTAGCAAAACGCTAACGATGAATCCGATGATGGGCACAACTGTGCTCATGGCCGAGACCAGGACAGCCGCCACGAAGGAATCCTGAGAATTTGCAACGCCCACGACAGCGGCTGACAGACTCCAGGTGACGTGGATGGTCGACAACAGATTGGCGACTCCAGTGACCAGACAAGAAGTGCACAAATAGAAAGCCTAATCGAGAGCCACGCCCTTGACTTCGCCTTCCCCGTAAAGGGGCTCTAAAAACTCTGCCATTTTGATTGTCGTCACCTGCGCTGTGATGAAGCCGAAAAGGAGTGGGGTGGAGCTCATGACGATCAGGAACCAAGAGAGTGGGTTCAGGTGATCGGCCATGGGCCGCACAGCCATGGAAGACCCTCCGATAGCCCCCATGGCGAGGGCTGAGGCTATAGAAGACAGAGCAAAAGCGAAAAATGCCATCAGACCGCTCAAAGCTAGAGGCGCCCAGGGCTGGTGACGAACGAAGAGGAATTCCATGTCTCCAGCAACTCTCCAGAACAGTCGGGCGTACTCTTTCTTTGAGCAGTGTGAAACCTAAAATAACAGTTCAGTCAAATTGACACTGACGGAGGCAAATGGCTGTTTTCATTGTAGGTACATCAACATCTGACCAAGCACATTATATATATATATATATGTGTGTGTATACATATATGTATATATATATATATATATATATATATTGCAGTAATTCACAAGGCACACGTGAAAATACTATGAAAAAAAAACCCACTGGGAAATAAGAAGCTTAGTCCGAACGTTTTCGTCTATTTAAGACATTATCAAGGAATACACAGTTACAGAGACAAAGGTGGATATATATACATAAAGTAAAAGACAAGCTAGGAACATGGGAAGTACACACAAGATGCTTCACAATTTAAAAATCGGCTCTACCTGATTGTGAAGCATCTTGTGGGTACTTCCCAAGTTCCTAGCTTGTCGTTTACTTTATGTATATATATACACCATTGTCTCTGTAACTGTATTTCTTAAATAGACGAAAACGTTCGGACTAAGCTTCTTATTTCCCAGTGTTTTTTTTTCTGCATATATATATATATATATATATATATATATATATATATATATATATATATATATATATATATATATATATACGTATGTATATATATATGTATATGTATATATGTATGTATATATATACATATGTGTGTGTGTATATATGTTTATGTATATATATGTATATATATATATATGTGTATGTATGTATGTGTGTATATATACACACACATATGTATGTATATGTATATACATATACATTTATATACATATGTATATATATATATATATATATATATATATATATATACATGCATGTATATGTATATATGTATATATATACATACATATATATATATATATATATATATATATATAGTATGTGTGTATTATATATATAATGTATGTATATGTATATATATATATATATATATATATATATATATATATATATATATATATATATATATATATATATAGAATTAATCGGGGCAACCGAGCAGCATGTCCTCGAAAGCAGGGACAATGCATTAGTCATGTACATTCATACGACCCGGAAACGTTTTTTTTTTTCTTTCTTTCTTTTTTTGCCCCATTCTCCACACGTGGTTTCCAGTCGGACCAATCAGCGATGCTGTTGTTATTTTATATGTATGACGTCATTGGCAAACCTACACGTGTATTTGTTGTTATTATCAATCTCTCGGAATCATTTGCAATCGGTTATTTGCAGTCAGATTGGATTTATTGGCAATAAACAGATATAAAAATACTGTGTATAAAATTGCGAGGATAACACAGGATAGCACCATCCTAGTGGACAATTAGAAGCAACACACTCATTTCTATTTATTTATTGTTTATCTGGTCCTATTCCGCAAGAGCGCTCTGTATGACCTACATTTTTTCTTGCCTGATACATAATATATGCATATTAACAAAGCTAATACAAGAATTACACCCAGCCAAAATTGAATATCTATAGATTTACTACAGCAAGGAGTACAAACCGAGGGACTCAACAATGCAAACAAATAAGAATAAAGAAATAAAAATAGGAAGTGTATGTCTGAAAGCAACCATTATGAACTGTGAACTGGACAATGAGGTCACACATCCTTTCCTCGACAATGTTCAATGGTGATTGACGAGCTGCAGCATTCCAGGTACACAGACATTATGGACACTCGGCGCTGTATTGGACATTGCCAAGTGCTGCCCTTTCTACGGAAATTCGTCTGCTAAGCAGATTGACATGTCACACTACGGAATTTACGTGACTAGGGGAAAATATTTCCATAAAGTTGTTTTTGTCTATTCTATGAATAAAAAAAAAATGAATTAACTAGAGACATAAGGTGCCAATCCCGTGCCCTAGCGGTTTTTGGCATCCCTCGTCCTCTGTGCACTATGTGAAGGAAGGTCAAAGACCCTTCTTTTTTTACACGAAGGGGCTACTGCTTACGTAAATTAAGTTTTCCCAGTATTTAAGTGTTGCACGTGTTACCTTTTGTACTTGTTTGCGTGGTGGCCGGACTTTTTATCTTAAACCTGTTGTATTTTGTTTTTGGCTTTAACAGTAAGCATCGTGAATCTTTTAATCCGCTTTCCAAATCATTTTGTGTATAGATTTTAACATTCATGTAAATAACCATAAACATAAATGTAATATTTTCTCTCATATTCTCATTCGATCCTTAAATACTGAGTAATTGTAAATTGAACTAATTATCAGTTTATTATTTAATATGTTTTAATGACCCCGACAGTTGTCACAATTTTTTAAATTGTGACACCCTGCTCGTTGTCTCCCTTCCCATTTTCTCGTCTGTTTTCTCTCCGTATCAGCCCTTCATTCCCCATAGTCGGGGGAATTTCCAGTCCTTAAGACTTCTAGTAGCTGCATCTTTTCTCCTCCTCGATATCCTCTTTATTTGTCATGTCATTTTTGACAACCAATTCAATGCCTTAACGAAGGGAGAGACTTCTAATACCTAGAAACACCCCCCCCCCTTTTGATTTGTGTTCTCGGAGCCATGCTCAACGGTGTTACCCACACAAAGCACTCAAACACACCCCCTCCCCCCCCCCTGCGCGCTGCCACATATTTGATTAAGCTAGGCAATTAGAATTATTAGGACTGTGTTTAACCCGCTCGTGAACAGTGTCTACCTCAAAGAACACTTGGAATTGTGTCACCCTCCAGCATGAACATTATTCGTAGTACCCTTCGCAACTAGGGACGGAGACATAGTACTATTGGCAACGTCGGAAGCCGGCTAGCGGACATCGTGACCTGACCTGTCGCAGGACAGGGGCAGTCTAAGCATCGAGTTCGAAAAAGGAGGTCAGACCGCTCTATCTCGGAATATTAAGCGCGTCCTTTCCTCCCTCAAGTGACTGTTGGGGATTTATATCCTCGGGAATAAATCGAGTGACGATTATTTGGGTATAAACCCCTCAAGCAAAAACTGAGTGTAGTGCGATTAAAGGGAAAGGTACGCCGACGAAGTGACTTTCAACCCCCACTGCAGCCACCCAGGCCGTCCACTCCCCGCCCCCACCAAACGAAGTGGCGCCGATCGTAGCTCAGCAGGAGATCAGGCTAATTGAAGACGTCTCCACAAGCAAGACAATAATAAGTACACATTAACCAACAATTTCTTAAGCTAGGAACGCGCGCAGGGAATAGATAGGATGTATGTATGTATGTGAACCCAACTGTTAAAACCCTTATTTAATGTCAAGTAGCTTAATTTCAGTGTCTAATTTTCCAATTCATTAAAACTCACAATAGGAGTTCTGGGTTTCATTAGCCTAGGACGGTTCTCTTTATGAGTTGTCCCCACACCCCTCTTTGATTTACTCACACTTGCCTTGGAGGGAAGGCGAGTGGTCCCGAGATGTGATAAAAATCACCTGGACTTCGGTTCCCCAACTGCAGCTATCTTCCCCCTCCCTTCATCAATCACTTAAGGTACGTGTTACCCACACCACCTCATCTACCACCTTCTTCCACTGTCCAGGAATTTGCGTCACGTGCTAACTAGTGGTCCTTCGAACCGGATATTCATTCCATTACCTATGTACAGAACTCGTAAATTAATGCGACTTCACTAGTTCAATAATCAGTATGACAACTCATGAAGTAGATCACAACATGTTTCCCTGCGCATAGGTTAGCAACTCAATGCACTGTACAGGAGTCACTCCTGCTCGTTAAGGCACGCACTAGGTCAACCATGATATAGTAATTTTATGTCACATTAATTTACCCTTCCTACTTTTACCTTTCTCTTGTGCAACATTTCGCCCCCTAAGTAGAATTAGATTGTGCTGAAATTACACTGGTCCCTTTTTCACGGGTAATTCCGCCCGGCCTCATCATTCAGCGGCATCCTCAGCCGCACATCGTAATTTTAAGTTCAGCCATTTTCGGCTTAATTTAGTTTCGGCTCGGCCCAGCCTTCCAAAGCGGCGCAAATACCCCCCCTTTTGGCGCCATCCGCCACCACGTCCTTGTGTTAAGCCTAGCCGTTACCGTTACGGATGACCTGACGCTAACGGCTCGCATCGGCCCGGATTCAAGCGGCCTTATTTTTAAACTTTCGCGGTTTCACGCGAGTATCCTCACTCCCCCCTCCTTTGTCAGACCAGCTCGTATGACAGCACAATCTTCTATAGTCACCCCCTTCGATTCTCCATTTTCGTCGTGCGATTCTTTCGCTCGACTCTGCATCGTTCTTTAGAGGGAGAGCGGACACCCCCCCCTCTCGGCTTATGATTCAGTGACCGCAAGCATACTCAGACGGCGGCCACCATGTCTTATTACAGCCCTAACGAAGACGCAATTACGAACGCAACACTGACCGAGCTCATTGCCATCACGCAGAATTTCCTTGACGCTGTCACGGAATATTCTGAAGCCTACGGGGCTATCAACGTTGAGAGCCTGAGTCCCAGTGCGGCTACGGAAATTCTTCAAGAAGGTCAAGACCATCACCAAACATGGCGGTTATTGGAGCCCGCGTGGGCACGCCATCCTCACGAGGATCGGCTCACAAAACTGAAACAGGAACTAAGACCCCACAAGAAGGTACTATTAAACCTAAAAGTCCGAGCAGATGCGCGAGTGAACGGCGCAAATACCGCCGTTCAAGCGTCAAACAGCCAGCTTAATCAAAGCCCACTGGTCACATACATAAGGGAAGAAAATCATACCCCCTCTTTCGATGGGGATCTGGAAATGTTCTCCAGCTGGTGGAGTATTTTCAAGACAAATGTTCACGAAAGCAATAGGTACACAGAGGGAGAAAAGTTCAGCGCTCTCATGCGCTCTCTAACGGGGCGTGCCAAGCGTCTTGTGGGATACCCCGTGTTCAACAACACCGCGTATGAACACACCATCCGACGGCTGCATGATGCCTATGACAAGCCCTTGGCAGTACGGAGAAGTCTGAAGGAACGCCTCGTCGCCATTCCCGCACCTACGGACGAATGTGAGGACTTGTCGAGGTTCCTCGCCGATTGGGATGAGTTGGGCGAAAGGTACAGAAACGCAGTAGGACAAGCCCTCTCCGATGAATTTGTAGAGGATGTCCTAGTGCCGAAACTACCCCGACAGGTTCTTTCATCAATATACCTGTTCAAAGGCACTTCTGAACTAAGTGCACCAGAACTTCAATCAGCACTCAAAGTTTACTCGGGTGCCATCACGGGCAGTCGGCTCCATACCCCGGTGTTGGTACGCCCAGTTGCCGCAGCTACCCCCACACCCGTTCCTACTCAATCATCAACACGTCAGCCTCGACAGACATTGACGTGGGCTCCGACGCCACCGAGGAGTCAAGGTCATACGTCAAGGCACAGCACTGGACGGCCTGTACCCACGCCCCCACAACCGGCATCTGCGGTCCCCGACGAAGCACAGCACCGCGCCAACTGTTTGTTTTGCGGCGGCCCACATAGGCCGTCACACTGTACCACGTACCCGGACATCTCCACCCGCACCGACAGACTTTTAGCACTAAACAAGTGTACCATCTGCTACTCGAACAGGCATCTGAAGAACCGCTGCGACTTCCAGGCAGGCTGTATGAAATGTGGCCAGCGCCACAAGGCCCCCCTATGCCCTCAAGCCATCAGCATAACAAGCAACGGCATCATCGTGTCCCCTACACAGAATGCAGTTCCTCCTCACCTCTGGAACCAGGCTCCGATAAGCCACGCCCCCACTCCCCCCTACAGCGCGGCTTCATCTCAGCCTCCTGCTGGTTACCCACAAGCTCCAGGATACCATCCGTATTACCCCCCCTTCTATCAGTATCCGGGGGCCTACCCCCCACATCACCAGTCCCCCTACCATCCTCCGTCGCAACCAGCGCCACTTGGCACGAGAGCAATACAAGATGGCACCTCAACTCCCACACCATCAACATCTACCAGCTCCCACGACGCCCTCAGAGCACCGCCAGAGGTAACCCACGCCCCTGCTTCCACCAGTGCTCCCTCTTCAATCTACATGGCTCCCATCCTAGTAACTCCAACCGTCTTGGAATCCTCTTCAGCACCCACTGAAGCAGTGCTTGAGTACCCTCTGACGACCACAGTCCCCATCACCACGTCGGTTCAAACTTCCGCTGTACCTGATATCACCTTGCATCAGGAACCGGAACCAGCACCAGTCCTCGTCATTGAGAATGCACAAGTTGCCACTGACACTCCAAGCTCTCAGAGCACCTCTGCTCCCACCACATCAACGTCTGTCAGCTCTCACCACGACAGCTCCTGTGCCACGCCCCCAGTAGGTCACACCCCGGAAGCCACCTGCACCCCCTCTTCATCGCACTCGGCTCCCATCTTACCAACTTCAGTCAGCACTTCCACGGCACCAGATGCCACTTTATCTCAGGACCCGGAACCAGTACCAGTCCTCATTGATAATATACAAGTTGCCACTGACGCCCCAAGCTCTCAGAGCACCTCTACTACTTCAACGTCTACTAGCGCTCGCCTCGACAGCTCCTGTGCCACGCCCCCAAAAGGCCACGCCCCGGAAGTCGCCTGCACCCCCTCTTCAATGCACGCGGCTCCCGTCCCGCAAGCTGCAATCCGCACTTACACGGCACCAGATGCCACCTTATATCAGGACCCGGAACCAGTACCAGTCCTCATAGAAATTACTCAAGATGCCACCTATGCTTCTACTTCATCCACGGCTGTCAGCTCTCAACGTGACGGCTCCTGTGCCACGCCCCCAGTAGGCCACGCCCCGGAAACCACCTCCACCCCCTCTTCAATGCACGCGGCTCCCGTCCCGCAAGCTGCAATCCGCACTTACACGGCACCAGATGCCACCTTATATCAGGACCCGGAACCAGTACCAGTCCTCATAGAAATTACTCAAGATGCCACCTATGCATCTACTTCATCCACGGCTGTCAGCTCTCAACATGACGGCTCCTGTGCCACGCCCCCAGTAGGCCACGCCCCGGAAGTCACCTACACCCCCTCTTCAATGCACGCGGCTCCCGTCCCGCAAGCTGCAATCCGCACTTACACGGCACCAGATGACATTTCACATCCAGAACCGGAAGGAGTCCCGATCATCGTTGGGACTACACCAATTGATAAAGACGCTCGAGGTCCCCACATTACACCATTCGATCCTGGAACCACTGCTACGGTCCCCAGAGAAGACGATGTCAACAGCTCCGTAGGAGTCCGCACTCTTAAAGGAGAATACGAGCGGTCTGTCATACGAATCATCCCTCGAGAGATCAATCTGAGCGCGGACACGCCCCCTCATTCCCACGCGGACCGTCACGAACCGACCGCGGAGCACCTTCCCCCCGCGGGGGAAGGCGAAGCGGACACCGTAGACGACGGAACCTCTCCGGCGGCGAACGACCCGACTGAAATCGCCTGTGAACACGAGTACCTCACCACGCCACCTACGCTACAACCACGCACGGCCTCGATGACCGACGTCACAACGAGAGCTTCAGCCACGTCACTCAACGAGCCAGCAGCGGCTCCATTAACAAGAGCGCGACCAAGAAGAACGGCCGCCTAGCAAGCCAGAAACTGGTTCTTTCACTCTTGATGAATGACCAGGCCGTCCACCCACCGCCCCCCCTCTTTTTTGGTTCATAACCTGTGTCACAATTTTTTAAATTGTGACACCCTGCTCGTTGTCTCCCTTCCCATTTTCTCGTCTGTTTTCTCTCCGTATCAGCCCTTCATTCCCCATAGTCGGGGGAATTTCCAGTCCTTAAGACTTCTAGTAGCTGCATCTTTTCTCCTCCTCGATATCCTCTTTATTTGTCATGTCATTTTTGACAACCAATTCAATGCCTTAACGAAGGGAGAGACTTCTAATATCTAGAAACACCCCCCCCCCCCTTTTGATTTGTGTTCTCGGAGCCATGCTCAACGGTGTTACCCACACAAAGCACTCAAACACACCCCCTCCCCCCCCCCCTGCGCGCTGCCACATATTTGATTAAGCTAGGCAATTAGAATTATTAGGACTGTGTTTAACCCGCTCGTGAACAGTGTCTACCTCAAAGAACACTTGGAATTGTGTCACCCTCCAGCATGAACATTATTCGTAGTACCCTTCGCAACTAGGGACGGAGACATAGTACTATTGGCAACGTCGGAAGCCGGCTAGCGGACATCGTGACCTGACCTGTCGCAGGACAGGGGCAGTCTAAGCATCGAGTTCGAAAAAGGAGGTCAGACCGCTCTATCTCGGAATATTAAGCGCGTCCTTTCCTCCCTCAAGTGACTGTTGGGGATTTATATCCTCGGGAATAAATCGAGTGACGATTATTTGGGTATAAACCCCTCAAGCAAAAACTGAGTGTAGTGCGATGAACGGGAAAGGTACGCCGACGAAGTGACTTTCAACCCCCACTGCAGCCACCCAGGCCGTCCACTCCCCGCCCCCACCAAACGAAGTGGCGCCGATCGTAGCTCAGCAGGAGATCAGGCTAATTGAAGACGTCTCCACAAGCAAGACAATAATAAGTACACATTAACCAACAATTTCTTAAGCTAGGAACGCGCGCAGGGAATAGATAGGATGTATGTATGTATGTGAACCCAACTGTTAAAACCCTTATTTAATGTCAAGTAGCTTAATTTCAGTGTCTAATTTTCCAATTCATTAAAACTCACAATAGGAGTTCTGGGTTTCATTAGCCTAGGACGGTTCTCTTTATGAGTTGTCCCCACACCCCTCTTTGATTTACTCACACTTGCCTTGGAGGGAAGGCGAGTGGTCCCGAGATGTGATAAAAATCACCTGGACTTCGGTTCCCCAACTGCAGCTATCTTCCCCCTCCCTTCATCAATCACTTAAGGTACGTGTTACCCACACCACCTCATCTACCACCTTCTTCCACTGTCCAGGAATTTGCGTCAACAGTGGTGATCTTTTGCCAGAATTAATTCACGTACTTTGTTAAAGCCCGTTTTTACTAGTGATTTTACTAGTGTTTTATTAGTGTTTTTTAGTGTTTTACTATATGATTTTACTTTTTTAAATTGTGATTTTAAGATTTTTTCGTCAAGAAGGCGAGAATTTTTAGTGATGCCGACGCGGAAGTGTTTTTAACACACCGGGCCTCAGCCGAAGCTGTGAATAAGCTTAACGTT
This sequence comes from Oratosquilla oratoria, assembly GCF_046742065.1. NCBI lineage: Eukaryota > Metazoa > Arthropoda > Malacostraca > Stomatopoda > Squillidae > Oratosquilla > Oratosquilla oratoria. Next base: position 56,485,350 of record NC_134791.1, read on the forward strand.
CACGAACTACGGATTCCAGCTACTTTTCAAGGGCATAACGCAACATATAACCTAACGAAACCAGTGTTAGTTGACCTAGTCTTCCAGCAGTTAGAACCCGTTGAGGGATTTTTGAACGAGGCCAGGATGCCGATAAGGAGTACAGGACCCAGGAAGAGTGAGGGAGGAGCGGGCGGAAAACCTCGCTCAGGAGCAGGATTTTACGATACGCCAATTACAGCTCCAACTTCACCTCACGCAAGCACAGATACGGTTAGAGGAGGTGAGTAACAGTGACAGTAGGTATTCTTAATCCACCTTTGAAATAGATAAGGCAGTGAGGTTAGTTCCTGCTTTTTCAGAAAACCACCTAGACGAGTTTTTCGCTAGTTTTGAAAGGCTGGCCACACGTCTCGAGTGGCATCACCCGTATTGGAATTTGCTGTTGCAATAAACTTTTAGAAGGCGTTGAAAGCCTACATGGCCATTCCTGAAGAATAGGCCAAGAATCATGAGGTAGTAAAGCGTCAGGTGTTAGATGCGCATTCGTTATTACCAGCGAAAAAAAATACACGGGAGCGACAAGCGATTTCGCTCGGGAAAGTTCCAATAGCGGGAGCGATCCCCCACAAGAGAATCGCTCCCGCGGCAAGATTCAACGTTTTTCATGCATTATCCATCATTTGGCAATCCCTGAATCCCATCACCATTGATGAAAGGATCAGAGCAAACACAACTTACCCGTGACCAATCATTGCATTATCGATCGATATCATAAACGCAACGCATTAATCAACTTTAATTTGTTGATGTACGTACATATGTGTACGCGGTATAGCTGCTAGAAATCAATGGCTTACCTAGCCTAGCTTCGTATCAGCTGCATGCGCGCGTATATCAGTACACGACTATCGTGCTACATAATGTCGCTAGTTGCGAATTGCATGGTACATGTATATGATGTATGCAGGGAAGTTCATTGGTTGCATGCAGCTAGCTGCCCAATCAACTCGCTGACTACATGTACAATGCACCATACCCAATACCACATCACCGCATGCATACGTACACTGTACATATGCAAACTCGCTCCGACATGAGTAATGAGTTAGCCTTCCAATAGTTTGAAGGAAATCGAACCTGCAAAAACATGGCTCTGGAAGTATAAAAAATGGCTCTGGTAATTAAAAGAAATGGCTCTGGTGAATAAAAAAAAAATGAAAAATGGCTCTGGAAAAAAAAAAAAGTATTTTTTTCCCCTGGTTATTACCTGAAACTTACAGGCAGAGATTTCACGGAAGAAGACGCCTGAGAGCCACTTAAAGCTGGTTTGTTATGAGCGAGAAGCGTTTTTAAAGTGGATGAGAGTTTCGGCCGCGGAGGATTTTGAGAGGCTCGTTGAGTTCATCCTTATAGAGGATTTTTGTTTTACCGTATCGAAAGAGGTAGACATACACCTATCAGATAGGGATTTCAACACGTTAGAAGAGGCTGCCATTATGGCCGGTAAATTTGTCCTAGTCCGAAAGGACGTACATTTGCCCCACCCATCTAGTGGGTCGGTTAATCAAGCTCAGTCGAAGGAGACGTCGGTGCCCAAGAAACCGGACGGTCCTCCTTCGCAGGACCAAGATAATGCACAATTTACACCCCAGGTAAGAAATGGCGAGCACTCCAGTGCTCCTACTGTGGTAGAACTGGACAAGTGGTGAAGCTTTGCCACTGTAGATGCCGGGAGCCAGGCGCGGATACAAGCCCCACCCCCCCCACCCCCCCAACGCCCCGAGTATGTTACACTCATTTCGAGTTTGATTCTCCTTGGATAAATACTTTTTTAGTGCGAATTTATGATTTGAATTATATTTGAATTATATATGATTTTACATACAATTACGAGCAAAACAGACTTAGGTTTCCGGACCAATCTCCAAGCCAACAGCATTATTCTTGGGGTTAAAATATGGGCAGCTGCGGAACAGCTGGTCGTCTCCGCTGCTTACCGAAGGGCCCTCTTGGAAATGGAGGAGTGAAAGTGGAGATAGAATATAGATTGAGAAAAGCATGTAAATGCTTTGGGGGATTAAGAAATGTAACGAGAAATAGACATTTAGGAATGAATGCCAAGAGGAGATTGTATGAAGGAGTGATTGTACCAACAGCACTGTATGGGATAGAGACATGGAACACAGAAGAGGAAGAGAGGAAGAGTTTAAATGTGCTTGAGATGAAAAGCCTGAGAAGCATGGTAGGGGTTACTAGGATGGAGAGAGAGAGAAACGAGGTGGAATGGGAGTTGGGATAGGGTTGATGAAAGAATATTGGGATGGTTTGGACACATGGAAAGAATGAGTGAAGAAAGATTAATAAAAGAGATGTGGAAGGCAGAGGTGGAAGGAGTGAACATGAGGGGGCGACCAAGGACGAGATGGATGGATGGGGTAAAAGGGGCATTTGGAAAGAGGGGAATGTCTGTTGAGGAAGGAAGGGGTAAGACAGATGATGGGGTGAGTGGAGAATGGTCATGTGTGGATGATGCTGTGATGCATAGGAGTGGGTGGGGGATGGGGGAGTGAGGGAGTATGTGTGAATGATATTTTGATGCAGCCCAAGAGGATTTCTCCCAGTCTTCTCTTTTTCTGCATGAGGGGACAGACAGAGGTGGTTGCCAGTTAAATAAAGCGGCCTTGCTGTGGATGTGCTGTGACTTGCTACATTGCCTCTGACCCAGGGCAGTGGGCAAGATACAGGGATGACCCTTCACCCAGGAGCCAAGAAAAGAGGGATGGAAGGGTGGTGAATGGGAGTGGAGTATGTAGGGATGAAATGGTGGGAGTGGCTTTATGCCTTTGACTTTGGATACCTCCCTTGTAAGGGGAAAAGGCCATTGCTATATATATGGAATATGTATGTCATTGATTTTATGTATGGTGTGGATTAAAGGTCTTTAAAACTCTAATTTATGTATTTTAGTTTAAGGTCAACTTGCTTTGCTCCACATACCAGAATTAAAAAGATTTTAGTTCCTCCAGCGATCCAAGTTGACTGCCAGATCACAATCTCTTTTTTTTTTTTCTTAAATTTAAATGTAATTGTCATTTTAGGTTAAGATGTGAGACCCATGAGTTATGCAATGAGCTCTGAATAGATTTAAGATTAGTACGTACTGGTTATGTATATCTGATTCTTAACTAGAGACCTTAGGTTGCCAGTCCTATGCCATAGCGGTTTTTGGCAACCCTCATGCTCTGTGTACTATGTAAAGGCAGGTCAGAAGCCCCTTTTTTTTTCCTTCCACATGATGGGGCTACTGCTTATGTAAGTTAAGTTTCCCAGTGTTTAAGTGTTGTACATGTTACCTTTTGTACTTGCTGTTTGTGTGGTGGCCAGACTTAAACCTGTTGTATTTTGTTTTTGGCTTTAACACTAAGCATCATAAATCTTTTAATCTGCTTTCCAAATAGTTTTGTGTATATTGATTTTAACATTCATGTAAATAACCATAAACTTAAATAAATCTAATATTTTTTCTCTATTCTCATTCAATCCTAGAATATTGACTGCCCTTAATAGATTTCCTCCAATCCCATACATTTGCAATACCTCCCAAATTGACTTCCTGTTTATCCTGTCATAAACTTTTTCCAAATCCATAAAGGCCCAAAAAACATCCTTACTTTTTGCCAAACCCATGTCTGCCTTACCTCAAATATTTGATGATCCATGCATCCTCTTTCCTAAACCCACACTACTCCTCACCAATTGCTCCGTCTCTTTTAATCCTCTCAATGAAAACCTTCCCATAAGCCTTTCCCACTACACTCAACAAACTTATCCCACTAAAACTACTACAATCACATTTGTCCCCTTTTCCTTTGTAAAGTGGAACTATTCAGTCCTGCACCCTCCCTTCATTGTACATACATTAAATAACCTCACTAGCCAGTCCACTACAACTGTACCTCCTTTCTTCAGACTCTCCACATGACACCCATCCAACCAAGGTGCCTTACCTGCTCTCATCATTTTCAAAGCTCCTTTTACGTCATCTTTTCTTTTATCTCTTCCATTTTCCTCTCCCATCACAGATATCCTGCTCCCTGTTAAATTATCCCGGTGGAGTAAACAGGAGGGGTGACCAAGGATGAGATGGATGGATGGGTAAAAGGGGTGTTGAGAAAGAGGGGAATGTCTGTTGAGGAAGGGAGAAGACAGAAGATATGGGTGAGTGGGGAATGGTTGTATATGGATGATGCTGTGATGCATGGAAGGGAGTGGGTGGGGGATGGAGGAGTTAGAGACTGGTTATGTCTGAATAATATTTTGACGCAGTCTGTTTTGGTGTATTGCTTCTGACCCAGGGCGATGGGGGAGATGCAGGGATGATCCATCATCCAAGAGGAGCCAAGAAAAGAGGTGGGGAGGGGTGGTGAATGGAAGTGGAGTGGGTAGGGATGACATGGGTGGGAGTGGAATTATACCTTTTGACTTTGGCTACCTCCCTTGTATGGGGAAAAAGCCCTTGGGATATGCATGTACACATCACTGTCATTTTCTAAATGCCTTCCACTATCACTATCAATCCCTTCCTATGCTCCTCCACATTTAACAGCTCTAAAATACTCTACCCATCTTCCCCTCAATGCCTCCACTTCCATTAACATCTGTCCATCTGCACCTTTTACTTTTTCCTTTGTCTAACTCACCCCCCTCCCTCCCTCAACTTCTTTCCAATTTTTACCCAAGGTTTTCTGTCTTACTCCTACCCCCATTTTACATCTGCTCTCCTCTTTGCCTCCCATATCTTATATTTTGCTTCTCTTCTTTTTTCCTTATACCTCTTACTTGCTTCTAGTCCTCCTTTGCAGCCAATCCCTAAATGCTTGCTTCTTTTCTTCTATTGCCCTTTTCACTTCATCATCCTACCACTTACTGACCCTCCTTCCTTCCCATGGTCGAGAGGAAAGAAATCTGCTAACATGTTTCCCATACTAATCATAAAAAGTGACAACGTGTGATGGAGTGATGGGACTGGGTATCCTGCTCTCTGTAAAATTATCCTAGAAGTCATTAGCATGCATTGTTTTAAAAGGGACACAAAAAGAAGGTAGCCTGTTAAATCAAAGAACATGTTTATACTCTGCTTCTCCAAGAGAAGAATTACTGTACTAGCAGAGAATTGCTCCCTTAGTTTGATTTGAACAGTGCATCTAATGCAGGTTTTATAATAAAAGACAAAATCAACAAACATCGGTATCTTTACTTTCAAATGCAAGGAAACAATGAGACAAGAAGTTATGAAATGTCAGTGTTGAAAGTGCTTTTTCCCATGATCTACATCTACAACTTGTTTTCATAATGATACACCATTCATCCAATGACCTAGATTTATACTGGAATGTACACCATCTAATCTGCCCTATTTCTGTAGAATGCATCAACTGGAACATTTGGTTTTTAATGATTATTAGAGAAACTGGCATGCACAGAGAGTTCATGATTAGGTACAAAAATAGCTGACATATGTCAATGGTATGAAAAGTGGCATCATGATAAATATTTCTTTTCATGCAATACATTTAGGTATGTACAATTCATCATTTCTATGTACACCTAAACTATTATTCAGTACCCTTTTCTAGTATTTATGACAAAACTGGCTTAACTGATCAAAAATGGTTGAATCATCTATGAAGAATCCCAAAATAACCAAAACTGATTTTTTCATTATTTATATTCATAATTAACATTCATTAAGGTATGGAATGACCCACACCTATTTTGGAAGTCAATGAAACATAAACATAACTAAGAGTGTATACACATAATAATAATAATAACAATCTCATTATAATCACTGTATGCTCATATACATATACCAAAGGATTTTTTCCCCTTACACGGCAGGTAGTCAAAAAAAACAAAGGGATAAAATCCACCCCCCTCCATCCTTCTTATCTTGGCTCCTCCTGGATGACGGGTCATCCCTGCATCTCACTCACTGCCCTGGGTCAGAAGCAGTGTCGCAAGACACAGCACATCCACAGCAAGGCCTTTTCATTTAATCGGCAACCCCCCCACCTCTCCATCCCCTCATACAGAAATGGAGAAGATGGGGAGAAATACCTTCGGGCTGCATTAATTTATTTTTCACACTTAACTCCCTCACCCCCATCCCCCACTCACTCCCTTTTGTGCATTACATCATCATCCATACATAACCATATGCTTCTATAATCTTAAAATCCCTTAAATTATGACAATTTTGTTTTTTAACCCAGAAATTAATCACAGTATAAGTATAGAAATGAGCCCCATAATATATTTTACATAATTTAATTCTTCCCCCTGCCTATTCTGAATGATAATTTTCATCAGTTAAATTTCTGTATTCTTCTTGAACAACTTTCAGTTGTTTCTTTCTACTGATACCTCAACATTATCACCTCATCTACAGACACCTCTCGCCTTCCCTCTCGTCAGAACTTGAGATCTTTAATGGCTGCGGGCAAATCTGGAAGTTTGATGTCTTTGATTTGTTGAGGCAAATTCATGTTCTTCACAGCTGAAACAGCACGAGCTGGAGCTGCTGCCAAACCTGCCTGTAAATAAACATTGAGATTTGGCTACAAGTAAAGTAATATTTACATTTTGCAATGATTACGTACATAACATATTCAAAATTTGATATTAGTTCACTGATATGGCACACAACTTTGAACAAGGGCATGCATATCACTTCCAAAGGTTCAGAAGCACTGGTGCTTTGTTAAGAAAATGTTAAACAATAGTCTTTCTTCCAGTACTGACTACAACTAATATTATTTTGTGAACACAACAAAATTTTGATGAATTATGTTTTTTTTTTTTATTTCATATCTTAATTATTAAAATTCCTAATTTCTGTGGGGGAAATATATGATGAAGAAATGTTTGATACTAGATGCTGTGATGGATTTTATTTCATTTTATTCATCTATTTATTCATTTATTTAATCCAACTAGCTTGTTGGCCAAGTGGGTTATGGCATCATTATTTGATGCAAAGGTCAAGATGATGACAACTCGAATCCTGCACGGGGCGAGCTGAACAAAGGGCATCATGGTTCATTAAATTCCATGCTACAAAGTCCACTGTAATGGGCATTGTCCTAGCTTCCTGATAGGGGGAGTTTATGACGTTAAACAAAATCTAAAAAAATAAATAAATAAATAAAAGATAAAGAATAAATAAAAAAAATAAAATGAAAATAAAAAATTGAATCAGTTCAATAAACATTAAATAATAAGTCTGATTTTTTCCAGGTAAATAAGTTTATCATAATTTTGAGTGAAATATATTCTAGGGCAGGTGTGCAATAATTTGGGCTTAACTTGGATATCTATTCTTGCAATAAGTGTTCTGAAGTAAATGGTTGGGTAACACCCACAAATCGATCCTGGATCCATCCTCAACTACTGTCACTTGATACCTGTACTAACTTTCTCTACTTAAATGGAACAATGATTTTCCTGGTCAAGGGAATGTCAGGTTGTTATGGAAAGATGTGTAGCTGTCTTGAAAGAATTTCAGGAAAGGTGTAAAAAAAATATCACTAACCATAGCCAACTATGAGCACCAAATATTTTCAAACAAGCATATAATTCTATTCCACCCAAAATGTTTCAATCTGTACCAAGCCCTTGAAGCTTTCATGCAAAAGATAATGTAAGCACCAAAATCAATTCAAATAAACATTAGTGTCAAGTTAAGCAGCAAAAAGCCTATTTACAGGTGTTAATCACCAGACAGCACATTCAATGCTTCTGCTTTTGCAATCTTACTGTTTTGCCACATCTTAGATCATTTTTTGCCCAGTGATATGTTTGAGGAGTTCAGTAGGTAACCCTGCCTGGAAGTAAATTGTAGCAAAAGTTTAAAGCTATGCTAGTTAGGTGGTCAAGCTTGCAATTATACTAAACCCCACTCAATACAGTGGCATATTAGACTATACAGACTTTGTTCTGACTAATGTGAGACCATTTCATATGTTATATCTTAAAAAAAGAACAAAAGGCAATCTGTGCTAGTCACCCTCTTCAGAATAAAAAGCTGGTGTTAGCCAAAACATAAGCTCTAAAGTTGGCCAATTTTATGAAGATAGCTCATTCCATTGCAACTTGATTCATCAAAATAGAGATAACAATGATTATAATATCCATTTCATTCTGCAAAAACAAACTATAAATGCCCAATGACAGGCACCTGCTTGTGGTGGCTCTGCAAGATAAAACTATCACCTCCATCAAGAGATACAGCCCTGAGGGTTTGACACAGTCTGCAGACTTGTCCCAAGATCTCTTCTAGTCAACTTCAACTGTATTTCCTTTTCCAAAGATGGAGAGCTGACAACTGGTGACTGCACCCCACCTACTAATTTCAGCTGGTGATGAAAAAAAAAAAAAAAACTCTAGGACCAATGACTGCTACTTGCAAGACGGAGAGTGAAGCTGCATATTTTCAAAACTCATAAATCCCCTCACCTCCAGTTGGGGTGCAGCCCTGAAAGGCTGATATTCAGTCACTGGATTAGGCCCAGGATCTCTCAATTTCAGCTCTATTTCTTACACTTTTTCATACCTGGGGAGCTGAAAACCAGACACTGCTCCCTTTTTCCTATCATTTTCAGCTGGTGACATAGAAACAGTCTCACAGAAGATCTAGAAATGGCTAAAGTCATGAACAATCACTTCAAGTTGGTTTTCACTAGAGAAAAAGTACAGCATTGGGATGAAGGACATGAAGTACGATCTCCCCCCATGAGGGAAATGATAACACAAAAAGAAATAATGGAGCAATTAACGAACCTTGACATTAGGAAATCGCATGACCCGGACGGAATTGCAAATTGGATACTAAAAGAATGCAAAGAAGTACTGATGGGCAAAATATATAACATAATAAGTTGCTCACTCAAAGAAGGAAAAATACCATAGGACTGGAAAAAATGCCAACATTGTACCAATATATAAAGGAGGAAACAAGGAAGAACCAACTAATTACAGACCTGTCTCCCTAACAAGTACTGCAGCCAAAATTTGTGAGAAAATTATCAAGAATAGATGGGTAAAGCACCTGGAAGAAAACAATATAATAAACCCAAGACAATTTGGATTCAGACAGGGAAGATCATGTACCACAAATTCAACTTGTTTTTACTCAAGACTAATAGATATAACACAAAAAATGGATGGATGGGCTGATTGTGCTTTCTTAGACTTGCAAAACACCTTAGACAAAGTACAACGCAAAAAATTATATAAAAAAAAAATTGAAAACATTGGAGGGATACAAGGCAACCTACTAAACTGGATGGAAGATTTCCTACATGGTAGAAAAATGAGAGTAGTACTCAGAGAAAAGTATTCAGGTTGGAAGGAGGTGATTAGTGGAGTCCCACAAGGATCTGTATTGGCTCCAATAATGTTCACTATTTATGTGAATGACATGGATGATGATGTGGAATGTTACATGAGCTTCTTTGCAGATGATGCTAAATTGTTGAGGAAAGTGAAAACCGAAATGGACTGCAAATCACTACAGAGAGACCTGAACAAGGTTTGGAAATGGAGTCAGAAGTGGGAAGTGGACTTCAACATTAAGAAATGTAGCATAATGGAGTTTGGTAAAAGTAAAAAAAGAATATCAGGACAATATACAATTGGAACTAAGGAGGTAAAGAAAGTGGGATCTGAAAAAGACCTGGGAGTAATTATCTCAAATGACTTGTCCTCTGATAAACAAATAAAAAAAACTTTTTGAGAATCCTACAACTTGTTAAGATCAATAAAAGTGGATTTTACCGATTTGCATGAAGAAATTATTAAAAAAAATATTAGTCACATTAATACGGCCTAGACTGGAGTATGCTGTGACATTATGGTCACCCAGTACCAAAAAGAATATGAAGAAAATTGAAAGAATCCAGAGAGCAATCAAACTTGTCATATGAAGAGAGACTGGCTAAATTGAAGTTACTGACTTTGGAACAAAGAAGAGAGGTGACCTACTGACCATCTATAGAATTATGAAAGGCACAGAAATACTTCATAGAGAGGAATTACTAAATTGGGACAAGAGAAACACAAGAGGACATGGAAAGAAATTCAAAAAGGATAGTTATAGAAGAGATCTGAAGAAAAACAGTTTTCCACATAGAGTGGTGGACACTTGGAACAAACTGGACAAAACAATAGTGTGTGCAAAAACAATACATGAATTTAAGAGCAAACTAGACACTGCAAGATACAAAGGCGAGACCCAATGAGCGTAGCTCCCCTTCCCATAGAATACAATTAGGTAAATACATACATACACCAAAGGCTTTTTCCCCCTTACAAGAGAGGTAGCCAAAAAGTACATGCATACATACATATACCAAGGCTTTTTCCCCCTTACATGAGAGGTAGCCAAAAAACAAAGGCATAAAAACCATTCCCACCCATTCCATCCCTAAATACACTCCACTCCCCTCCACCCTCTACCCTCCCTCTCATCTTAGCACCTCCTGGATGACAGGTCATCCCTGAATCTTGTCCACTGCCCTGGGTCAGAGGCAGTGTCACAAGACACAGCACATCCACAGCAAGGCCGCTTCATTAAATTGGCAACCCCCCTTCTCCATCCCCTCATGCAGAAAAGGAGAAGATGTGGAGAAATTCCTTTGGGCTGCGTCAAATTTTTCTCACACATACTACCTCACCCCCCATCCCCCCACCCATTCCATCTCAAGCATCATAACATCATCCATATACAACCATTCTCCATTCACCCCTGTCTTCTGTCCTCTCCCATCCTTCCTCAACAGACATTCCCCTCTTCCCCAAAGCCCCCTTCACCCCATCCATCCATCTCATCCTAGGTCATCCCCTCATGTTCACTCCCTCCACATCTGCCTTCCATACCTCTTTTACTAGTCTTTCTTCACTCATTCTTTCCATGTGTCCAAACCATCCCAATACTCTTTCATCCACCCTATCTCCCAGCTCCCTTACCACCCCTGTTCTCCTCCTCACCTCCTCATTTCTCACTCTATTCAGCCTAGTAATCCCCATCATACTTCTCAGACACCTCATCTCAAACAGATTCAAACTCCTCTCTTCATCTCTTATGTTCCATGTTTCTGCCCCATACAGTGCTGTTGGCACAATCACAATCTCCTCTTAGCCTCCATTCCCAGATGTCTATTCCTCAATACACTTTTTAATCCACCAAGGCATTTACCCACTTCTCTCGATCTGCATTCTACCTCCACCTCCACTCCACCTTTTCCTGCCACATTCGCACCCAAGTATCTAAAACTATCCACTTCCTCCAGTCGCTCTCCCTTAATGTTCACTTCCAGTCTGCTGCCACCTTCACCCCTTGTACATCTCATCACCTTACTTTTACCCACATTTATCTTCAACTTTCTTCTTTCACACACTCTCCCAAACTGTCACCAACTTCCTCAATCCCTCCTCTGATCCTACTACAAGTGCAGTGTCATCCACAAACAACAGCTGGCTCACCTCCCACTTTTCTCCATTTTCTTTAAACATCTCCAATCCCTGACCCACCACCCTTGCATTTACCTCTCGCACTACCCCATCCATTGTATAAGTTGAACAGCCAGGGCAACATAACACATCCCAGACAAAGTCCCACCTTTACCTCAAACCATTCACTCTCTCCATTTCTAATCCTAACACAAGCTCTACTACTCTCGTAGAAACTCTTGATGGCTCCTAGAAGCTTTCCTCCTATCCCGTATATCTGCAAAACCTCCCACAGTGCCTTCCTATCTACCCTGTCATAAGCCTTTTCCAGATCCATAAAAGATAAAAAAAATCATTACCTTTTCCTATAGCTTTTGCACATATCTGTCTTACCACAAAAATCTGATCTACACAACCCCTACCTGTCCTAAAACCACACTGTTCCTCACCAATTACTCCCTCTGTTCCTCTCCTAATCCTTCCCAACTACACTCAACAAGCTGATCCCTCTGAAACTACTACACTCACACTTGTCCCCTTTTCCCTTGTAAAGTGGAACTATATAGGCACTCCTCCAGTCCTCTGGCACTCTACCCTCTCTCCAGCAAACATTAAATAACCTCACCAGCCAGTCCACCATCACTGTACCTCCTTTTTTTAGACATTCTGCATGGCATCCATCCAGACCAGGTGCCTTACCTGCTCTCATCATCTTAACAACTGCCTTCACTTCATCCTTCCTTATTTCTCCTCTGTTTTCCTTACTCATCACAGTCATTTTCTTAGCATTTCCCACTGCAACTATGTGTCCCTCCCTATCCTCCTTCACATTTAGCAACTCCCTAAAATACTCTGCCCATCTTCCCCTTACTACCTTCTCTTCCATTATCATCTCTCCATCTGCACCTTTTACCTTTTCTTCTCTACTTGATTCGCCTCCTCTTCCTCTCTTAATTTCTTTCCAAAACATCTTTTTATTACTTTCAAAATTTTCTGTTATACTCTTACCCCATTTTACATCTGATCTCCTCTTTGCCTCCTTTACCTTTTGCTTTACTTCTCTTTTCTTTCCTTTGTACCTCTCATATGACTCCCTCGTCCTATTTTGTCACCAATCTGTGAAATCTCGCTTCTTCTCTTCTACAACCTTCTTTGTTTCCTCATCTCACCATTCACTACCCTTCCTTCTACTTCCTCCTGTCCTTCTTGTTCCACTCACCATCTTTGCACACTTTGTGACTCCCTCCTTGAACCATCCCCATTCCTCCTCCACTCCTAGTTCTACTCTAGCCTTCACTCCCTCCCACTCCTCTCTCAGCTTCTTCCTGTACTCCTCCTTTTCCTTTTCATTTAAAGAGTTCATTCTAAGCACCTCCCTATCTTTTGTCCTTTTCCTCTTTCTCCATCTATCCTCTACTCTCAACTTACCTTCCACCAAAAAATGATCTGATATTCCCCCACTCTCTCCCATTAGCACATGTACATCCTTAACTCTTCCTATTATACTCCTATTTGCCAATACATAGTCCATTAATGCTCTATCTACCACCCTTCTATCCACCACTCTCTCCCATGTGTACTTATGCTTGACTTTCTTCCAAAACACTGTATTTGCTATCATCAACTCTCTAGACACATCTCAACCATTAACTCTCCACTACGATTCTTTCCTGGAACTCCACATTTCCCAACCACTCCATCAATTGGTTCATTTCCTACCTTAGCATTAAGGTCTCCCAGTACTACTACACTGACATTCCTCCCTAATCCCTCTATGCACTCATATAAATCTATCCAAAAAGCCTTGCTTTCTTCTACACTCTTCTCACTACGAGGCCCATATGCACTTACAAAAACCCACATCTCCTTTCCCAGTTTCACCTTCATCCACATTATCCTTGAGGAAACCTCCTTCCACTCCACTACACGCTTACCTATCTCTTCACTTACTAGTTTAGCCACCCCTTCTCTTCCTTTCCCTCTCTTCACTCCTGAGATCCTCCCAATTACACTCCCAAACTCACACTCGCCCTTCCCTCTCAACTTAGTTTCACTCAAAGCCAACACATCCATCTTTCTTCTCACAAACATACTACTTATCTCTTCCCTTTTACTCTCATCTGTACCACATCCATGCACATTAAAAGACCAAAACCTTAGGGTGCTGGTTGGAAAACTCCTAGACCCTCTTATGTCTTTATTTCTTTTAGGAATGTCCCCTGTGGGGCTACAGGGAGAAGGATGCCTGGTCCCAATCCCCATCCTGTTTTTCTCGCCTCTTATGATCCAAGTGGGAATACTTGGTGGCAGCATTCTTTTCCCCCACCACAGGGTAGGTGAAACAAGGAAATGAAATTCAGAGAAATGGTACAGGACAGCAACAAGGGGTTGGGGGACACCATAACGAGGGACAGTTGCAGTATAATAAAAGTTTCATCATTTCTCTGTGAGCAGAGTCCTCCTCTATCACAGACAAAATGATGTGTGGTTCTGGTCTGTAGGGGTGCCCCATATAGACCCTAAAGTATCAACTGCATGCTACTTTGCCATAACAACAAGCAACTAATACCCCAGACGGGGTAAATACACTAATGCAAAATGGTCAACAGGGTAAAATTTCTTTTCAAAGAGATATGTGGGAGGGACCAAGGAATACTAGTGAAACTCAACATAACAACTGAATTGGGGGAAAGAGAAAAAGAAAGAAAGAGAAAGAGAGAGAGAGAGAGAGAATCCCACTCCAATTAAACACATAAAATAATCCATATCATTAAGTGGATATATAGGCTGGGGGAAGTGTACCCCTGCTGGGGATAAGTGTGCACCTAAGTGGTTTATTTTTTTTTTAATTGTCAAAAACAGGTATGATATATTTTTTCTTTTCTTTTCAGTTTGAATGTATAGCAGGTATACTGATGAACACAAAACAGTGTCAACTGACATATGGATAAAAATTGTGTATTCACACTTACTCCCCCAGCAGGTGCACACTTCCCCGAACAGTGAAATTCCAATTATCCGGTGTCCAATATAATAATGGTAATGTTTGTTTAAGAGAGGGTAGAGTGCCCTAGGACTGGAGGAGTGCCTATATAGTTCCACTTTACAAGGGAAAGGGGGACAAACGTGAGTGTAGTAGTTTCAGATGGATCAGCTTGTTGAGTGTAGTTGCGAAGGCTTATGGGAGGATCTTGACTGAGAGGATTAGGAGAGGAACAGAGGGAGTAATTGGTGAGGAACAGTGTGGGTTTAGGACAGGTAGGGGTTGTGTAGATAAAAATTTTGTGGTAAGACAGATATGTGAGAAAGCTATAGGAAAAGGTAAGGATGTTTTTTGGGCCTTTATAGATTTCAAAAAGGTTTATGACAGTGTAGACAGGAAGGCATTGTAGGAGGTACTGCAGATATATGGGATAGGAGGAAAGCTGTTAAGAGCAGTCAAGAGTTTTTACGAGAGTAGTACAACTTGTGTTAGGATTAGAAATGGAGAGAGTGAATGGTTTGAGGTAAAGGTGGGACTTCGTCAGGGATGTGTTATGTCGCCCTGGCGAGAGGTGAATGCAAGGGTAGTAGGTCAGGGGTTGGAGATGGTTAAAGAAAATGGAGAAAAGTGGGAAATAATCCAGTTGTTATTTGCTGATGACACTGCGCTTGTAGCAGGATCAGAGGAGGGATTGAGGAAGTTTGTGACCGAGTTTGAGAAGGTGTGTGAAAGAAGGAAACTGAGGATAAATGTGGGTAAATGTAAGAAAATGAGATATTCAAGGGGAGAGAGTGACAGCAGGCTGGAAGTGAGCATTAAGGGTGAGAGACTGGAGGAAGTGGATAGTTTTAGATACTTGGGTGTGAATGTGGCAGGAAAGGGAGAAGTGGGGGTGGAGGTAGAATACAGATTGAGAGAAGTAAGTAAATGCCTTGGTGGATTAAAAAGTGTAATGAGAAATAGACATCTGGGAATGGATGCTAAGAGGAGGTTATATGAAGGAGTGATTGCGCCAACAGCACTGTATGGGGCAGAAACATGGAACATAAGAGAGGAAGAGAAGAGTTTGTATGTGTTTGAGATGAAATGTCTGAGAAGTATGATAGGGGTTACTAGGCTAGATAGAGTGAGGAATGAGGAGGTGAGGAGAAGAACGGGGGTGGAAAGGGGACTGGGAGATAGGGTGGATGAAAGAGTATTAGGATGGTTTGGACACATGGAAAGAATGAGTGAAGAAAGAGTAGTAAAAGAGGTGTGAAAGGCAGAGGTGGAAGAAGTGAATATGAGGGGGCGTCCTAGGATGAGATGGATGGATGGGGTGAAAGGTGCATTACACAAGAGAGGAATGTCTGTTGAGGAAGGACAGGAGAGGACAGAAGATAGGGGTGAATGGAGAAGGCTTGTGTATGGATGATGCTGTGATGCATGAGGGGGAGTGGGTGGGGGATGGGGGGTGAGGAAGTATGTATGAGAATAAAATTTCTCCCCATCTTCTCCTTTTCTGCATAAGGGGACGGAGAGGGAGGGTTGCCGAATTTATGAAGCAGCCTTGCTGTGGATGTGCGGTGTCTTGCGACACTGCTTCTGGCCCAGGGCAGTGGACAGGAGGGAGGGATGACCCGCCATCCAGAAGGTGCTAAGAGGGAGGGAGGAGGGTGAAGGGGAGTGGAATATGTAGGGAATGGAATGGGTGGGAATGGTTTCTATGCCTTTTTCTTTTTGGCTACCCCCCATCTAAGGGGGAAAAAGCCTTTGTTATATATATGTATGTAATCACAATATAATGGTACCTTTTGACGAGCCCTATTAATGAAATGAAATGTAAATATTAATTTGTGGTAATGCCAATATTTTAATTTCATGTGTACTCTCAGCAGCCAAACTACACGGGTAGAGCGACAAGATTCTAGCAGCAGTCATACAAACTACTGGGAACAACCTTCTGTTTTGCCACCATATAACTTGATGCACCTGCCGTGTAAGTCGCCTCTTTACCTATTTATGTTGGCACATCTATGCTAGCTACTATATCTTACCATGGCCCCACTGCAGAATAAGACCATGGAGAAGAGGAAGCGCTTTGTTCTGATGCTCCCAAAGAAGATTGAGCTTGTAAAACTGATGGAGAAGGGAGAGCTGCAGCAAGTTGATGGCAGAATTTGGTGAGAGTTCATCAATGCTGTATGACCTCAAGAAACAGAAAGACAAGCTCCTGTCTTTTGTTGCTTACACAGAAGCCCCTACATCACTAATTGACAAGAGGAAGTTATTGAAGAGACCTAAGTTTAACAAACTGGATCAGGCTCTCTACATTTGGTTTACTGCTCAAACCTCTGAAGGTAAACCTGTCACCAGGCCTGTGCTCATTGAAAAGGCCAAGAAGCTATGGGCAGATCTGGAGATTGAACCTGAATGTAACTTCTCCATCAAATGGCTGCGCAACTCTAAGACTCGTCATGGCACCTGGAAGCTGGAAATCAGTGAATGTTGTTCAGCTGATCATGAGGCAGCTGAAAATTATGTGCTGAAATTTTCCCTACGCCTCATACATGAGCATAATGTGAACCTCAACCTGGTTTATAACACCCGAGAAACAGCACTTTTTTGGCAATGTTTGCCCAGCTCAACTCTAGCTGGATTCAAGGAAAAGGAGGCCATCAGATTCAAGCACAACAAGGACTGGATTACTATTCTTCCATGTGCTAATGTGACTGGAACCCACAAGCTTACCTTGTTTGTGATTGGCAAATTTAAGAAACCCAGGCTATTTAAAAATGTCCATCATTTGCAAGTCCATTGTAATGGCAACAGCAATACATGGATGACAGTGGAACTTTACAAGTGGTGGTTCTTCCATGCCTTTGTAGTGGAAGTGAAGGAGCAGCTTCGTCATCAGGGGTTGACTAAGGATTCCAAAGATCTTCTCGTACTGGACAATTGCAAGGTTCCTCTTCCTGCACATAAACTTGTTTCAGGTAACATCTTTGTTGCCTACCTGCCTCCAAATGTGACTTCACTCATTCAGCCAATGGACCATGGAATCATTCAGAATTTTAAGCATTTCTACAGGGGCGACTTTATTTGCAAGATTGTGAATACCAACACTGAGGTGCCTGTTTCAAAAGGACTTCAACATCAAGGATGCTGTATTTGCTGCTATGCTTGTATGGAAGAATGTGAAGCAGTCTACCATATGGAGATGTTAACATAAGCTTTGGCCAGAAATGGTATTCGAGGAACAAGATGATAATAATGATGATGAAGAGGTAATGGTTTTAAACTGGACAAATTTAGATTTAAGAAGGAAATAGGCAAGAATTGGTTTACTAATAGCAAGAGTCTGACAAAGAGAAAGAGAAGGAGAGAGTGACAAGAAAGGAGGCTCACAAAGATCTAGCTAAGTTTGTTTCCTTTGTGGAGGGCAGTGATCACTACAGTGCTTCTGAGGTGGTGGCTGTTCACATTTTGATGAACACCTTTCTTCCCAAAAAGGCCAAATCCGGCAAGCAGAGAGAGTTCAGGAAGTTGTTTGAGCGCACAGCACGCAGGAAAAGCATGGCTCCTACTTCTTCCCCTTGGCCAGCAACCCCCCCCCACAAGCAATGGAAGACGATGATGCCCTTGAAACCAGCACTTCAAGATCAGCTGATGAGGCAGTGTCCCATCCCTTGCTTAATCTCCTGACTCAGAATAAGTCTGTATGGTTTAGGCAAAGAGAAATAAAGAATATACAAAAAATTATAAAGCAGAAAATGTTAAAAAAAAGTTGTGTGCAAGAGATTTTTTGTTCATTAAAAGTGTGTTCATTTGTTTGTAGGGCTATGCTAAGACAATAAAAAAGAATGCAAAAAATTCATAAAACAGAATATATAGAACAAAGGTTGTGTGTTAGTGATTTCTTTTTCATTAAAAGTGTTAATTTAATTGTAGGTTCATTTGGAAAAATAAGATAGGTTCCAAGGAAGGTTCATTTGTTGATTATCACTATTTTATACAACTGTAGTTTGCTTTTTGTTTAAGTTATTAGCAAGATTTAGGCAGGAAATTAAGTGGATTTTAGGTGGTTTTATGCTTTTTTAAAGGGTATGATCCTAAAACAACGTCATATTTGATTTTTTGGTGGCAGTTGAAAAGTTCCATGATAGCTGAATATTAAAAAAATGTACTGTATATGTATACGTATAAGTACATATATATACATGTATATATATGTATGTATATATATGTATATATATATATGTATATATATATATATGTATTTACCTAGTTGTATTTTGCGGGAAGGGGAGCTATGCTCGTGATGTCCCGCCTTTGTATCTTGCAGTGTCTAGTTTGTTTTTAAACTCATGAATGGTTTTTGCGCATACTATTCCATTGTCCAGTTTGTTCCAAGTGTCCAAAACTCTATGAGGAAAACTGTTTTTCTTCAGTTCTCTTCTATAGCTATGTTTTTATATTTTCTTTCCATGTCCTCTTGTGTTTCTTTTGTCCCAGTTAAGTAAGTTCTCTCTATCGAGTACCTCTGTGCCTTTCATGATTCTGTAGATGGTCAATAGGTCACCTCTCTCTCTTCTTTGCTCCAGTGTTGGTAACTCCAGTTTAGCCAATGTATGTATGTATGTATGTATATATATATATATATATATATGTATATATATATATATATATATATATATATATATATATATATATACCTCCCTTCCATCCATATATAATATATATATATATATATATATATATATATATATTATATACATATACCTCCCTTACAAGGGGGGTAGCCAAAAAGAAAAAGGCATAAAAACCATTCCCACCCACTCCATCCCTAATACACTCCATTCCTATCTACCTTCCACCCTTCCTCTTATCTTGGCACTTCTTGGATGACAGGTCATCCCTGCATCCTGTCCACTGCCCTGGTCAGAGGCAGTGCTGCAAGACACAGCACATCCACAGCAAGGCCACTTCATTAAATCAGCAACCCTCCTTTCCATCCCTTCATGCCGAAAAGGAGAAGATGGGGAGAAATTCCTTCAGGCTGTGTCAAATTTTTCTCACATACTACCTCATCCCCCATCCCCCCACCCATTCCACCTCATGCATCACAACATCATCCATATACAACCATTCTCCATTCACCCCTGTCTTCTTTCCTCTCCCTTCCTTCCTCAACAGACATTATCCTCTTCCCCAAAGCCCCTTTCACCCCATCCATCCATCTCATCCTAGGTCGCTCCCTCATGTTCACTCCCTTCACATACCTCTTTTACTAGTCTTTCTTCACTCATTCTTTCCATGTGTCCAAACCATCCTAATACTCTTTCATCCACCCTATCTCTCAACTCCCTTACCATCCCTGCTCTCCTCCTCACCTCCTCATTCCTCACTCTATCTAGCCTAGTAACCCCTATCATACTTCTCAGACACCTCATCTCAAACATATTCAAACTCCTACTCTCTAATGTTCGATATTTCTGCCCCATATAGTGCTGTTAGCAAAATCACTCCTTCATACAATCTCCTCTTAGCATCCATTCCCAAATGTCTATTCCTCATTACACTTTTCAAACCACCAAGGCATTTACTCGCTTCTCTCAATCTACGTTCTACCTCCACCTTCACTCTGTCCTTTCCTGCCACATTCGCACCCAAGTATTTAAAACTATCCACTTCCTCCAGCCACTCTCCCTTAATGCTCACTTCCAGTCTGCTGGCACTTTCACCCATTGTACATCTCATCACCTTACTTTTACCCACATTTATCTTCAGCGTTCTTCTTTCATACACTCTCCCAAACTCTGTCACCAACTTCCTCAATCCCTCCTCTGATCCTGCTACAAGTGCAGTATATATATATATATATATATATATATATATATATATATATATATATATATATATATATATATATATATGTACACACACACACTATCAAATTTGACATATGAACAAAGACTGGAAAAATTACAGCTGTCATCATTAGAGCAGAGAAGGGAAAGAAGCGACTTGTTGACCATTTTCAGAATTATGAAAGAGATGGAAGTTCTCGATAGAGATAACCTATTAAAATTGAACAAAAGAGAAACAAAAGGACATGCAAAGACATTAAAGAAAGACAGTTACAGAAGAGACCTGAAAAGGAACGGTTTCCCGCACAGAGTGATCGATGTCTGGAATGGGCTGAACAGTGAAACAGTAAATGCCAGAACTATACATGAGTTTAAAACTAAACTGGACGTGGAGAGATACGAAAATGGGTCACAACGAGCATAGCTCCCGTCCCGTAAAATACAACTAGGTAAATACATGAGGCATTAAGGGAGAGCAACTGGAGGAAGTGGATAGTTTTAGATACTTGGGTGCAAATGTGGCAGGAAAAGGTGGAGTAAAGGTGGAGGTAGAATGTAGATTGAGAGAAGCGAGTAAATGCCTTGGTGGATTAAAAAGTGTAATGAGGAATAGAAATTTGGGAATGAATGCTAAGAGGAGACTGTATGAAGGAGTGATTGTGCCAACAGCACTGTATGGAGAAGAAACATGGAACATAAGAGAGGAAGAGAGAAGGAGCTTGAATGTGTTTGAGATGAAGTGTCTGAGAAGTATGATGGGGGTTACTAGGCTAGATAGAGTGAGAAATGAGGAGATGAGGAGGAGAACAGGGGTGGAAAGGGAGTTGGGAGATAAGGTTGATGAAAGAGTATTAGATGGTTTGGACACTTGGAAAGAATGAGTGAAGAAAGACTAGTAAAAGAGGTATGGAAGGCAGATGTGGAGGGAGTGAATATGAGGGCACATCCTAGGATGAGATGGATGGATGGGGTGAAGGGGGCTTTGGGGAAGAGGGGAATGTCTGTTGAGGAAGGACGGGAGAGGACAGAAGACAGGGGTGAATGGAGAATGGTTGTATATGGAAGATGTTGTGATGCATGAGGTGGAATGGACGGGGGGATGGGAGGTGAGGTAGTGTGTGTGAGCAAAATTTTGATCACACATTTTCACCATATCATCTAGAGGAATTTTCTTGCCTGTGTTCACTATGTCATCATCATCATCACTACTCTCTTCATTCTTATCTGTATCTAACACCATTTCAGCAATTTCCCCATCACTCAAGGAATGCACAACAGGTGCATCATTGTCAATGTTTAACATTTCTTCAATGTCAGCTTCCTCTAGCTTATTTACACTTTCGTCCGATAAACTTTTAGCGTAAGTTACGAGGTTTGATATCAACTTCTCATTAGTGACACAACATCCCTCAAATTCATTATCTGTAGGATCATCATCACCATCATCAAGCATTGTCACAGGCCAAAACCTTTGCCACGCATTTGTTAATGTTGATTTATCAACATCATTCCACGCATTAGCAACTGTGTACATGGCATCCTTAACACTGAACTGTTTCAGGTAGTCTTGCATTTTTACTCCTCTGTTGACTGCATCAAGCACACAGTTTATAAAATGATCTTTATACTTGCTCTTCAAGGAGCATAAAATTCCTTGATCACAAGGCTGTAAGATAGATGTCACATTGGGAGGCAAGTAAATGCCAAAAACATTACTTTTCACCAGATGTTCAGCAGGGGGATGTGTTGAGCAGCTGTCCAGGAACAACAGAATTTTACAGTTTTCTTCCAGTCCATCTTGCCTGCAATGAGCTCATGCTGCTAGGTACGAAATGGTTATTAAACCAGTAAGAAAACATTTCTCGGGTTACCCATGCTTTCTTGTATGCATAATAATGTAGAGGTAAATTGTATACCCCTTTCAGACATCTCAGATGTTGGCTTTTTCCAATCACTGTCAACTTCACCTTGTGTGTGCCTGCTGCACAGGCACAGTCAAGTATAATTAACCTTTCCTCAGCATCCTTAATTCCTGCTGGTACTGTCTCATCTGCTGTTGCTAGTGTTTTTCTCGGAACATAGAGCCGCCAGTACAAAGCCATCTCATCAGCGTTGTAAATTTGCTCAGGAGAATGGTTTCCATCAAATACTATCTTTCCTCATCATACGTGGTGCCTTTGATTAAACACTATTTCATGAAGGAGTACTATACATCTCACCCATCCATTCATTGATAAATCTATTGTAGTTGCCGAGTGTGACACTATATATATTCGGTATAACAGTGGTGGGATTAACGCCCACTTGTCAATAGCTGCAAAAGACCGTCTTTAAACTATTCTTTGGGAAGTGAATCCAACAGGATTGTTGGAAAAATGTACGGACTGTATAAGATTAAAGTAGATTTTCAATATATCGATGAAAATATGATGATGATGGCTTTTCTCCCTTACAAGGGGGGTAGCCAAAAACAAAGGCATAAATCCACTCCCATCCATTCCATCCCCAACATACTCAAATCCTCTTCACCCTCTTCCCTCCCTCTTATCTTGGCACCTCCTAGATGAAAATATCAGTAAAGAACACCCATACCAACTTGAACAATGGCTTTAAGCCAATGTTACAATGCCCTTACTGAGGAGAAACTTCATCCCAGAAATCAATAATATTACATTAATCTTAAATAAATAAATAAATAAATAAATAAATAAATAAATAGAAAAAAATAATGAATTAATAAAAATAAATAAATTATTAAAAATAAATAAATGAATAAAAATAAATAAATTAATTAATAAAAAAAAAGAATAAAAATAAATAAATAAATAAATAAATAAATAGAAAAAAAAAAAAAAAAAAAAAAAAAATCACCTTAAAGTAAAATCAAATGGCCAAATTATTCCACTGGAAAAGAACCCTAAAATTCTAAGCCTTATGTTTGATACACATATGACTTTCAGCCCATAGGACTGCAAAAATCTACAAGAAATAAAACCTACTCATATTCACTGCAAGCACTAACTTTGTACACCTCCATGGCATTGTTCTCAACAGTCAGCAAGATGAACACAATTTACAAACTTTAAAGAATAAGGCTATGAGAGTAATAAAAGGATTCACAAGAACCACTCCAAATTGGACACCTGCATACAGAATCCAAAATCCTCCCCATAGAACACATGAAAGTGACAATCACACAATTGTACACCATAACCCTAACCACAGATATCAACTAATGACTGCAATGGTCAAACCTTTTCACATTTTATCAAATACTTGAAAGATACTAAAGAGGATTAAACATAATTACAAGCAACCAACCAATACTTGCAATATTAGTGTATGCAAAGTAAATAAAATTAAAACAGAATTATATGAAGCTGGCCTGAAGTCTAATGAAAATAGTTGTCATAACTGTACAACATTGTTGTTATACATCAGCCTACCACCTTGTGTATATTGAGATTTGAAGAAAGAAAACTGTTATGAACAATATTAAGCCCTGCACAAACCAAGCTAAATAAAATACAAAACAATAACAGGGAAACAAAACAAGCATAGCATTTTATTTTCTAACAAATAATACCCAAAATTATTTTAAATAACCTTCCTAAATGCTCTGAGAAAAAGAAAAAAGAAAAGATAAGAAAATAAGGTGGGGATGACTTACCTCTTGCTTTTCTAATTTATTCTGATCCTCTATTCGAGTAATAATCTCGGTCATATTGGTCTCCAGTACCATTCCTCCCATAACCAATTCATTCAGGATGTAATGTACCTGTGTGAGCAAATTTAATGTTAAATCTATGGAAAAGACTTTTGTAAAGATCAATCTCAACACTATTTGTATCTCTTTTCCTAACTCACCATCCCACTCCCATGCAGTGGGAAGTGAAAAACCCCTGGTAGAGCCCTGTCAGTTGTGGCAAGCCACCGGATTTTATAAGATGGTGTTGGATTGTCTCACAGCCTGGCCAGGGCTGTTGGGAACCAACGTAACGTAGCTCATGGCAGGTCCCAGGAACTGAACTTGTAACCACCAGCTCATGAGCTCAACACTGAATCCACTGGGCTACCACATGGCTCCTCTTTTCCTATAACCATAAAATTCTCCTATCACAGTAATTTTTTCAGTATCTCTCACTGCCACAATTAACAAATCCCTGAAATACTTTACTAATATCCCCCCTTTCTGGTTTCACTTCCATTAGTACCTGTCCATTTCTTTAACCTTTGTGTGTTTCTCATGTGAAGGTAATCCTTGACCTTGAGGACTTTTGTTTCATGGTGTAAGTAGTCTGTAGGTGTTGTATTTGTGCAGTCTGTAACTGTCTGTAGGGTGTTGTGGTATGTCTTAGTGAGATTAGGGGCCCATGTAGGGTTCACATAATTCATCACAGAGTGCATGCATTGTTTGTATACTGTGGTAACAGTTTCTTTGTTTTGACCAATGCAGTTGATTTAAGTGCATTAACTCTAGGTGTTCTCTTGTATATAGGCTGTATTTTCTCTTCTAGTCCTAAGGTAATCTTTGATCAGTGACCAGTGGAGCTGCACTTCTTGTGTGGGGTGTAACTGAGGTTTTCCAGGGATCACTCTCTCCTGTCCCCCATCATCACATATAACTGGATCATCTTTTATGGTGAAGTGAAATGATAAAGTTATTGTTTATTGATGAGGGAGAAGTTTGATAGTGACTGAATATCCTATCAATCTCAGTCACCGTCTTACTCTTGGCAACCCCAAGATGGGAGCACATCCCATGGAGCACTATGTAGAAGTGGTGATGCAGCCGTTCATCATCCTCTTCCAGATGTCTTGTCCTTTAGTTTTGCATCAAGAGCCTGCTATCCTCACCATAACAGGGAGTTGTGGTAAGGTTGCAGGATCTTGAAATGAGATTTCATGATTGATATAGTCCACCTGGAGGGTCAATATGGCTGCTCTTTATAATGGTTATACAGGAGCTCCAAGCAGGTCCTGTCCTAATGACTTCCTAGTTACATAAAGTGGGGTGTGGGTTGAGACCCACGAGACTAACCAAGGGTTTGTGTGGCCCACAGGCCGTGGATCAGACTCCTGGGTTCATTATCTTTGACCTGGGAGAAAACAAAAATTATACTTGGACTAGTTTCCTTCTATCTCTTTTAAGCATAACTTGTCCAAGCATTTTATACTTGTGCATATTAGCTTGGTACATTACTCAATTTTTTCCATATCTAGCTTTGTTAATACCCTTAAACCTTGTTTGATTAGGCCTTTACAACTCTTATTTTTTTTGTTTTCCTTTTTTTTAATCTTAGTTCTTTAATGAAAGGTTAACAACTAAGACATTTTTAGTTACCTTATCAACATGAAAGATGAGATCCAATTCACATACATTTTCAAAGCATTTGTCAAGTGTTTCAACAAACACCTGAATCAGATCTAAAATCCCAAGCTCACTTTCTGAGGAGTCTACACAGAAAACAAAGTAGAGTGTTGCATAATGGCGGTATATGAGCTTGTAGTCTGCTCCCCCAATCAAACTGAAATGAATAAAAATATTAATATTTACATCTTCAGATGCTACACTCAGAAAACTTTTACTGAGGCTAACTGATATAAAAATTAATTTAGTTTACTATGTATGAAAACAAATAAACAAATGGATATGTAAATATTCAACTATGATTGGCCTCCGTGTACAGAAAAACCAAACATACAAAGCATTTACCTTCCTCCTTCCAGAAAATTGCACACATTATCATCTCTTTTGGACACCAGCTGGAAAGTTTCTTTAATGATCTGCTGTTGTAATTCCTCATTCTGCAAGATTTACATATACATCATCAACACGTGTAATACACTATCATTATCATCTTTTTTTATTATTTTTCAAGAACATAACCTGTTTTCACTGACAATAATGAAGAATATCTTTATTACTTCTGACTGAACAGTATATAGATGAGACAAACATTCACAAATAAAACTTGCTGCCACAGGCTTTAGTATTGGAAACCCACAACCCTATGTGGCCAGCATACTCAGGCCCTCCTCTCAGGAAAGAAACTTTGGATTGTTATCTGTACTATGTCAGTGAAGAGAAGAAGCGAGCATTCACAGATTGGTTACAAAAGAGGACAGGGGAGTCATATGAGACGTACAAAGAAAAGAAAAGAGAAGTAAAGCAAAAGGTAAAGGAGGCAAAGAGGAGAGCAGATGTGAAATGGGGTAGGAGTATGACAGAAAATTTTGAAAGTAATAAAAAGATGTTTTGGAAAGAAATTAAGAGAGGAAGAGGAGGCGAATCAAGTAGGGAAGAAAAGGTAAAAGGTACAGATGGAGAGTTGATAATGGAAGAGAAGGCAGTGAGGGGAAGATGGGCAGAATATTTTAGGGAGTTGCTGAATGTGAAGGAGGATAGGGAAGGAAAGATAGCTGCAGTGGGAAATACGAAGAAAATGAGAGTGATGAGTGAGGAGAATGGAGGAGAAATAAGGAAGGATGAGGTGAAGGCAGTTGTAAAGATGATGAAAGCAGGTAAGGCACCTGGTCTGGATGAATGTCATGCAGAATGTCTGAAAAAGGGAGGTTCAGTGATGGTGGACTGGTTGGTGAGATTATTTAATGTTTGCTGGAGAGAGGGTAGAGTACCGGAGGACTGGAGTAGTGCCTGTATAGTTCCTCTTTACAAGGGAAAAGGGGACAAGTGTGAATGTAGTAATTTCAGAGGGATTAGCCTGTTGAGTGTAGTAGGGAAGGCTTATGGGAGAATCTTAATTGAGAGGATTAGGAGAGGAACAGAAGGAGTAATTGGTGAGGAACAGTGTGGATTTAGGACGGGTAGAGGTTGTGTAGATCAGATCTTTGTGGTAAGACAGATATGTGAGAAAGTTATAGGAAAGGGGAAGGATGTTTTTTGGGCTTTTATGGATCTGGAAAAGGCTTATGATAGGGTAGACAGAAAGGCACTGTGGGAGGTTATGCAGATTTATGGGATAGGAGGAAAGCTTTTGGGAGCTGTCAAGAGTTTTTATGTGAGTAGTAGAGCATGTGTTAGGATTGGAAATGGAGAGAGTGAGTGGTTTGAAGTAAAGGTGGGACTTCGTCAAGGATGCGTTATGTCGCCCTGGCTGTTCAACTTATACATGGATGGGGTGGTGCGAGAGGTGAATGCTAGGGTAGTGAGTCAGGGATTGGAGATGGTTAAAGAAAATGGAGAAAAGTGGGAGGTGAGCCAGCTGTTGTTTGCGGACGACACTGCGCTTGTGGCAGGGTCAGAGGAGGGATTGAGGAAGCTGGTGGCAGAGTTTGGGAGAGTATGTGATAGAAGAAAGCTAAAGATAAATGTGGGTAAAAGTAAGGTGATGAGATGTACAAGGGGTGAAAGTGGCAGTAGACTGGAAGTGAACATTAAGGGAGAGCGACTGGAGGAAGTGGATAGTTTTAGATACTTGGGTGCAAGTGTAGCAGGAAAAGGTGGAGTGAAGGTGGAGGTAGAATGTAGATTGAGAGAAGCGAGTAAATGCCTTGGTGGTTTAAAGAGTGTAATGAGAAATAGACATTTGGGAATGGATGCGAAGAGGAGACTGTATGAAGGAGTGATTGTGCCAACAGCACTGTATGGGGCAGAAACGTGGAACATAAGAGAAGAAGAGAGAAGGAGTTTGAATGTGTTTGAGATGAGGTGTCTGAGAAGTATGGTGGGGGTTACTAGGCTAGATAGAGTGAGAAATGAGGAGGTGAGGAGGAGAACAGGGGTAAAAAAGGAGCTGGGAGATAGGGTTGATGAAAGAATATTAGGATGGTTTGGACACATGGAAAGAATGAGTGAAGAAAGACTAGTAAAAGAGGTATGGAAGGCAGATGTGGAGGGAGTGAACATGAGGGGACGTCCTAGGATGAGGTGGATGGATGGGGTGAAGGGGGCTTTGGGGAAGAGGGGAATGTCTGTTGAGGAAGGAAGGGAGAGGACGGAAGACAGAGGTGAGTGGAGAATGGTTGTATATGGATGATGTTGTGACTGCATGGGGAGAAATGGGCGGGGGGGTGAGGGGTGGGGTAGTGTGTGTGAGTGAGTTTTGACGCAGCCCGAAGGGATTTCTCCCCGTCCTCTCCTTATATGCAAGGGGGGACGGAGAGGGGGGGTCGCCGATTAAATGAAGCGGCCTTGCTGTGGATGTGCTGTGTCCTGCGACACTGCTTCTGACCCAGGGCGGTGGGCAGGGTGCAGGGATGACCCGTCATCCAGGAGGTGCTCAGATGAGAGGAAGGGTGGGAGGGGTGTGGAGTGTATTTAGGGATGAAATGGGTGGGAGTGTTTTTATGCCTTTCCCTTTTTGGCTACCTCCCTTGGAAGGGGGAAAAAGCCTTGGAATATGTATGTATGTAAAATGAAAAATAATAAGCAATGCCCATGGGGGTCCTGTCTCTTACTATTCAATCTATCATACCTCACTTTAAATTCATGCATGGTTCCAACTGGGATCTATCCTTATTTTTCAATTGCACACTATAATCAAATGCTCGCTCAAAGAAGGAAAGGTACCACAAGACTGGAAAAATGCAAACACTGTACCAATATATAAAGGAGGAAACAAGGACTATCCAACTAACTACAGACTGGTCTCCCTAACAAGCACAGTAGCTAAAATATGTGAAAAAGTGATCAAAAGTAGATGAGTTAAACACCTGGAAGAAAAATCTATACTAAACCCAAACCATACATACATACATACATATACCAAGGCTTTTTCCCCCTTCCAAGGGAGGTAGCCAAAAAGGGAAAGGCATAAAAACACTCCCACCCATTTCATCCCTAAATACCCTCCACACCCCTCCCACCCTTCCTCTCATCTGAGCACCTCCTGGATGACGGGTCATCCCTGCACCCTGCCCACCGCCCTGGGTCAGAAGCAGTGTCGCAAGACACAGCACATCCACAGCAAGGCCGCTTCTACTCAAAACTAATAGTTATAATACAAGAAAGGGATGGATGGGCCTATCTAGACCTACAAAAGGCATTTGACAAATTACCACATAAGAAAATTAGAATTAATAGGTGGCATCGCACGTAAATTATTAGAATGGTTGGAAGACTTCCTGACTGGGAGAAAAATGAGGGTAGTAATTAGAGACAAATACTTGAAATGGGAAGAAATGATAAGTGGTGTTCTACAAGGGTTGGTGCTGGCTCCAATCATGTTTGCCATATACATAAATGACATGGATGAAGGAGTTGAATGTTATATGAATTTCTTTGCAGATGACGCAAAAATATTGAAGAAAGTAAGAACAGAAGAGGACTGTGATTCATTACAATCAGACCTGGACAAAATCTGAAAATGGACTCAAAAGTGGGAAGTGAACTTCAATATCAAGAAGTGTAGCATAATGGAGTTTGGAAAAAGTAAAAACAGAATTTCAAAAAATTATAAAATTGTTGAAGAAGAAATCAAAAAAAGGGCCCTCGGAAAGGGACCTAGGAGTAATAACTAGCAAAGACATGACACTGGATAAAAATATTAACAAAATAGTCAGAGAAACCTTCAACCAATGAAAGTGGCATTGGATTACTTGGATGAAGAAATGATTAAAAGAATATTAGTTACATTGATTAGACCAAAACAGGAATACGCAGCGACACTATGGACACCCAGTACTAAAAAGAATATAAGGAAACTAGAAAGAATGCACAAAGTTGGCACCAGCTCTTTCCAAGTTAACAAACGAACAAAGATTATCAAAACTGGAACTACCAACACTAGAGCAGAGAAGAGAAAGAGGTGATCTACTGACTATATTTACAATCATGAAAGGAATGGAAATCCTTGATAGGAATGATTTACTAAAAAATGACAATGGAAAAACAAGTGGTCATGAAAAGAAACTCAAAAAGGATAACTACAAAGGGGTCAGAAAAAGAATAGCTTCCCACACAGAGTGCTAGATATATGGAATAACTTAAAGAAATAGTGTGTGTAAATACTATTCAAGATTTTAAGAAAAAACTTCATACTGAATGATACAAAGATGGGTCACCATGAGCATAGCTCCCTTCCCGTCTAATACAACTAGGTAAATAAATATCTATATCATTGGATAGGTCTTATCATTCTGAGTATTCTGAGCCCCCATGAATACCACAATTTAATAGTTATGTCAGTAGTACATACATACATATACCAGGGCTTTTTCCCCCTTACAAGGGAGGTAGCCAAAAAGGAAAAGGCATAAAATCATTCCCATCCATTCCATCCCTGAATACACTCCATATCCCTCCACCCTCTTTTCTTAGAACCTCCTGGATGACGGGTCATCCCTGCACCTTGTCCACTGCCCTGGGTCAGAAGCAGTGTTGCAAGACACAGCACATCCACAGCAAGGCCGCTTCATTAAATCGGCGACCCCCCTCTCCATCCCCCCACTGCATAAAAGGAGAAGATGGGGAGAAATCCCTTCGGGCTGCGTCAAATTTTGCTCACACATCCTACCTAACCCCCCATCCCCCCATCCATTCCACCTCATGCATCACAGCATCATCCATATACAACCATTCTCCATTCAACCCTGTCTTCTGTCCTTCCTCAACAGACATTATCCTCTTCCCCAAAGCCCCCTTCACCCCATCCATCCACCTCATCCTAGGACGTCCCCTCATGTTCACTCCCTCCACATCTGCCTTCCATACCTCTTTTACTAGTCTTTCTTCACTCATTCTTTCCAAGTGTCCAAACCATCCTAATACTATTTCATCAACCCTATCTCCCAACTCCCTTTCCACCCCTGTTCTCCTCCTCACCTCCTCATTTCTCACTCTATCTAGCCTAGTAACCCCTATCATACTTCTCACACACCTTATCTCAACACATTCAAACTCCTTCTCTCTTCCTCAATGTTCCATGTTTCTCCCCCATACAGTGCTGTTGGCACAATCACTCCTTCATACATCTATGTCAGTAGTGATTCTTAAAAATCTAGTGTTTTGGGGGGATTTATTTTTAGAAGTGCACACCTATGTAACATATAAATAATCAATATTAATTTCATAAATAAAAATACATCAATGGATTTTTTTTTTTTTTTTTTTTGCAGAAATCAATAATAAAGAACTTTGTTAAAAGCAAATACATTTCCAAACTAACTGCAACAATAGGTTCGAGACACCATATTGTCATCTGTCCAGTCCTGGCCATCAACATCCCTGACAATGACAACGACCCTGGTGACCCCTAGCAGTACAGGTACTGCAATACTAATTACAGGTTATGTTAGACCAATTCATCATACTTTAATTTCTCTGACTTCCATATCTATCAAAATAAAGACGGCGTCTCAAGCACTTATTGTGACTCCATTTGGTAGTGTATTACTTTTAGCAACTTTTTCTGTTATTGATTTCTGCCATGAGAAATGTATTTATATTACATTGATGTATTATAATTTACAAAATTACTAATAAATTTTCTATTGCTATATCATTTAGGAGTTCACTTCTAATTTTTTTTTTTTTTTTTTTTTTCAGTAGGGGCTGCAGTATCGAATAAAGCAACCACAACTAACCTATTCTTTGCCAGCTTCCCTCTCACTTGGAGCATCAAGTGGAAGTACTCCACATGGCTGACAATGCTGATTACCCAGTGAGGGATAACTATGCCACCCAGGTGAACAAAACATGGACAAACTTTTCCTCTTTGAGGGCATCAATGAATAAGTATCTTTCCAAATACTGAAAGAGGAACCTCATATCTCAGTCCACTTTACCCACTCTACAACATCTTTCATGTGCAGGTGTGCTACTTTGCACTTAAAAAAGAAAAAATTAGGAAAAAGAAAAACAAAGTTTAAAAAATTGCTACTGACATCACTATTAATTTGTGGTTATCATTTATAGGGTTCAAAATATGGTGTAGGGTCAACTCTGCCCATCACCAACTTGGCACATCTTCTCGAGTAAGTCGGACCACCACGGTTAGGTTAGGCAAAGGCTCAAATTGACAATGGGACTAGCTGGCTAGCAAGCCAAAATACTCAGAATGATAAGATCTAAAGATACATATAAACATATGCTTTTTCCCCTTTACAAGGGAGGTAGCCAAAAATCAATGGCATAGAAACCACTCCCAACCATTCTGTTCCCTACATACTCCGCTCCCCTTTACCCTCTTATCTTGGCACCTCCTCATATACATAATTGCATGTAAGACTGGCAAACAACTAGGTATTACTTTAGTTGTGCACACCTATGTAATATAGTATTAGAAAATTAAATATTAGTTTTGTAAATGATAATACATAAACGTAGTATACAATTTTCTTGGCGGAAATAAATAACAAAACAATTTTTTACTACAAGCATATTTACTAACGAACGACCCCGCTACGATTCAGTGCAGATACCATGCAGTCATCTGTCCAGTCCAGTCACTGTCAGTTAGATGATGGCTTTCACGTTGTGGACCGGGTATTCTCCAACTACAGGTGACGGTAATAAGCACTGTTACAAAGACAATAGGGCTTCCTTGGACTTTATGAGAGAACACGGGTTCTGCCATCATCTGTTAATAGCCCAAGGTGCAATATTAATCAGGCAGTCAGCATCCGTGACGATGACGACAACCCAGATAATCTTTAGATTTTGAGGTACCAAATTACAAGATATGGGTTAGGTTATGTAGGTTAGTTAGGTTAGAATAGACAAATTTATCATCCTTTCATTTCTTTGACCTTGGCATATATCAAAAACATGGCATATCATTCCACCATTTGTATATTGGTTTAGCAACTTTTTGATTGATTTCCGCCAATAAAATCGCATATTACGTTGTATTATAATTAACAAAATTAATTAATTTTCAATTGCTATATTCAATATTGCATAGGATTAGGTATGCACAACTATAAATTTATCAACTTAATAAATACCTGAAAATGTGTTTGGAAGATACTTGAGTAAAACCTACCCATAACTCAATATTAAGTTGGCCAATGGTAATTCACCTGCTTGATTTCAAATCTATATTTCCGATTTTAATGTCTGCCTGGTAATGGTACGATATCAGCTCTAATAATCAAAATTTTCCCTACTTAATTTTGTTCTTAAGTAATTCTAAAGCTTTAATATTAACTAGTCAACAAGATGTAATCGTGTTGTTCTCATTAGCCTTTGCTGAACGCAATTATTTCATGATACAAACATCCATGACCATTCCACAGGACATCATTGCACGCCCCTATTTTCATCCACAAATACTTAGTTTTACTTACATAGTACTGATAGAATTTGCTGAGTCGAGGTTTTCCATTATTATTAAAGACTAAAATTGCCTTTATCATTGTTGCACAGTGTCTAGGTATTCATTAATAAATAAAAAAATTATGGTAATCTTTAGACAAATTTTTCTAGGCCGACAATCTGACAGTCCAGACTATAAACAGAGCGATCCTAAATAGTAGAAATTATGGATTACATAATGGCAATAAATACCTTAGTTAATTATTATTTTTACTCAGGCTACATTCTTATTTTATGATTCTATACAAAAATCTACAAAATAGGAAATATTGTAATTAACCATAAATTTGAATCGCTAAAAACGTTTTTCACAGGAACAATAAACAAAATAATCCATGAATCGGGTAATAGTATGGTGTCTACAAAAAATCTGTCGTATGTTTTCATATATTCCTCGTGATTAAAGGTGTTATGGAAAATTGGAAGTATTTTTTACTTAAAAAAAAACATGAAGAGCATGTATATGAATTCAATTTATGGTGCCGGTTTAGTATGTGGGCTATCCTTTTGAAACTGGTTTAGTATATGGCCTACCCTTTTTGAATGTGTCCTACCTCAGGAAATGTTTAAAACAAACAACAATACTTTATTTTTTTCATTTAACCCTAACCTAACCTAACCTGCAGAGCTGGGTGCGTTCCTCGGTGCGTTGAATGGTAGGCCACATACTATACCAGAGAAAAAAAATTCGTAGGCCACATACTAAACAGGCACCCAATTTATTAAGCTTATCCAATGTTGAATGTGGGGTGACTTAACTGAAGTATTTGTTTTAAGAAGCGAGCATTTACGGACTGATTGCAAAGTAGAATGAGAGAAACATAAGAGGTACCAAGGGAAAAGAGAGAGAGAGAAGCAGAACATAATATAATAGAACGGCAGGTGTGGAGGAGGAGAGATGACAGAAACTTTTGAAAGTAATGAAAATATGTTCTGGAAGGAAGTTTAGAGAGGGAGAGGAGGCAAATCAAGTATAGTAGAAAAGTTAATAATACTGGTAAAAGCTTCAAATGGAAAGATGATAACGTGACCTCAGCTTCCAGTTTGCTTCGTGACCTCAGCTAGAGAGCTCAGTCTGCTTCGTGACCTCAGCTAGAGAGCTCAGTCTGCTTCGTGACCTCAGCTAGAGAGCTCAGTCTGCTTCGTGACCTCAGCTAGAGAGCTCAGTCTGCTTCGTGACCTCAGCTAGAGAGCTCAGTCTGCTTCGTGACCTCAGCTAGAGAGCTCAGTCTGCTTCGTGACCTCAGCTAGAGAGCTCAGTCTGCTTCGTGACCTCAGCTAGAGAGCTCGTTTTCTGCACAGACACCAGCTAGCGAATACCTGTGAAATTTATTATCTCCGAATAGTGACAAATGATTGTGTTGTGTTTTTGTAATTGTATACGTTACATTTGTATACAGTTACAGATATAAGATAAAGTGTAGTGCTCTATTAACTTAAAGTTAAAACAGTATTCTGTTACTGTACTCCAAAGGTAAGAGTAATAGTATAAGGTGTGCAGTGTAAGCTTCGTGTATTTAGTACATTTAGAGACCTCTTTGGTTTCTTTTGTTGGTTTGTATTTTCTCTTTGCCGTTTGTATTGCTGAAGGACGAGCAAAATGGCTTGTGAAGGTTGTGTGAACCTGGAGGATCGTCTCAGGATGTGTGAGGAGGAAATTCGTCTTCTCAAGAGTGCGCTCTGTGAGAAGAGTGAATCCTCCCCACAACCCAAAGAGCGTTCCAATTTTTTCCCCTTCTGTCACTGCCGTGAGCGAGTGGCGCTCCGTGGGGTCCCGTTTGTCGAGCCCGCGTTCGGCAAGCGGGTGCCATGCGGAGCAACCGCTGGCTCTAGCCAATCGTTTTGCTCTGCTGGAGGATGAAGTGGCTGAAAATCAAGAGTTCTTGGTGGTGGGGAACTCCATGGTGCGAGGCTATGACGACATCCTGTAGCGGAAGACCAAACGACGTTGCAAGCTTGTATGTCAACCGGGCAGTGGGATCGCCGATTGTACCCAGACCATCAAGGAGCAAAGACGGACGAACACAGTTACGATTGTTCATACGGGAAATAACGATGTAGGTAGGGTGAGATCAGAGGAACTTGTTCGGAATTACAAGGTCCTTCTTCAGGTGATGAAGGAACGTGGGAGCCGTCACGTAGTCTATGGGGTCCTCCCGAGGATCTACGCAGGCTCATGTTGGAACAGTAGAGCTATAGGGATTAATGAGATGATATCACGGTTGTGCACGCAACTGGGATAGCACTTTCTTGATCCTTGGTATCTCTTTTCCAGGCGTCATGACCTTTACCCTTCTGATGGGATCCACCTTACCCGCAGAGGCAAAGATGTTCTTACAAACCTCATCGTGGGAGTTTGTAATGAACTAGTTCCTTTTTTGTGGTAGAAACCTAAAGGGAAGGGGAAATAGAGTGTACTGGGGGAAAACAGAGTAGAGTGTAGCATTAATGTAGAGCAATATGCCAGTTTAGGACAAAATATAATTTTAGGATATAATGTCAGTAGAGGACGAGATGTTACATTAGGATGTAATGTCAAAGGACAAAATGTCACGATGGGATGTAATGTCAAAGGACAAGATGTCACGATGGGATGTAAGGACTTTGGAGCACAAAAAATCACGATGGGATGTAGTGATAGTGGAGGACAAAATATCATGGTAGGATATGTCAGTGGAGGACAAAATATAATTTTAGGAAGGGATGCCGGACAGAATGTCAATGAAGGACAAAATATCACGATGGGATATAATGACAGTGGAGGACAAAAGATCACGATGGGATGTAATGATAGTGGAGGACAAAATATCACGGTAGGATATAATGTCACTGGGGGACAAAATATAATTTTAGGAAGGGATGCCGGACAGAATGTCAATGAACGAGGGGAGGCCGGTGTTAAACGCGGTGACGTAGGGGGACAAAGTGTACAAAAGAGATCGGATGACCGTGAGCGACCAGATGTCCGTGATGGGGGAAATGTTAATTTTGATGGGAGAAATGTTAATGAGGCATTGAATGTCAATGAAGGACCAAATATCAATATAGAGCAAGGTGTCAATAAAAAACAAAATTATAATGTAAGGCATGATATTGAAACTCAAAACGTGTCAAAAAGAAATAATCACGAGTCTCTTAAAACCATGTACTTTAATGCTCGTAGTATTAAGAACAAATTCCAAGAAATACAGGCGTATGTCAAAAGCGAAAATCTCGATATGATAGGAATAACCGAGACATGGTTAAATGGTAAAGAGTTTGAAGCTGAATTTAACATTGCGGGTTTAAACACTTTCATCAGGATAGAAACTACAAGAAAGGTGGGGGTCTTCTATTGTGCGTTAAAACAATGTCCATGCCCTTTTTTTAGAGACAAAAAGTGAATGTAGGTGTAATATATAGGCCAAAGACATTATCATTAACAGACGACAAACTGTTATTTCAAGAACTGTCTAGTTTCTGCAACCGGGATTTATTGATAATGGGTGATTTCAATTTCATTGATATTGATTGGATGACCCTTGAACATGGCCATATAGGTAGTCGCTTGATTGATTTTCTCGGTGACAATTACTTAGTTCAGCATGTAAAAGAGCCCACAAGACATGGAAACTTACTCGATCTATTGATCACTAGCCGCGAAAGCATGATAATCGATGTAGGAGTCAATGAAACTGTTGCAAATAGCGATCACAATTTAGTTAGATTCAAACTACTAAAACATTTCAGAATAGATACTTGTGTTTCTAAAATACCCGATTTCGGTAAAGCTGGAAATGTAAAAACACACAAGCCCCATAACCCCCTTAGACCAATTATCAGCCAAATTCCCACCCCGACCTATGGTTTAGCCAAGAGACTCCACGAACTCCTTATCCCATATGTACCTAGTTCCTGGTTGCTGAAGTCCCCTCAAGAATTTATTGACCTTCTTCACAACAAGGCCCCTACAGGTCTTATTGCCTCGTTAGACGCTGAGAGTCTCTTCACGAATGCCCCCGTGAATGAGACCATAAACTTCATCTTAGATGAGGTTTATCACTCCAATCATGTTCCCTTGGATAGTCCGGAAACTTTGCTTCGTAAACTTCTAGAAGCGTGCACGACTGAATCCCCGTTCCGCGGACCGGACGGTAAGTTGTATAGACAGGTAGATGGTGTGGCGATGGGGTCCCTTCTCGGGGTCCTTTTCGCCAACTTCTACATGGGTTTAGTGGAAAGATGAGTTTTTTCAGATCCTATAATTCGCCCACACTCCTATGGTAGATATGTGGACGATATATTCGTTGAAGCAAGAGACCATACACATCTACAAGAACTATGTGAGGCATTCGCTAATAACTCTTGTCTCAACTTCACAAGTGAACACCATGCTGATGGTTCTTTGCCCTTTTTAGATATCTCTGTAAAACCCGACGTAAATAGATTTACCACCACTGTATACGTTAAAAGCACGAATGAGGGTAGATGTTTAAATGCAAATGGAGAATGCCCTGCAGCCTACAAGAAAAGCGTCATACGTTCATACGTGAACAGGGCATTCACGCACTGCTCCACATGGCCTCTTTTACATCAAGAGCTTCAACGCTTGCAGCAAGTCCTTGTTAACAATGGATTCCCCAATAAGGACGTACAAGAAGTCATCCGACGAAAAATGGAGAACTACCTAAAGCATGACACCATCCCTCCTGAGAAACGCCCCTCAATTATTCTCAATTACAGATCTTTCATGAGTACGGCTTACCGAACGGACGAAAGAATCCTCAGGGAAATTGTTGAACGCGGTGTACAACCACCCGACCCTGGAGAAAAGCTGGAGCTTCGGGTTTATTATAAGAATTTTAAAACGTCAAACCTCATCCTGCGAAATAACCCGACCCGTAACCTCAACCCACTACGGAGGAGTAATGTCATCTATGAGTTCATCTGCCCGCACGAAGACTGTAAGCTTCGTCCTGTGTCTTACATAGGAATGACGACGACTTCTCTCTCCAGAAGATTAACGTGCCATCTACAAGCTGGTGCCCCGAAGAAACATTTTTCGGAAAAACACAACTCCTCCCTGACTAGAAAGATCCTGGTGGAAAATACAAAGATCATCGACTCCGCACACAACTTTCATCGTCTGGAGATCCTGGAGGCCCTCCATATTCGAGAGAAGGCTCCATCCATAAATGTACAGGGAGGTACAACCTCCGTGGCTCTAGCTTCACTGGGTGGACAACTGGCCCTCCCAGCACCCCACGGAGCGCCACGGACATAATTCCCACATAAGATCTTTGATCTTTCTTCACTATTTTGTATAAGCTTTCCCAGTTCACCTGTTGTCATATATATAAATTGTTTCTATTACCATTTAGATGTATTTGAAAATGCTCTAAGAAGGGCGAAACGTCGTATAATATACAATATGAACTTCGGCAATCTTTTATTCCGACTTAATGAAGAACAAAGAAGCACTATTAGAAAGGTTGAAACCTCTAACAAGAAGCTTATTCTTGCACAAGCATCGGTCAAATTTAATTATATATATATATATATATATATATATATATATATATATATATATATATATACATACATACATACAATAAAAAAACTAGAAACGTGTGTTGCACAGAAGCAAGGCAACCACTAATGATAAGAAAGGACCGGAGTAGAGCGCTTTCGTGCATTACATCTAGTGCATGTAATACACGAAAGCGCTCTGCTACGGTTGTTGTTTTTTTTATTAATGGTTACCTTGCGTGTATATGTATATATATATATATATGTGTGTGTGTGTGTGTGTGTGTTTGTATGGTTCGTAATTATGTTTATCTGCGATATCCGGAGATCAATATGTAACAAACGCGCAGTTCGCGGTTAGCAAAAAGCACAACCAATCGCCCCTCATTTGCGCCAAAACGTACCCATCTG
Organism: Oratosquilla oratoria; assembly: GCF_046742065.1. Taxonomy (NCBI): domain Eukaryota; kingdom Metazoa; phylum Arthropoda; class Malacostraca; order Stomatopoda; family Squillidae; genus Oratosquilla; species Oratosquilla oratoria. The sequence continues at coordinate 56,524,873 of NC_134791.1, forward strand.
CGCGGTTAGTAGAATTGTCCGAACCCGAGAAGACTGTTTCCCGCCTTAGGTTGTCTACAAAAATCCCGCATACAAAACAAAGGGAAGAGAAGACCTTGTAGGTTCCATGATATAGGATTTATATACAAGCCCAGGAGTAGCCCAAATAGGTGAGGTCGAGCTAGGTAGGAAAATGTAAAGAGGTTTAGGAGTGGGAAGCTGCGATCAGAAGGGCTAATCGGAGGTCGATCGAGGGCGCGGGAACATCACTCTTGGAGTGGAGTGAGGCGCCGCTAAGTTTAGGACATCGGATCCGACAGGTTGGTCACTCTTCGTCGCTCTCACCCCCCCCCCTTTTTTTTTCTCCCCCTAAATGTTGAAATAATGAAACAAGAGTAGCTTGGATAATTGTGATATAAATAAAACTAGAGAAATGTGTAGGACAATTAAGACTAAGCTTAAGATATCGGATTCGACAGGGTCGACCGTCTCCCTGAATAAAATCGCCAACCCAAGGCGTCCAGACTCACCCCTTAAGAGGAAAAGCGCAGTGTGGCCAACGCTGCTCACTGTACGCTGAGGTTAAAAATTAATTGTAGGGAAAAAGGTTGAGGCCTCGTGGTGCCCATCCATACAAGGGACCCTTAGTTCTATCGTGATAACAGTGCTATACGATATCTATGTCTTTTTGTGTATGGCTGGTGGGTTTCCTAAATGGATAACCTACGCGTCTTATCCAAAGATACGAGTCAGATGACTCCTCCCATATTTCTTAATTCATGTCATGCTACCAGAATTATTTTCATATGTTAATGTATTAGTAATAGGTGGACTCTGGTCCGAGATAATTTTGTTGTCTACAGTTATATTCACATGTACTAGATAAGGAATATAAATATATAGTATCATAGAATAAATAAAATTGAAAATTAATAAAGGTGTTTCAAAACCAATCATTATAGTAGCAGTGGGTGTCGCTTAGAAAATTACAGTAATGGGCGAGGGAAATAAGGAAAGATGAGGTGCAAGTAGTAATTAAAATGATGAGAGTAGGTAAGGCACCTGGGTTAGACGGGTGTCATGCGGAGTGTCTGAAGAAGGGATGTACAGTAATAGTTGACTGGCTGGTGAGGTTGTTTAATGTTTTGTAGTAGTTTTAGTTCGGAACAACGGCAGGACAAATGAAAATCAACACAAAATATCTAATCTCTTTCTTTTGGTAATTAGCCACAAGGTGCGACACTAGAAGTGTCACATGAGAAATATAGGTGAAGCTCGGACTAAGGCCACAGCATAGTGGAGCTTATGGTCGTAGCTGGACGTGGAGCCTAACGTCAGCGAGGCGGTAGCAGATGATGACGGCGAGGCTCGATGGGACAGCTAGAAGACTGGACGAGGAGATGTAGTTTGTGCGCTGGTCGGTCTGGTCGGTACTGTTCTGCCCATCTCGGTGAAATGCCGACCTTTAAGTTCCTGATTGGCTGACCGCTGGCTGGCAGGGACACCCTTGCGAACTACGCTTGCCAACTACAGGAACTTGGAAAGGCTAGTTCCGAAGATTTCTTTGATCAGTGTGTGACGGGTCGTAGGATTCATCACGTCACTACAGTTTAACTAAGGGAGGGTAGAGTACCGGAGGACTGGATGAGTGCCTGTATATTTCCACTTTACAAGGGAAAAGGGGACAAGTGTGGGTGTAGTAGTTTCAGAGGGATCAGTTTGTTGAGTGTAGTAGGGAAAACTTATGGGAGAGTTATAATTGAAACGAGTTAGGAGAGAAACAGAGGTAGTAATTTGTGAGGAACAGTGTGGGTCTAGGAAAGGTAGGGGTTGCGTAGATCTGAATTTTGTGGTAAGACAAATATGTGAAAAAGCTTTAGCAAAACGTAAGGTACTATTTTGGGGGCCTTTATGTGTTTGGGAGAGGCTTACGCCAGGTTAGACAGGATGGCACTGTAGGGGTTTTTGCAGATAAATGATATTGGAGGAAAGCTGTTAAGGACAGTCAAGAGTTTTTACGGTAGTAGAGCCTGTGCTAGTGTGATGTGCGAATGTACGGTATGTGTGAGACAAGGGGGAGACTGTTGGCATCAATGATCACGGGAGCGTGGGACGGTAGGGGGGAGTCAGACGTCAGTGCTCGGGTAGGAGGGAGTGAAAGAAGACGTGTGCGGAAGGATATACAATTAGGAAGTTAGGGTGTGTGTTTGCAATGTTTGAGGTGTAGGTAGCATAGCACGTAGTTATTAGGTGCGTGGAGAGAAAGCTGGCATCTATTCATAGGAAAGAAGGACGTCCGGATTCTGACAAGTGCTGGAAGAAGCAGGCACCTGGTTGCAACTACAGCTGAACGCCTGGCAGTAGCTACAGCCATACGATCGGCTGACAACTTTGAACAACATTGTTGGCGCGATATGCTTGACAGAAGACAGAAAACCTCGAGGGTTCAAGGGTGACTCTAGCAGAATCAGGGAGGTGCCCATGACGATGAGATATCTCAACTGTGGGCGGAGGAGCCACTTTGTAAGGGAGTGTGGGAAGATGCCAGAACAGACACTATGTTATAAATGTGGTGAACTGGGACACATTACAAAACATTGTGACCAGGGAAACGGACGCGGGGAGGCTGTTGCGCCGGCGGTCGACCCCATGATGTAGAAAAGGCATTCTCTGATATACCAATCGTGGAGGTCCGAGTGGAAGACGAGCAAGCGGGTTATTGGATACCGGCTGCTCGACCACGATTGTAACGGCCTACTTAGTTGAAGGATTTAGAAGCGAAGAGATACGTCTAGTGACAGTTGATGGAAAGGAAGCGAGATGCGAAGGTTCTCAGGAAGTCGAACTGGTGGTGGGGAACACCCCGTTAAGACTGAGAGTATTTGTCCTCAGAGCGATTATGGACGGAATTGAAGTGGCGGTAGGGATGGATGCAATCAGAGAGCTGGGCGATATTAAGTTTATTGATAGCCAAGTGAAGCTTGATTGGGAAAATGGCCGAAGGAACAGGAATCGCCGAGCGTCAGCAAGGGGCATAAGAATGACGGCGGGGACGGAAGAGAGCTGTGTTACTGTAGAGCATGACCATGATGAGAAACGCCTGCGTGGGAGGCGTGCGACAAAGTGGATAGAGCTGCACCTTGTACGATTGAGGATGGAGACTTCTTCGCTCTATTCGATGGGGTCAGCAAGAAGGTGAAGTGGCATCTAAAGGGAGGAGTGCCTACGTTGAGCAACAGAGTCAGTTGCTATGAACATTACCTGAGAGAGGGAGTGCGAGAAGACATTGATAAGGAAGTGCAGCGGTGGATTGAAGCAAGCATCCTGAGGCCTTGAAGGGAGCCGGTGGAGAACGGAATTTTGCCGCTAATGGCGGTAGCGCACCCGACAAAGAGTAAGGTTCGCCCCATCCTTGACTTCAGGGAGTTGAATCCTTTTGTGAAATGTCATACGGGTGATTATTTCGTGAACCGTTCGTTTTGTGCTCTCCTGATGCCACTATAACTCTGTTCACCTTCAAACCGAGTTCGTCTGCCAACTCCTTCAAGATCTCCAGTCGCCGCACTCTTTTCTCTGCGGTCAGCATCGTGTCGATCCATCTCGCCACTGTGGCTGAATCAGTCCTGATTCTAACTTCTCGCAGTCTCCATTTCAATGCCAGGTTGACCCCTTTTACAACCGCATCCAACTCTGACACGTCAGTGTGATGGTAATCGTCCTTCTTTCGCTGCCAAGCTCCGTCTTCAACGGCCACGCCTCCTATCCCCAGAACCACGCCGGTGGCTATGCTGTTTGCGTCACACCACATCACCCCTTTATCAAATTGCGGAACACTCCGTTGTTCTTTCACTGGATCGTCGCATCTCATTCGCTGTACAACGTCGCGAACCATTGCAAGTGTTCTCTCATCAATTTTGTCTCCCCCACGCTCCTCCTCCCAACCTTCTCTTAATATAGCTGCATGCCACACCGAGCCATCCTGCTATCGGGTAGTAGCTGACGAATTAGCCACCTAAGAAGAAGAGCTCTTTCCTGCTCATCTCGTCCGTTGCATCCGGGACATCATTGCCTCTCCTGAACATGAAGTTTCTCTTTCATTTCGCTCTACTCGTAGTCCCAACACCGTTCCTCTGTCCATCGGTCCCGGCTCCTTCGACACAAATCGTGCTATGTCTTTTACTACTTCTGGCGCTGGCACGACGGTGTCGTCCATTACTATATAGTCAATATATGAATCCGTGCCCTTCTCAATCACTTCATCCTTCTTCAGCACTGTCTTCAAGATTTTCGTCATGATCCGCGGGGCTGAACATAGCCCAAATCCCAGTCTGGTTGAACAATATGTTTTCACCCCATATTTCACTAGTTGGTATCGCCACAGCTTCTCTGCTACATGGACCTGCATGTACACCGCCCTCACATCCACAATTATAGACGCCCCACTCGTCTGCCGCACGTTCTGCACGACACCCATCTAATCCTGTTCTCATCATTTTCAGAGCTACATGTGCATCATCTTTTCTTATTTCTCCTCCATTTTCCTCTATCACCATAATTTTCTTAGCATCTCCCACTGCTACCACCAATCCCTCCCTATCCTCCTCCACATTCAACAGCTCTTCCATTAAAGATCAACTGAGAAGGTTTTAAAAGAGGTGGTGAATATTTGCTAGATGTATGGCTTAGTCTATTTTTGATAAGATAATGCAAAAATAAATCCAAATTATTATGCAATGTGATAAAAAAAGGCCAATCAAAATAATGTTAGGAGATTAACTTCCATTAAAGGTCAACTAGGAAGGTTTTAAGAGAGGTGGTGAATATTTGCTAGATGTATGGCTTGGTCACTTTTTGATGAAATAACACAAAAATAAATCCTAATTATTATGCAATGTGATAAAAAAAGGCCTATAAAGATATTGGTAGGAGATGAAGTTTTCCTTTACTGACCTTTGGCTGTTCTTGTAAGGTTCTATCAGCTGTGACATCAATACTGTTGTTTACATTCTGATGCATGCTATATGCAAGCACTATAAAATGCCATGCTGTACTGTCAACTTGACCAGTGATCTGTCATATTTCATGTGTTAGCAAGGTTTCATCAAGCATTTAGTTCAAATTTTTTTTAATGTGTCACTGCAAATTGCAACTGTTTCAACAAAACCTTCTGCTGCAGATGGACTTGATTTTTATTCTTTTCCAAAAGATCCTGTTCGCAAAAAGGACTGGATCATTTGGTGCAGATGGCATGAGTCATGGAAGCCTGGATTAAAAGCAAAACTGTTCAAAACATTTCAGAAAAAACCAGTACACTCGGGACCTTGGCCTTGCCAAGTCACTAAGAATTAGCATGAAGACCATTCTAAAAGATGCAACAGTGACAATTTGTCATCGACAAGACCCCAGGTTTGGCAAGCAAATGTCATTGAAGGAGCATTGCTATTGAAAAAAGACAACACCTGGAGGTAGGCATATCAGTATGTATCATGTACAGAGCCCTTACATGCCTAAGTGCTGCTCTGGGGCAGTTCTCAGTGTTGGCCCTCCCTCCTCCATCACTACTTCCCATCCCCACCATTTCTTACAGCCTGTTTTAGCTATTGGCTTGCAAAATAATTACACTGATTTTAAAAATGTTATTCAATAATCCTATTGCAGAAAGGATAAGGGAAAATATTTCATATTCTGTTAATTCTAATGCAAAATTTGTATATTACAGTAAAATGAGTGGTGGGATGAGGAAGTAAAGAAGGTTGTAGAAGAGAAGTGAAGTATTCACAGATTGGTTACAAAATAGGATGAGGGAATCATATGAGAGGTACAAAGAAAAAAGAAGTAAAGCATAAGATAAAGGAGGCAAAGAGGAGAGATGTGAAATGGAGTTAGAGTATGACATAAAATCTTGAAAGTAATAAAAAATGTTTTGGAAAGAAATTAAAAGAGGAAGAGGAGGTGAATCATGTAGAGATGAAAAGGTAAAAGGTGCAGATGGAGAGATGATAATGGAAGAGAAGGCAGTAAAAGGAAGATGGGCAGAGTATTTTAGGGAGTTGCTACATGTGAAAGAGGATACGGAGGGAAAGGTAGTTCCAGTGGGAAGTGCTAAGAAAATTACCATGATGAGTGAGGAAAATGGAGGAGAAATAAGGAAGGATGAAGTGAAACCAGTTATTAAGATGATGAGAGCAGGTAAGGCACCTGGGTTGGATGGATGTCATGCAGAATGTCTTAAAAAAAAAAAAAATGGTGGAATGGCTGGTGTAGTTATTTAACATTAAGAGAAGGTAGAGTGCCAGAGGACTGGAGGAATGCTTGTATAGTTGCACTTTACAAGGGAAAAGGGGGCAAGTGTGAGTGTAGTAGTTTCAGAGGGATTGTTCTGTTAAGTGTAGTTGGGAAGGCTTATAGGAGGGTCTTGATTGAGATAATTAGGAGAGGAACAGAGGGAGTAATTGGTGAGGAACAGTGTGGGAGAAGAGGTAGTGTTTGTGTAGATCCAGATTTTTGTGGTAAGACAGATATGTGAGAAAGCTATAGGAAAAGGTAAGGATGTTTTTTGGGCCTTTATGGATTTGGAAAAGGCTTATGACAGGGTAGACAGGAAGGCACTGTGGGAGGTATTGCAGATATATGGGATAGGAGGAAAGCTGTTAAGAACAGTCAAGAGTTTTTACAAGAGTAGTAGAGCATGTGTTAGGATTAGAAATGGAGAGAGTGAGTGGTTTGAGGTAAAGGTGGGACTTCATCAGGGATGTGTTATGTTGCCCTGGCTGTTCAATTTATACATGGATGGGGTGGTGTGAGAGGTAAATGCAAGGGTAGTGGGTCAGGGATTGGAGATGGTTAAAGAAAATGGAGAAAAATGGGAGATAAGCCAGCTGTTGTTTGCAGATGACACTGTGCTTGTAGCAGGATCAGAGGAGGGATTGAGGAAGTGACAGAGTTTAGGAAGGTGAGTGAAAGGAGAAAGTAGAAGGTAAATGTAGGTAAAAGTAAGATGATAAGATGTACAAGGGTAGAAATTGGCAGCAGACTGGAAGTGAGTATTAAGGGGCGAGACTGGAGGAAGTGAATAATTTTAGATACTTTGGGGCAAATGTGGTGGGAAAAAGAGGAGTGGATGTGGAGGTAGAATGTAGATTGAAAGAAGCAAGTAAATGCCTTGGGGGGTTAAAAAGTGTAGAGAAACAGACATTTGGGAATGGATGCTAATAGGAGATTGTAAGAAGGAGTAATTGTACCAACAGCACTGTGCACAGCAGAAACATGGAACATAAGAGAGGAAGAGAGGAGTCTGAATGTGTTTGAGATGAGGTGCCTGAGAAGTATGATAGGGATTAACAGGCTGGATAGAGTGAGAAATGAGGAGTGAGGAAGAGAGTGGGGGTGGAAGGGGAGTTGGGAGATAAGGTTGATGAAAGAGTATTGGGATGGTTTGAACACATGGACAGAATGAGTGAAGAATGATTAGTAAAAGAGGTGTGGAAGGCAGATGTGGAAGGAGTGAATATGAGGGGTCGACCTAGGATGAGATGGATGGATGGGGTAAAAGGGGCATTGGGAAAAAGGGGAATGTCAGTTGAGGAAGGACAGGAGAAGACAGAAGATAGGGGTGAATGGAGAATGATTGTGTATGGATGATGCTGTGATGCATGAGGTGGAGTGGGTGGGGGATGGGGGTGAGGATGTATGAGAAATAAATTGATGCAGCCTTAAAGGATTTCTCCCTGTCTTCTCCTTTTCTGCATGAGGGGACGGAGAGTGGGGGTTGCCAATTTAATGAAGCCTTCTTGCTGTGGATGTGCTGTGTCTTGCAGCACTGCTTCTGTCCCAGGGCAGTGGGCAAGATGCAGGTATGACCCGTTGTTCAGGAGGTGCCAAGATAAGAGGGGGAGGGGAGTGAAGTATGTTAGGGATGGAATGGGTTGGGTGTGTTTTTTTCTGCCTTTGTTTTTTTGGCTACCTCCCTTATAAGGGTGAAAAAGCCTTTGGTATGTACAGTAAAATATTCAGGGCTCCTTTGACCTTTTTTTATTATAATTACTTTGTCAGCCTTGTGGGCGGAATGTCCAGAGTAGAATTGCCACCCCAAGGCATATGCACCTCCCCCCCCCTTGTGAGGGCCCTGATCATATGTATAGGTAGGCCTGTGTTATCTACGCTGTCACTGACAATTGTTAACAAGCATGGTTAGGCTTGACTTGACCCACATTGGAACACAAAAGGGCATCCAAATCTAATAAATCTTCTTCACTTGATGTGGAGTCACTTTCGTATTGTGTGCTGGCCATGTTGAAGAAAGTAAACACCAGTCGTTATATCATCAGTTGCCCTAGCAGTGGAAAATGTAACTTTTAAAATCATGCTATTTAGGTAAAATCAAAACTATAAAATGCTAGAAACGTGCATTTTTGTGTTCTTCTAAGTTATATTTTTATACATGAAATAACAAAAAATAAAGAAATCCAAAATATTCTCAGTTGACCTTTAAGATCTGTTCATCTACGCTTTTACCTTTTCTTCTCTACTTGACTCACCTCCCCTTGCTCTCTTGATTTCCTTCTAAAATGTCCTTTTATTGCTTTCAATTTTTTCTGTCATACTCCTCTACACTGCTCTCCTTTTTGCTTCCTTTATCTTTTGTTTTGCTTCTTTTCTTTTTCCTTGATGTTTTTCATAATTTTCTCTCACCCTACTTTGTAACCAGTCCCTGAATGTTTGCTTCTTTTATACTACCTTCTTCATTTCATCATCCCACCACTCACTACCCTTCTTTCTATTCCCTCTCATCCTTCCTGTTCCACAATCTTTGCACACCTTGTCAGTTCCCCCTTGAAACACACCCATTCCTCTTCCACACCTACATACATACACCACGAGCATAGCTCCCCTTTCCGCAAAATACAACTAGATAAATATACCAAAGGCTTTTTCCCCCTACATGGGGGGGTAGCCAAAAAGAAAAAGGCATAGAAACCACTCCCACCCATTCCATTTCCCATACATTCCACTTCCCTCCACCCTCCTCCCATCTCGGTATCTCTTCCACACCTACCTCCACTATATCCTTCACCACCTCCCACACTTCTCTCGGCTTCTTGTACTCCTGCTCCTTTTCCTTCTTATTTAAGCAGTTTTTACTTGGGGGGTGAGGTAGTATGTGTGAGCAAAATTTAACGCAGCCTGAAGGGATTTCTCCCCGTCTTCTCCTTTTATGCATGGGGGGACGGAGAGGGGGGTCGCCGATTTAATGAAGCGGCCTTGCTGTGGATTTGCTGTGTCTTGTGACACTGCTTCTGACCCAGGGCAGTGGACAAGGTGCAGGGATGACCCGTCATCCAGGAGGTGCTAAGATAAGAGGGAGGGTGGAGGGGTGTGGAGTGTATTTAGGGATGGAATGGGTGGGAATGATTTTATGCCTTTTCCTTTTTGGCTACCTCCCTTGTAAGGGGGAATAAGCCTTGGTATGTATGTATATGTATGTATTTAAGCAGTTTGCTCTAGGCACTTCCCTGCCTTCTATCCTTTTCCTCTTTCTCCATCTATCCTCTTCTCTCAACTTACCTTCTACCAAAAAATGATCAGATATTCCCCCCACTCTCTCCCATAATAACTTGTACATCAAAAATTCTTTCTACTCCATTAAAGCTCAATCTACCACCCTTCCATTCACCATCCTCTCCCATGTGTACTTGTGCTGGACTTTTTTCCTAAACACTATGTTAGCTATCATCAACTCTTTCTAGACACATCTCCACTGCAATTTTTTCCTAGCACTCCACACTTCCCAACCACCCTGTTTATTGTTTCATCACCTACTCTAGTATTAAGATCTCCCAATACCACTATATTTAAATTTCTCCCTAAACCCTCTATGCACTCTTTATATTGTGCATCTAATCTATACATGCATGATATACCCATACCTCAGAAATACATATCTCTTCTTACCTAGATGACATAGCAATTACGTGCATACACCATAACACAAAGCTGTAGAAATACAAGTACAGTATACCTCAATACACTCAATACCTGGTTCACTACAAATAGACTCCAAACAGACAAAACCAAATCTACAGCTATACTTCTCACTAATTGGTCAGTGACAAATACCATGCCTCTATATCAACAACACTTATACCACACACACACTCATGATTCTTGGCATAACATACGATACGTCCATGTCATTCAAACAACATATCACAAACATAAGGACTACCTACAGAATTATGAAAGGGATGGAAGTTCTTGATAGAGATGACTTATCAAAATGGGACAGAGAAACATAAGGACACAAGAAGCTAAAGAAGGACAGTTACAGAAGAGATTTGAAAAAGAATAGCTTCCCACACAGAGTGATTGATGTCTCCAACAAACTAAATGGAGAAACAGTGAGTACCAAAACTATGCAAGATTTTAAGAACAAACTGGATGTGGAGAGATGCAAAAGTGGGTCACTATGAGCATAGCTCTTGTCCTGTAAAATACTAGGTAAATACAAAGGACATTGTGATAAAAGTAATAAAGGAAAAAAAAGAGATTGGGTAAGAGACACAATAATAGACAAGAAAAAATGTATTGTAATTTATGGTATTATAGAAAAACATAGACTAATCAGGTTTCAAAGGGAAAAAGAGGAGAAGAATATAGTGAGGGAAATACTAAAAGAAATACAGGAGAAGGGACAAGAATTTGAAAAGGAGAGGAAATATATAGAGTGGGAAAATATTCTTAAGAGAAGAATAGACCTCTCAAAGTAAAACAAAATTCACAGAGGATAATGGAAGAAATATAAACGCAGGACTAGCAAAAAGTAAGAATTACAAAAATTTATGGATAAAAAAGGAACTGAGTGATGAGGAAAAAGAGAAAGAAAAAACACTAAAAGGGGAAGCTAAGGAAAGCAAAAAAAAAAAAAAGAACAGAGAATGAAAGGAAGGAGTATTTTTTGGAGAGTGATGGACTTGAGACTGAGGAAATGGTACATAAGGGAAAAGGAAATGCAGGAACAAGAAGAAAAGGCAAAAAAAGAAGGAAAAAAATAAAAATAAAGGTAACATATACCATCATAGACGGATTGATATCAGGAATAGATGAACTGAATGACTACCTAGAACAAGAAAAACCAGATATAATGGGGATTGTAGAGACAAAATTGAAAGGATTATTACCACCAAATAGTATAGGCCAAGGCTTATACAATTGTTGGATCAGAAATAGAGAAACAAAGCAGGGTGGAGTCATGTTGCTAACCAAGAAAAACCTAAATGCGACAAAAATCACAGGAAAGAACAATGTAGAGTTGATTATGATAAGAGTTGAGGACAGAGAATGAAAAATAGAAAGTATGCAGTGATTTATGTCCCACCTAAAACTTACACATGGAATGAAAGTAAACACTCCAAAATGCTGGAAGACACGTGAAAAACACTAAAAGAGACGCTAAAGAAAGAAGGAAATCTGGTAATTATGGGTGATTTTAACTCAAAAGAAACATGTTGGGAAGAAATGACTGTGAAAGGTGGAGATCACTGGGGAAACATATTACTGGAAATGACCATTGATTATGTAGCCAAGACCTTTCTTACTTAATTATTGTATATATTTATTGTATATGTATCTCCTTTATTGTGTAACACTTCTTTATTATACATGAGTACTTAATATCAACATATATCTATTGTAAATATTTTGTATAAGTAAGCCTATGTAGTCATTACATTATATAAGTGCCTATACATAATTATATAACCGAATATATATGTTATTAGGCGTACGCTAAACGTGTATGCGTCTATGCCAATTGTACATGTCATAGCATTAAGGTACTAAATGTTTGTTACCCTTAACCATGTTGCATGCATATTCATTATTATATGTGATTGTTCTCTTGTTTATGTACATTCTTATGTATATACCTAGATATGTTAGTATGTATTGTTTTGCCCAATCTTTTTCCCGCCTAGCAACAATGTATCAGAAAGTAGGCCACGGGCGTATCTTAATGCCCAAGCTAGGCCCCCAAGCATTCGCTTGTGACAGATCACTTCCTGCCATACTTGTGTGTAGACCTCCGTAATAAACTCCTACCAAAATACTGTGTGTTTGGCACTTACCACAGTGGTGACCCCAGAGTGACAGTGCCCAAGTGACCCTAATACCCAGTGCTCCATACCTAAGTGATTTAGGGTCATACACATTACGTGGTTGAGTGCCTATGCGTACTACTAGTTATCACCCCCAAGCTAATGGCATGATTGAACGTTTCCACCGTTCTCTGAAATCAGCTCTTCGCGCTAGGCAAGATAACTGGTTTTACTCCTTACCTATCGTCCTTCTTGGCTATCGCATGACACCTCACGTCACCAAATTTTCCCCATTCACCGCCGTTACTGGCGCTCATATGTTATGCCCTTCTGTTGCCATTACTCAGGAACACATCCCCTCCTCGGATGACACAACCATCCTTCGTCTTATCAAGGAAATGCAGTCTGTCAATTTCCAAGACCTCGCATCCGGTGACTGACATACACCACCTCCACCCTATCTCCCTCATGGCCTTCACTCTTGCTCTAAAGTTTGGTTACGAGTCGACAGAATTCGTAAGAGTTTGGAGGCTCCGTACTCTGGTCCTTATGATGTCATTCGACGTGAACCTAAGTACTTCATCCTTAACCTACCTCAAGGCGAAGCCTCAGTTTCCATTGATCGTTTGAAACCAGCTTTCCTCCCAGTTTCTCCTTGCCCTAAACCCCGTCTCCATGTAACCCCAGACATACCCTCAACACCTTCCACTCCTCCTGTTCCTACTTCGTCCACTTCTGACACTTCCAGTGTCATCCCACCAAGTCCCATACCACCCACAGCTGATGCCAATGACCTTGGCCACCCTATCACCTCTTTCCCTCCCTCCCACCCTCATACTTCCGCTCTCCCATACACAACTCGCGCAGGCAGAAAAGTCAGGTTTCACGATAAATCTGATTTTTACTACTACTAAAGACTTTCTTCACTGACGCTACACTCTCAAGGGGGGAGTACTGTAGCCAAGCCCTTCCTTACTTAATTATTGTATATATTTATTGTATATGTATCTCCTTTATTGTGTATGTAACACTTCTTTATTATACATGAGTACTTAATATCAACATATATCTATTGTAAATGTTTTGTATAAGTAAGCCTATGTAGTCATTACATTATATAAGTGCCTATACATAATTATATAACCGAATATATATACGTCATTGGGTGTATGCTAAACGCATATGCGTCTATGCCAATTGTACACGTCATAGCATTAAGGTACTAAATATATGTTACCCTTAACCATGTTGCATGCATATTCATCATTATATGTGATTGTTCTCTTGTTTCTGTACATTCTTATGTATATACCTAGATATGTTAGTATGTATTGTTTTGCCCAATCTTTTTCCCGCCTAGCAACAATGTATCAGAAAGTAGGCCACGGGCATGTCTTAATGCCCAAGCTAGGCCCCCAAGCATTCACTTGTGACAGATCACTTCCTGCCATACTTGTGTGTAGACCTCCGCAATAAACTCCTACCAAAATACTGCGTGTTTGGCACTTACCACAATTACACATTGACACAATGGGTCAAGGAAAATACCAAATACTGTATAGAATTAACGATGAACCGTTGAGATTGGATTTGATATTCACATCAGAACCCAAAATTGTGGATAAAATTGAACACAAGATGCCAATTGGAAAAAGTGATCACCTACTACCAGAACTAGAATTAAATGAAGAAACAACTATAGAAATAAATGAAAACACAGAAAAGGAAGACTGATGTATAACAAAACAGATTTTAGGAAACTTAGAAAATTCTTTCAAGAAGCAAATTAGGAAAAAATTGATAATGAAGAAACAAAGGTGGAAGAGAAATAGGCAATTTGGAAGGAAATCTATAATGAAGGAGTGGACAAGTATGTACCTACACAAAAACAAGAAAGGGTATATATAAAATTCTGGTACAATAAAAAGTGCAATGAGGAGTAATCATCACCAAAGGTATGTCTCCAGATAAACATATAAATAAAATAGTTGGGGAAACATACAATTTGTTGAGATCAATAAAAGTGGCCTTTAAATACCTGGATAAGGAAATGATAAAAAAAATATTACAAACACTGATAAGGCCAAAACTGGAATATGCAGCCCTGATATGGTCACCCAGTACAAAAAACAATATAAAAAAATTAGAATACAAAGAGCAACGACAAAGATGGTCCCAACACTTTCAAACTTGACATATGAACAAAGATTGGCTGAACTGGAATTGCCGACCCTGGAACAAAGAAGAGAATGAGGGGACCTAATTGTCATCTACAGGATTATAAAAGACAAGGAATGCCTTGATAGAGAGGACTTATTAAAGTGGGACAGAGGAAACACAAGAGGACATGCAATGAAACTCAAATAGGACAGCTACAGAAGAGACCTGAAAAAGAACAGCTTCCCATACAGAGTGATAGACATCTGGAACAAACTGGATGAAAAAATATTGTGTGCAAACACCATACAAGAATTTAAGAACAAACTTGATCTTGTGAGATACAAAAACAGGTCACCATGAACATAGCTCCCCTTCCTGTAAAATACAACTAGGTAAAATACATACTCCCTCACCCACTCCCTTTCATGCACCACAGCATCATCCATACACAACCATTCTCAACTCACTCCTATGTTCTGTCTTCTCCCTTCCTTAACAGACATTCTTCTCTTTCCCAATGCCCCTTTTACCCCATCCATCCATCTCATCTTTGGTCACCCCCTCATGTTCAATCTTTTCACCTCTGCCTTCCACACCTATTGTACTAATCTTATTTTACTCATTCTTTCCCTGTGTCCAAACCATCCCAATAATCTTTTATCAACCCTATCTCCCAACCCCTTTTCCACTCCCACTCTCTTCCTCACCTCCTCATTTCTCACTCTATCCAGCCTAGTAACCCCTACCATACTTCTCTGGCACCTGATCTTAAACACATTCAAACTCTTCCTCTATTCCTCCCTTATGTTCCATGTTTCTGCCCTATACAGTGCAGTTGGCATAATCCCTTAATTTATTTTTTATTACACTTTTTAAACCCCCCAAGGCATTTGCTTTTCTTAACCTACATTCTATCTCCATCTCCACTCCTCCCTTTTCTACCACATTTGCACCCAAGTATCTAAAGCTATCCACTTCCTCCAGTCTCTCTCCCTTAATACTCACTTCCAGTTTGCTGCCATATTCTCCCCTTGTACATCTCATCACCTTACTTTTACCCACATTTATCTTCAACTTCCTTTTTTTGCACACCTTCCCCAACTCCATCATTAACTTTCTCAATCCGTCCTCTGATCCTGCTACAAATGCAGTAACTGTTAGCAAACAACAACTGGCTTATCTCCCACTTCTCTCCATTTTCTTTAACCATCGCTAATTCCCGATCCATTACCCTTGCATTAACCTCTTGCACCACCCCATCCATATATAAATTGAATAGCCAGGGTGACATAACACATCCCTGACAAAGTCCAACATTTACCTCAAACCACTCACTCTCTCCTATCCCATAGATCTGCAATACCTCCCACATTGCCTTCCTGTCTACCCTGTCATAAGCCTTTTTCAAATCTATAAAGGCCCAAAAAACATCT
Source organism: Oratosquilla oratoria (assembly GCF_046742065.1). NCBI lineage: Eukaryota > Metazoa > Arthropoda > Malacostraca > Stomatopoda > Squillidae > Oratosquilla > Oratosquilla oratoria. The sequence continues at coordinate 56,540,537 of NC_134791.1, forward strand.
TTACCTTTTTCTACAGCTTTCTCACATATTTGTGTTACCACAAAAATCTGATACACGCAACACCTACCTGTCCTAAACCCCCACAGTTTCTCACCAATTATTCCCTCTGTTATTCTAATCCTCTCAATTAAAACCCTCCCATAAGGCTTCCCAACTACACTCAACAAACTGAACCCTTTGAAACTACTACACTCAAACTTGTCCCCTTTTCACTTATAAAGTGGAATTATACAGGCATTCCTCCAATCCTCTATCCTCTTTTATACAAACATTAAACAACCTCACCAGCCAGTCCACCATCACTGTGCCTCCCTTTTTTTAGACACTCCGTATGACACCCATCTTACCCAGGTGCCTTGCTCTCATCATTTTAATACGAGCTTTCACCTCATCTTTCCTTATTTCTCTTCATTTTCCTCATTTATCACTATAACTTTCTAGCATTTCCCATTGCAATTACCTTTCCCTGCCTATCCTCCTTCACATTTAGCAATTCCCTAAAATACTCTGCCCATCTTCCTCATACTGCTGTCTCTTCCATTATTATTTCTCCATCTGCACCTTTTACCTTTTCTTCTCTGCTTGATTCATCTCGTCCTTCCTCTCATAATTTCCTTGCAAATAATTTTTTTTATTATTTTAGAATATTTCTGTCATAATCTTACCCCATTTCACATCTGCTCTCATCTTTGCCTCCTTTATCTTATGCTTTACTTCTCTTCTCTTTTCTTTGTACCTCTCATATGATTCATGCTATTTTGTAACCAATCTGTGAATGCTTGTTTTTTATCTTCTACAACTTTCTTTGCTTCATCACACCACTCACTACCCTTCCTTCTATTTCCTTCCATCCTCTTTGTTCCACACATCATCTTTGGACACCTTGTGAATCCCTTTTTACACTATCTTCATTCCTCCACTCCTAGTTCTACTCTATCCTTCAATCCCTCCCACTCCCCTTTCAGCTTCTTCTTGTACTCCTTCTCCTTCCTCATTTAAACAGTTTACTAGCACCTCCCTACCTTCTGCCCTTTTCCACTTTCTCCATCTATCCTCCACTCTCAACTTACCTTCCACCAAAAAATTATCTGATATTCCCCCACTCTCTCTTCTTAGAACATATACATCCAAAACTCTTCCTACTCTTCTCCTGGTTACCACTATGTAGTCCGTTAAAGCCCTATCTACCACCCTTCCATCCATCACCCCCTCCCATCTACCACCCTTCCATCCATCACCCCCTCCCATCTACCACCCTTACATCCATCACCCCCTCCCATCTACCACCCTTCCATCCATCACCCCCTCCCATGTGTACTTATGCTTGTTGTTCTTCCTAAACACTGTATTTGCTATTAATTCTTTTTCTAGACATATCTCCACCACCATCTCTCCACTACAAATTTTTTCTGGAACTCCACACTTTCCAACCAATCTGTCTATTGGTTCATCTCCTACCCTGGTATTAAGGTCTCCCACCACCACTACATTGACATTTCTCCCTAAACCCTCTATGTGGTCACTTAAATCTATCCAAAAAGCCTCCCTTTCCTCTACACCCTTCTCACTACCAGGCCCATATACACTTTCAAAAACCCACCTCTCCCTTCCCAGTTTCACCTTCATCCACATTAACCTTGAAAAAACCTCCTTCCACTCCACCATACATTTACCTATTTCTTCACTTACTAGTATAGCTAACCTTCTCTCCCTCATCCTCTCTTCACTCCTGACACCCTCCAAACTCAAACTCACACCTTCCTTTCAACTATGTTTCACTCACTGCCAACACATCCATCTTTCTTCTCACAAACATACTTATCTCTCCCCTTTTACTATCATCTGTACCACATCCACACACATTAAAAGACCCACACCTTAGAGTTCTGGTTGGAAAACTCCTCCCAGTTCCTCTAATGCCTTTGCTTTTTTTAGGAATGTCTCCTTTCGGGCTACAGAGAAAAGGATGCCTAGTCCTATCCCCATCCTGTTCTAGTCACCTTCTATAACTCAAGTGGGAACACTCAGTGGCAGTATTCTTCTCCCCTACCACAGGGTTCAGCAAAAAAGGAAATGAATATTCAGAGAAGTGGTACAAGTGGTGATGAATACATAAAATGTATTTCAACAAGAACCCACTGTGCTGGATATGAAGAAATGAAATAGATGATATCCATATATTTCAATCACGGACTGTGATCCTCTTCAGTGGAATACAGAGTAGTGTAGCAAAAGGCATGTCTTATATACAGAGAAAGAAGAAGGAACATGTGGGTTCTTGTTGAAATTTATGAATGTGTTACGACATTACTTTGTAGCTACATAAAATGTATATATAAATACATTAATAAATAAAGTATATGAAGGGATCAATACAGGTTCTGTCACAAATTTACCTCTGGAGATTAATACCAACGTCCAATCTGATAAAAGATTAATCTACTAAATAACTATTAATTTTGTGGCACTTTCTACATTCCCATTTTTGCACTTGTTCATAGTTTCCTCCAATACTTTATGTTCTTGCAGCACACATCTGGCTTCTGTCTTGAATAGGTTTCCATCATAATATATATATATATATAGAATAAATAATAATAATAATAACTATATATATATATATTATATGAAAAACTAATATCCCTTTTAACTATATTTGTGTCCCATTTATAGTATGTGGAATGAATACATAAAAATGAAATGGTCAAGGAACACATGAATTATACCACAAATTTACTTCTGGGGGTTGATACTAAAATCCAATTTAATGCAAAATTAATTTATTAAATAACTTGTCATGATCATACACATAATGTATGTGCATGAAAACAAACCTTTCATTATTCTTTTTTTTTGTTTTTTCAACATATTCAGATCCTCCTTTGGTAAAAACATAATTATAACCTTTTCTTAAATACTTTGATGTACTGTAATGCAAAATGATAGAGAGCAAAAAATGAGGGCGTAATGTGCTTTCATTTTTTGTGCCATGAAGATGTGGTGATGACTGTGCCTAAAGAGGTCTGTAGTATCCATCTGAAATGAGAAGGGTAAAATATTCAGTACATTATATTTCCCTCTCATACTAATATACTCAAGATATGTACAAATTCAAAAATTCCCTGACAACTTTGTGCCATTCTTAGCCATTAATAATTCTTGCTGTAATTACTGCCTACAGTACTTTCTATGTTGCAAATATGTATACATACATATACCAAGGCTTTTTCCCCCCTTACATGGGAGGTAGCCAAAAGACAAGACATAGAAACCACTCCCACCCATTCCATCCCCTACATACTCCATTCCCCTCTACCTTCTTCCCTCCCTCATATCTTGGCACCTCCTGGATGACGGGTCATCCCTGCATCTTGTCCACTGCCCTGGGTCAGAAGCAGTGTCGCAAGACATAGCACATCCACAGCAAGGCCGCTTCATTGATTCGGCGACCCCCCCCCTCTCGGTCCCCTCATCCAGAAAAGATGGGGAGAAATTCCTTTGGGCTGGATCAATTTATTTCTCATACACACTCCCTCACAACCTATTTGCTTTGCCGCTTGCTTCCCATTCCTCCCACATTACATATGCCAGAAACTACCCATGTAGGGAATATGTTAAACAGCATTCAGCAAGAATTATTCCTTAAGGTTCAGACGACTTCATAATTATCTTTATGCAGATTTAAATATTTTTCACCACAGAGCAAGTCTTGGAACAACATTGATAAAGTAGAATATCAAAACTTGTAAAACTTACCTAGAAGGACAGAGTCATATTCTGGATAAATGATGGAGAAGATTTGATGGAAGGACTGCTTCCAATTTATCCAAAACATACTGGATTGGAACGTACCACCAACTCAGCAACTGTTAACAGAAGCATAATTTGGTCAAGAACTTGGGAGAAGGAAAAAAATATATACATGTATATGTATATTATATATATATATATATATATATACATACATACAGTGCTCAACAAAAATTAACCATACAATTATCTGGAGCTACTGTGGGAACACTTACCAAAGGCTCACACTGTGTATCAGTGGCTTAACAAGTGCCAGGTACCTTTTTATAAAAGACCTTCTGGGTAACAGTCCTGATTTAAACTCAATAGAAAATCTCTGGTACCTCATCAAGAGCAACCTCCTAGGGAAGGACATCAGCTCTGTACCCAAGCAACAGGCAGCCATCCAAGAATCCTGGGACAATCTGAACCCCCAGCACCTTGAAAATCTTGCCCTATTCTACCAAAGCATTTCCAGATCACAGATAAGAGAAAAGCCCTCCCTACCAAATATCAAATGTACTAAGAGTTATGAATTACCTTTATTCTAATTTATTATTTACATTTTTTTGTGTGGGTGGAAGGGGGTAGGCACTTCTTTTGTTGAGCACTGTATATATGTACATCAATATTATATATATATATATATATATATATATATACACACACACACAGACAAATTTGTAGTAATATATGTGCTCCCCAAAAACACAGTCTTGGTTAGTGATCATTCCAAAATGTTGGAAGACACAGAGAATGCATAAACCTTATTAATGAAAGGAGGAAACATAGTAATTATGGGTAACTTTAACTTAAAATATGTTGGGAAGAAATGACTATTGAATACAGAATGACTCAATGGGTAAAGGAAAATACCAGATATAGAAATAAGAAGAACCACTGAGACTAGTTTATTACTTATGTCAGAGCCTGAAATTGTGGATAAAATGGAATACAAGACACCAATTGGGAAGACAGGCCATATACTAATAGGGTTTGAACTAAAAGAACAAATTTGAGAAGAAACGAGAAACAAAGAAAAGGAAGACTAATGTACAACAAAACGGATTTTGAGAAACTCAGAAAATTCTTTAAAAATGTACATACATATATCAAAGTGAGGGGAGCAAAAAAACCAGGTTCAGCAGATATAAATGTAGAAGTGAGGGAAGTGCTCAGTCTCTTGGGATCATTGGATGTGACAAAAGCTTCAGGACCTGACGAGGTCTTAAACAGGATACTTAAAAAATGTAAAGAACAACTAGCAGACAAAATCCAGTCTTATTACATGTTCATTGAATGAAGGTACTGTGCCACTTGACTGGAAAAGGGCAAATGTGGTGCCAATTCACAAAGGTGGAAATGAGGAGACACCACTAAATTATAGGCCAGTATCGCTAAACAGCACAAAAGTGAAATTATATGAAAGGATTGTGAAAGATAAATGGACCAAAGATCTTGAAAGATGAACATTCTGACAGTTAGTTTGGCTTCAGATCTGGAAGGTCATATGTGTTGAATCTTTTAAGCTTTTACTTGAGAGTGATTGATGTGCTGTAAGAGAGAGGGGTGGGTAGAGTGTGTGTACTTTGACCTAGAGAAGGCATTTGTTAAAGTACCTCACAGTTGACTTATGTGGAATTTGGAGGATGTTGTAGGACTGAATGGCAAACTACTAGAATGGATTAAAGACTTTTTGAAAGAAAGATACCCGAGGACAGTAGTAAAGGATACAATGTCAAGCTGGAGAGCAGTTAGAAGAAGAGTTCCACAAGGTTCAGTACTTGCAACAATAATGTTTCTTGGATATGTCAATTACATGATGGAAGGAACAACAAACTATGCCAACATGTTTGCAGATGATGCAAAAATCATGAGAAGAGTGAAAAATTAGGAAGATGGTAAACTATTGCAAAAAGATCTAGATGCTATTTTTGCATGGAGCCAAGAATGGGAAATGAAGTTCAATACCAAAAAAATGCAAAGTATTGGATATTGGTAATAGCAGTAAAACTATCCTTAAACTATTCCTTGGGAAGTGAACACATTACAAAAGTAAAAGAGAGAGACTTGGGAGTGTTGATAAATGACCTATCACCTGACAGACATATCAACAGGATTGTGGGAGAGGCATATGGACTACTGCAGAAGATTAAAGTAGTATTTCACTATATGAATGAAGAGATGATGAAAAAATTCATCAACACCCTGATGCATCCAAGACTGGAATATGTGTCAGTAGTATGGTTCCCACACACAGTGAGAGATATTTTAGATTGAGAGAGTACAAAAGGCAGCAACCAAATTGGTCCCCAGCCTGGCAGATAAACAATACGAGAAGAGACTAAAAGTACTGGGTCTGCCAACTTTGAAAGATTGAAGAGAAAGAGGTGTTCAGGACACTAATGGGAATAGATTACATTGTCAGAAGAGTTATCCTGATTAAAGATGGGAGGGCATTATGAGGTCATGAGAGTAAATTAAGAAAGACTGTCTAAAAGAGGAGAGGGACTAGGGGAGAGGGACTAGGCATCCTTCTCCCTGTAGCCCCACGGGGCACACATCCTAAAGACAAAAGTGAAGGCATAAGGGGTGCTGGCGGGCCTCGGGCCAGCACCCTAAGGTTTGGGTCTTTTAATGTGCGTGGATGTGGTACAGATGAGAGTAAAAGGGAAGAGATAGGTAGTATGTTTGTGAGAAGAAAGTTGGATGTGTTGGCTTTGAGTGAAACTAAGTTGAAAGGGAAGGGTGAGTGTATGTTTGGGAGTGTAAGTGGGAGGTTATCAGGAGTGAAGAGAGGGCGAGGGAGGGAAGGGGTGGCTATTCTAGTAAGTGAGGAGATAGGTAAAGGGGTAGTGGAGTGGAAGGAGGTTTCCTCAAGGATAATGTGGATGAAGGTGAAACTGGGAAAGGAGATGTGGGTCTTTGTAAGTGCATATGGGCCGGGCAGTGAGAAGAGCATGGAAGAAAGGGAGGCCTTTTGGATAGATTTAAATGAGTGCATAGAGGGTTTAGGAGGAAATGTCAATGTAATAGTACTGGGAGACCTTAATGCTAGAGTGGGAAATGGTCCAATCGATGGAGTGGTTGGGAAGTGTGGAGTTCCAGGAAAGAATCGTAGTGGAGAGTTGATGGTGGAAATGTGTCTAGAAAGAGAGTTGATGATAGCAAATACAGTGTTTCGGAAGAAAGTCAAGCATAAGTACACATGGGAGAGGGTGGTGGAGGGAAGGGTGGTAGATAGAGCGCTAATGGATTATGTAGTGGTAAATAGGATTATGATAGGAAGAGTTAAGGATGTACATGTGCTAAGGGGAGAGGGTGGGGGAATATCAGATCATTTTTTGGTGGAAGGTAAGTTGAGAGTGGAGGATAGATGGAGAAGGAGGAAAGGGACAAAAGGTAGGGAGGTTCTTAGAGTGAACTCCTTGAATGAAAAGGAAAAGGAGAAGGAGTACGAAAGGAAGCTGAAGGAGGAGTGGGAGGGAGTAAAGGATAGAGCAGAGATGGGTGTGGAGGAGGAATGGGGATGGTTCAAGGAGGGAGTCTTAAAGTGTGCAAGGATGGTGTGTGGAACAAGAAGGACAGGGGGAAATAGAAGAAAGGGTAGTGAATGGTGGGATGAGGAAACAAAGAAGGTTGTAGAAGAGAAGAAGCGAGCATTCACAGATTGGTTACAAAAGAGGACAGGGGAGTCATATGAGACGTACAAAGAAAAGAAAAGAGAAGTAAAGCAAAAGGTAAAGGAGGCAAAGAGGAGAGCAGATGTGAAATGGGGTAGGAGTATGACAGAAAATTTTGAAAGTAATAAAAAGATGTTTTGGAAAGAAATTAAGAGAGGAAGAGGAGGCGAATCAAGTAGGGAAGAAAAGGTAAAAGGTACAGATGGAGAGTTGATAATGGAAGAGATGGCAGTGAGGGGAAGATGGGCAGAATATTTTAGGGAGTTGCTGAATGTGAAGGAGGATAGGGAAGGAAAGATAGCTGCAGTGGGAAATACGAAAAAAATGAAAGTGATGAGTGAGGAGAATGAAGGAGAAATAAGGAAGGATGAGGTGAAGGCAGTTGTAAAGATGATGAAAGCAGGTAAGGCACCTGGTCTGGATGGATGTCATGCAGAATGTCTGAAAAAGGGAGGTTCAGTGATGGTGGACTGGTTGGTGAGATTATTTAATGTTTGCTGGAGAGAGGGTAGAGTACCGGAGGACTGGAGTAGTGCCTGTATAGTTCCTCTTTACAAGGGAAAAGGGGACAAGTGTGAATGTAGTAATTTCAGAGGGATTAGCCTGTTGAGTGTAGTAGGGAAGGCTTATGGGAGAATCTTAATTGAGAGGATTAGGAGAGGAACAGAAGGAGTAATTGGTGAGGAACAGTGTGGATTTAGGACGGGTAGAGGTTGTGTAGATCAGATCTTTGTGGTAAGACAGATATGTGAGAAAGCTATAGGAAAGGGGAAGGATGTTTTTTGGGCTTTTATGGATCTGGAAAAGGCTTATGATAGGGTAGACAGAAAGGCACTGTGGGAGGTTATGCAGATTTATGGGATAGGAGGAAAGCTTTTGGGAGCTGTCAAGAGTTTTTATGTGAGTAGTAGAGCATGTGTTAGGATTGGAAATGGAGAGAGTGAGTGGTTTGAAGTAAAGGTGGGACTTCGTCAAGGATGCGTTATGTCGCCCTGGCTGTTCAACTTATACATGGATGGGGTGGTGCGAGAGGTGAATGCTAGGGTAGTGAGTCAGGGATTGGAGATGGTTAAAGAAAATGGAGAAAAGTGGGAGGTGAGCCAGCTGTTGTTTGCGGACGACACTGCGCTTGTGGCAGGGTCAGAGGAGGGATTGAGGAAGCTGGTGGCAGAGTTTGGGAGAGTATGTGATAGAAGAAAGCTAAAGATAAATGTGGGTAAAAGTAAGGTGATGAGATGTACAAGGGGTGAAAGTGGCAGTAGACTGGAAGTGAACATTAAGGGAGAGCGACTGGAGGAAGTGGATAGTTTTAGATACTTGGGTGCAAGTGTAGCAGGAAAAGGTGGAGTGAAGGTGGAGGTAGAATGTAGATTGAGAGAAGCGAGTAAATGCCTTGGTGGTTTAAAGAGTGTAATGAGAAATAGACATTTGGGAATGGATGCGAAGAGGAGACTGTATGAAGGAGTGATTGTGCCAACAGCACTGTATGGGGCAGAAACGTGGAACATAAGAGAAGAAGAGAGAAGGAGTTTGAATGTGTTTGAGATGAGGTGTCTGAGAAGTATGGTGGGGGTTACTAGGCTAGATAGAGTGAGAAATGAGGAGGTGAGGAGGAGAACAGGGGTGAAAAAGGATTTGGGAGAGAGGGTTGATGAAAGAATATTAGGATGGTTTGGACACATGGAAAGAATGAGTGAAGAAAGACTAGTAAAAGAGGTATGGAAGGCAGATGTGGAGGGAGTGAACATGAGGGGACGTCCTAGGATGAGGTGGATGGATGGGGTGAAGGGGGCTTTGGGGAAGAGGGGAATGTCTGTTGAGGAAGGAAGGGAGAGGACGGAAGACAGAGGTGAGTGGAGAATGGTTGTATATGGATGATGTTGTGACTGCATGAGGAGGAATGGGCGGAGGGGTGGGGGGGGTAGTATGTGTGAGTAAATTTTGACGCAGCCCGAAGGGATTTCTCCCCGTCCTCCCTTTATATGCAAAGGGGGACGGAGAGGGGGGGTCGCCGATTAAATGAAGCGGCCTTGCTGTGGATGTACTGTGTCTTGCGACACTGCTTCTGACCCAGGGCGGTGGGCAGGGTTCAGGGATGACCCGTCATCCAGGAGGTGCTCAGATGAGAGGAAGGGTGGGAGGGGTGTGGAGTGTATTTAGGGATGAAATGGGTGGGAGTGTTTTTATGCCTTTCCCTTTGTGGCTACCTCCCTTGGAAGGGGAAAAAAGCCTTGGTATATGTATGTATGTATGTCTAAAAGATGTGAAGAAATAGAGTTTTCCTTATAGATACATAAATTTGTGGAATAGCTTTGAAGGTGCTATAGCCCAAGCTCAAACAATACATGAATTCAAATCTAAATATAACTGGAAATCAATTAAGTTGGAACAGTAAATGAATTTGTGTCTAGGTATGTTAGAAAATTAAGGGAATAGGAGACAGGACCCAATGAATGCTGTTCCTTTCCTGTATACAGTACTACCTCTCATTAATGGATGTTAATTAGCTGTATTTGCGGTGTTTTTGGTGCTGTTGTTTAGTGCTGTGCAATCACTATGCCACCCAAAAACCACTCCAAATCAATGGATTATTCACATCAACGGACACCGTTACCCCCCTTTTAGTCCGTTAATGAGAGGTAGTACTGTACTACAATCAGGTAAATACATTTATGTAAAATCTCCATTTGCGACTTTTGACCTACAACTCTTTATGCAACTTTTGAAATACATCTCCATGTGTGACTTTTGACCTATATATCCATATTCTTCTTGATATAAATACCCATATGCTTTTTTTTGACATATATTTCCATAGTTGACTTTTGATCTACATCTGTATTTGTGACTTTTGACACATATCATATGTAGCTGATAATACAAAGGTCTGAAGTCAGATGTTTTTCAGCACCTAGAAGATTGGAGCTCGGTTTAAACGTAACTATAACTTTCTACTCCACTACTGTCAATTCTACCTTCTGTTTGCGCTTCAGTTCACAAACTTTTTAAAATCATCTTTTCAGAATCCTTTAAATTCTTCCTTTTCTTTGATAATCTTTCTGTCTTTATTTCTCATCTCTATCTCAAACTCCTAATTGGACTTTCTTACCCTGTTTGCAAACCAGAACTCATTTCTCCCAACTGCTTCTGCCATGATCCCAAATACCTTACCGTTTTGGCAAGGGCACCCATAGGTTCTGGATACTGATGAGTTAGCAGAGCAAGGAGGGCAGTGAAGGAGCACAGGCCAGCAGTGAACACAATGAAGAAAGGCAACTCCTTCTTGGGGTAAACAGATACCTCATGAAAGGCTGCAAAAGAAAAGGAGATAGACTGATAAATTGAATGTAGTAGTCATGTACTCTATCAACCCCTATTCTTATAACTTAATTCTAGCTAATGGTTGACAATTTTGTTCAGACTGGGTCACTTAGGGCAGTAGCCCTGTGCTAAATTGGGATTTAGTTATACCCTTCATTATGATGACATTACAAATTTTGTTCTGGGTAACAACTGACATTATTATTCAACTTAGGACAGGACTATGTATTGAAGAAATTAAAATGGTAAAAATACACTATCATATGAATTTATAATTCTCATAGCTCATTAATGTAAGTTCACAATTTATTATTCAACATTACTCAAATATCTAATTTCATCAGTTTCATCCACTCTCTGCAAAGTTAATCTGAACAGAGTCTAGTCTGAATCTTGACTGTCAATAAGTGAAAATTATATATTTTTTTCTAATACAATCAATAACAAGAAACAATAATACTTAATACATAGTTCAGACAACTTAACCCTTTGGTGTCTATATTTGACTAGTGAGTTTAATCTGGCTGTCATCTGGTAATCTTATTCAACTGAACAAAATCCTTGAAGACAGCAACTGAATCAGTCTTGATTAACAGATTGAAATTGAAATTTGGTTCTTGTTTATTTTAGATACTTTTTGGCAATCTATATCAGCACATGGAAACCCTGTTGACATCAAAGGGTTTAGAGAAAAGTAGATTATTTCCAGTCAATAAGAAGTAATAGTACTTATCATGAGGTTAGAGTAAAATTAGTGGACAGTCAAACTTACACACAAGGAAACATATTGGACTTACAAGGCAGCAGTTCCCGGTCAGCACATTCTGTGCATGTAGGGTAGGGATAAAAAAGATGCCCCTTCTCTAGAGGATATGGGATGATGCGAAATGTACCTTCCCATGTGCAGTGCAATAGGTTTAGGGCACCTTCCACCTGTTGGAACATGTCATAAATATTATAAGAGTACATACATACATATACCAAATGCTTTTTCCCCCTTATAAGGGAGGCAGCCAAAAAACAAAGGCATAAAATCCACTCCCACCCATTCCATCCCCAAATACTCTGCTCTCATTCACCCCCCTCACTCCCTCTTATCTTGGCTCCTCCTGGATAACAGGTCATCCCTGCATCTTGCCCACTGTCCTGGGTCAGAATCAGTGTCACAAGACACAGCACATCCACATCAATGCCACTACATTAAATTAACAGCCCCCCTCTCCGTCCCCTCTACAAAAAAGGATATGGGGAAAGGTAGCAAAAGTCAAAGGCATAAATCCACTCCCACCCATTTCATCCCCCACAATCAGCAACCCCCCTCTCCGTCCCCTCATGCAAAAAAGAAGATGGGGAAAGGTGGCCAAAGTCAAAGGCATAAATCCACTCCCACCTATTTCATCCCCACATACTCCACTCCCATTTGCCACTCCTCCCTCCCTCTTTTTTTGGCTCCTCCTGGATGAGAAGGTCATCCCTCCATCTCGCCCACTACTCTGGGTCAGAAGCAATGTAGGAAGACACTGCACATCCATAGCAAGGCCACTTCATTTAATTGGTGACCACTCCCCTTTCTGTCCCCTCATGCAGAATAAGAGAAGACAGGGAGAAATCCCTTCAGGCTGCATCAAAATATCATTTACACATACTCCCTCAGCCCCCACCCTCTACCCACACCCTTTCATGCATCTTAGCATCATCCATACATAACCATTCTCAACTCACACCTATCTTCTGTCTTCCTCTTTCCTAATGACACTTTTACTCCATCCATCCCTCCATCTCACCCATGGTTGCCCCCTCATGTTCACTCCATCCACCTCTGCCTTCCACACCTCTTTCACTAATCTTTCTTCACTCATTCTTTCCTTGTGTCCAAACCATCACAATACTCTTTCATCAACCCTATCTCCTAATTCCCTTTCAACCCCTGCTCTCCTCCTCACTTCCTCATTTCTCCCTCTATCTAGCCTAGTAACCCCTACCATACTTCAGGTATTTCATCTCAAACACATTTAAATTCTTCCTCCCTTATGTTCCATGTTTCTGTGCCATACAGTGCTGTCGGCACAAATACTCCTTCATACAATCTTGTCTTAACATCCATTCCCAAATGTCTATTTCTCATTACACTTTTTAATCCCCAAAGGCATTTACTTGCTTCTCTCAATCTACATTGTACCTCTACTTCCACTCCTCTGTTTCCCACCACATTCGCATCCCAGTACCTAAAACTATCCATTTCCTCCAGTTTCTTTCCCTTAATACTCACTTCCAATTTGCTGCCACATTCTCCCCTTGTACATCTCATTACCTTACTTTTACCCACATTCATCTTCAACTTCCTTCTTTTGCACACCTTCCAAATCTCCATCACTAACTTCCTTAATTCCTCCTCTACAAGTGCAGTGTCACCAGCAAACACTAGATATTATTATGAGCTATGTCATTGGGGAAGAGGGGAATGTCTGTTCTGGAAGGACATGAGAAGATATAAGATAGGGTTGAATGGAGAATGGTTGCATATGGATGATGCTGTGATGCATGAGGGAGAGTGGGTGAGAAAGAAATTGATGCAGCCTAAAGGGATTTCTCCCTGTCTTCTTCATTTCTGCACCAGGGGACAGCAAGGGGGGGGGGTTACTGATTTAATGAAGTGGCCTTGCTATGGATGTGCTGTGTCCTGCGACACTGCTTCTGATCCAGGGCAGTGGGCGAGATGCAGGGATGACCCGTCATCCGGGAGGAGCCAAGGTAAGAGGGAGGGAGGAGGTGGATGGGAGTGGAGTATATGGGGGTAGAATGGGTGGGAGTGGATTTTATGCCTTTGTTTTTTGGCTATCTCCCTTGTAAGGGGGAAAAGGCCTTTGTTATATGTATGGTACATGTATATAGGTCACAGATTATGTCAGATTGGAGCTAGTTAAAGATAGTGAAGTGGGAGATGAGCCAGTGTTTGTGGATGACAGTACACTTGTGGCAGGGTCAGAGGAGGATCTAAAGAAGCTGGTGATGGAGTTTGGGAAGGTATGCAAACAGAGGAATTTGGAAGTTAATGTGAGTAAAAGAAAGGTGACAAGATGTTCAAGGGGAGAGGGTGGAAGCAAGTTGGAAGGAAGTCTTTAAGGAGAGAGAGGCTGGAGGAAGTGGATAGTACTTGGAGTTGCATGTCACGAAATGGAAAAGTGGAGGGGGGTGGTAAATTATAGAGTAAGTGAAGCAAGTAATGTCTTGGGAGATTGAAAAGTGTCATGAAAAATAGATATCTGAGAATGGATACATGGACAAGATTATGTGAAGAGGTGACTGTCCCTATGATACTGTATGGAGCAGAGAATTAAAATTTTGGCAAGGCAGAAGGGAGAAGTTTACTATATATGCCAGCATTTAAATCAACCATACTATCCTAAGCTCATCAAAAAATTCTGCATTTTATCAGTTACATGTGTTGTCAGTGTTCTTGTTTTTATTCCTCCCATTTTATCTCAATACATCATTTATCTATTCCTCATCAATTCCATAAAGCAAAATCTAAACAAGACAACAGATCACAACAAAGTAATGTCGTAGCACATTGGTACAATAATACTTATGACCCACTTTCGGAGAATAATAAGCAAAAGTAAAAAGATCCGTATATTTCGATCACTAACTGTAATTCACATCTGCTGAAGAGGATCAATTAGTGATCGGAATATATTGATCTTTCTACTTTTGCTTATTCTTCTACGAAAGTGGGTCAGAAGTATTAAGACAACAGATATCTATACTTACTCTCTTCCAATGTGGAAGATGAAAAAAGGCATAAGCAATTGCTTCAGAGTCTCCTCTTTTGAGAATGTGCTCTGGTGGAAGGATGAGGGGCTTCATTTCCAATAAATACTGAAAAGGAAGATTCATTAACACCTTACTAATAAAATTGTACATATTAAACACTGTCATCTGTATATCAGATAATTTTTGTCACAAAAGATAAAGACAAATATATAAAAAGCTTACCTTTGGTACATGAGGGTTAAACTCCACAGCTCTGTGTATGGCTTCAACTGCAGCCATTTCTGCTGTAGTCAGCCCTCTTTTACTTGCCAGGTCAGGTGAAAATCTGTGAAAGGAACAATACCAATTTAAGAAAAAAGAACAAAATAAATAAATAAATAAAAATAAATGATACATTGTGTGTGTGTGTATATACATATGTGTATATATATATATATATATTATATATATATATATACATATATATATATATATTATATATATATAGAAATCACAAAACACACGTGACAAACTATTTTTGCAGAAGCCACTGGGAAATTGAAAAAAGAAATGGGTACCAAACATTTTCATCTATTTAAGACATCTTCAAAGGTACCTAAATACATATCATATATATATATATATATATATATATATATATATATATATATATATATATATATATATATATATATATATATATATATATATATATATATGACTAATCCTTTCCCCACTACCCCTTCCACCACCCAAGCCGGCTAGGTTCGTATATATAAGTCACCAACCGATGATTTCCTTTGTCATTTCTTTGGACCTTTAATTTTTGTAAGTAGTGGTCCCCAACAGTCCATGTATCGAGATAGGATTTGAATTATTGCTGATTTATTGATATCTATTTCCATAATTGTGAATTTTTGTTTAGGTTAACACCTTTTTTCTTTACTTCTGTATGTTGGTAATATTTATGTTACAGATTTTCCTGAAGATATCTCTTTGCAGACGAAACGTTGAATAAATGAATCATTTTAGCAACTTGGTTTATGCCCAAAATCCAAATGGCAGAGTATTGGTTAGAAAGCTGGAGAATAACCATACGAAGATTAACAACCTCCTTAATGCTGTCGACTTTAAAATGCATATATATATATATATATATATATATATATATATATATATATATATATATATATAAAATATATACAGTGTGTATATATATATATATATATATATATATATATAATATATATATACAGTGTGTATATATATATATATATATATATATATATATATATGCATATATATTCACATATATATATTTATATATATTCATATATATATATATGCATATATATATATATATATATATATATATATATATATATATATATGAGGTATACATAATTATCATAGAGCCAAAATGACATTTGTAAGAGGCATTACCCCTGCAAAGGAATCAAGCAGGAAATAGGATATATCATTCTTACTATTTTCAATCAATAATATATGATAATAGTGATAAGCCACTTACTTGTCTGCCACTGCTCTGGCTTTAAGTAGTGCTGCAGTATAGCAAATAGTGGCACTCTTGGGAAGGGCAATATCGTCATATTTTGCTAACACTGCCTGGGCATCTGCATAGGCACCCACCTCCAACAGAGCTTCTAAAAGGTTTTCATGAAGGTTTAAAACATTCATGATTGGAGGAACCTCTTTTGTGAGCTGCAATCAGACAAAATACATAAAAATTAAAAAAATAATCCTTTGTTTTTATTTTCTCATGTTTTGAAATATATTTAGAAAGAATATTTCTTCATACTTATGTCAATATACATTACTATATTGTGTCCATACTATAAGTGTATAATAAACAATTAGAGATAATTATAGAATATGCAGAGGAGAAAGTACATGGACACACACATAGCTCATGTAGATACAAAACATATAGATAAAAAGTATTCATGTATAACCATGCAAGTGTATGGGTATTGTTTGTTGACTGCATGTTTAACAAGCAGGGTTGTGATTGTGAAAAGAATTATAACAGAGCTTGGTAATCTAGAACAACCCATAACAAGAATGACAACAATGAGATACTTTAATTGGTGAGGATATGACTAAAAACAAACATATAATAAAAGCACTTAAGGAACAAGTGCTTGATCAAGCAGGCAAAATAGATTATCTAAATAAGAATTTGATAAGAGACATTGAAAAAAGAATTGTATAAATCAGAAATTGAGAGGATAAAGGGCAAAAATGCTAACTTGAAAATTGAGAAAATTGGAGGACAAAGTGAAACAAAATAATGAGAAGGTTACGAAATATTAAGATGGTATCCGATATCAACAATGGCAGGAGTGGTTAAAGTTGCAAGAAGAGAGAAATGTATAAAATCCCTACTAATGTAGATATCTTCCCTGATTCCTATGTTTATATAATTCCATCTATTTACTTGATAGAGATAAAGCTCATATTAATGAAACTTGTAAGACTTTGTCTACACATGCTGCCTCTCCCGACTTGTCTGCAAATGTTGCTTCTCCTGACTTCTTGTTGGCAGTTGCTTTTCTCTTTCAATTAGGCCTTGTTTGTTTTATTTAATTTTATTATTATTATTTTTTTTCTTCAGAAAAGCTCTCTCTTGTTTGTAGTGGGTTGAATTTTTTCATGTAGCCTTACGAAATATATCTTCTTCTCTTCAAGATGGTTATTGCAATTTCATTTACCAGTGTGTATTTACTTGATCATTGTACATTGGGTTAGGGTTGTGCTCATGGGGTCCTGTTTCAGCAAATTAAAAGTCTATTGTTTTCTTTAATTGACCTTCTGGTGACCGATTGTGTCTGATTATTATCTCTAAATAATTTTCCAACCACAAACCTAAGGATTGGGTCTTTTAATGTAGTGGTATTGGAAGATCTCAATGCTAGGGTAGGAGATGAACCAATAAACAGAGTGCTTGGGAAGTGTGGAGTTCCAGGAAAAAATCATAGTGGAGAAATGGAGATATGTCTACAAAGTGAGTTGATGATAGCAAATACAGTGTTTAGGAAGAAAGTCAGGCATAAGTATACATGGGAGAGGGTGGTGGATGGAAGGGTGGTAGATAGGGCTTTCATGAACTATACAGTTGTAACAAGAAGAAGAATAGGGAGATTTTTGGATGTACATGTTCTACAGGGAGAGAGTGGGGGAATATTAATTATTTAGTGGAAGGTAAATTGAGAGTGGAGGATTGATGAAGAAAGAAGAAAAGGACATAAGGTAAGGACGTGCTTAGAGTGAACTGCTTAAATAAGAAAGAAAAGGAGGGGTACACAAAGAAGCTGAGAGAAGAGTCGGAAGGAGTGAAAGATAGAGTAGAACTAGGAGTGGAGGAGGAATGGGGATGTTTCAAGGAAGGAGTCACAAGGTGTACAAAATTGGTGTGTGGAACAAGGAGGATGGGAGGAAATAGAAAAAAGGGTAGTGAGTGGTGGGATGAAGCAAAGAAGGTTGTGGAAGAGAAGAAACGAGTATTCACAGATTGATTACAAAATAGGATGAATCATATGAGATACAAAGAAAAGAGAAAGATAAAGGAGGCAAAGAGGAGAGTAGATGTGAAATGGGGTAAGAACATTTTTAAAGTAATAAAAAGATGTTTTGAAAGGAAATTAAGAGAGGAAAAGGAGGTGAATCAAGTAGAGAAGGTAAAAGGTGCAGATGGAGATACAATAACAGAAAAGATAGCAGTAAGAGGAAGATAGGTAGAGCATTTGAGGGAGTTGCTAAATGTGAAGGAGGATAGGGAGGGAAAGGTAGTTGCAGTGAGAAGTGCTAAGAAAATGACAGTGATGAATGAGGAAAATGGAGGAGAAATATGGAAAGACATTGTGAAAGCAGTTATTAACCACTTCCATACGGTGACGCCTACGTAGGCGTCATGAGGAGCAAGTGGGTACGCGATGATGCCGACGTCGGCATCTTGATTATATCTATTGTAGTCGTACCTACGTAACCTCCATTCTCTCTAAACTGGCTTCATCATATTTTCTATGTTTATTAAAATCCACGGGTGAAAGAGAACGAACGATTGAGCACTGACTTTATTTTTTATAATGCGATTATTATGACGCAACATCGCACGTCGGGCAGCTAATGCTGCCAGACGTGCGATGTGCCCCGGAGTGAAGAGGTTAAAATTATGAGAGCAAGGCACCTGGGTTGGATGGGTGTCATGTGGAGTGTCTAAAAAAAGGGAGGTACAGTGATGGTGGACTGGCTGGTGAGGTGGTTTAATAATCATCTAAAAAAAGTAGAGTGCCGCAGAACTGAAGGAGTGCCTTTATAGTTCCACTTTACTGGACTGGCTGGTGAGGTTATTCAATGTTTGTTTAAGAGAGGGTATAGTGCCAGAGGACTGGAGAAGTGCCTGTATAGTTCCACTTTACAAGGGAAAGGGGAACAAATGTGAGTGTAGTAGTTTTACAGGGATCAGTTTGTTGAGTGTAGTTGGCAAGCCTTATGGGAGGGTTTTGAGAGGATTAGGTGAGGAACAGATGGAGTAATTGGTGAGGAACAGTGTGGCTTTAGGACAGGTAGGGGTTGCGTGGATCAGATTTTTGTGGTAAAGCAGATATGTGAGAAAGCTTTAGAAAAAGGCAAGAATGTTGTTTGGGCTTTTGTGGATTTGGAAAAGGCTTATGACAGGGTAGAAAGGAAGGCATTGTGAGAGGTACTGCAGAAATATGGGATAGAAGGAAAGCTGTTAAGAGCAGTCAAGAGTTTTTGCGAGAGTAATAAAGACTATTAAAATCAGAAATGGAGAGAGTGAATGGTTTGAGGTAATGGTGGGACTTTGCCAGAGATGTTTTATGTCACCTTGGCTGTTCCATGTATATATAGATAGGGTTATGCAAGAGGTAAATGCAAGGGTAATGGGTTGGGGATTGGAGATTATTAAAGAAAATGGAGAAAAGTGGGAGATAAGGCAGTTGTTGTTTGCTGACAACACTGCGTTTGTGGCAGGATCTGAGGAGGGATTATGGAAGTTAGTGATGAAGTTTGGGATGGTGTGAAAAAAAAAATGTTGAAGATAAATGTAGGTAAAGTAAGGTGATGAGACGTACAAGGGGAGAGGATGGTAGCAAATTGGAAGCGAGTATTAAGGGAGAGAGACTGGAGGAAGTAGATAGCTTTAGATACACATATGTGGCAGGAAAAGGAGGAGTGGAGGAGGTAGAATGTAGAGTGAGAGAAGCAAGTAAATGCCTTGGGGATTAAAAAGGATAATGAGAAATAGACATTTGGGAATAAATGCTAAGAGGAGATTGTATGAAGGAGTGATTGTGCTGACAGCACTGTATGGGACAGAAACATGGAACATAAGAGAGGAGAGGAAGAGTTTAAATGTGTTTTGAGATAGAATGCCTGAGAAGTATGGTAGGATTTACTAGGTTGGATAAAGTAAGAAACTAAGTGAGGAGGAGAGTGGGGGTGGAAAGGGAGTTGGGAGATACGGTTGATAAAAGAGTATTGGGGTGGTTTGGACACATGGAAAGAATGAGTGAAGAAAGATTAGTAAGAGAGGTGTGGAAGGCATAGGTGGAAGAAGTGAGCATGAGGGGGGGACCAAAGATGAGATGGATGGATGGAGTAAAAGGGGCATTGGGAAAGAAGGGAATGTCTGTTGAGGAAGGAAGGGAGAAGACAGAAAATAGGGGTGAATGGAGAATGGTTGTGTATGGATGTGATGCATGGGAGTGGATGGGGGATGGGGAGGGAGTATGTCTGAATGATATTTTTGATGCAGCCTGAAGGGATTTCTCCCCGCCTTCTCTTTTTCTGCATGAGGGGATGGAGGGGGGTGGTCACAGATTAAATGAGGCAGCCTTGCTGTGCTGTATCTTGCTACACTGCCTCTGACCCAGGGTGCAGGGATGACCCACCATCAAGGAGGAGCCAAGATAAGAGGGAGGGAGGGGGTGGATGGGAGTGGAGTACGTGGGGATGGAATGGGTGGGAGTGGATTTTATGTCTTTGTTTTTTGGCTACCTCCCTTGTAAGGGGGAAAAAGCCATTGGTATATGTAAGAAACTGTACACAAATTTGAGGCTAGGTATGAATTGGAGAGTAGGAGATAGGACTCAATGAACATTCATGTTATAAAGAGGCAGAATGCATTAACTCCAAAAATGCAATTTTTGCTATTTTGGCATCTATGCAATCAGGAGCGACAAACCTTATTCTTAATCCTGTCTTACCATTATATTGTGGTCTCAACAGGCAGACTGCATTAACTTTGCATGTTTTCTACATTATTAGAAGGGATAATGAATTTACTAACATTTAGTGGGAATCTAACTCCATAGAGCAACAGTTCTAATGTCAATCCAAATACTCTTTCATCAGCCCTACCTGTCAGCTTTTTCCATCCACTCTCCTCCTTACCTCCTTATCTTTCATGCTATTCAACCTTGTAACCCTTATCATATTAGTCACACTGATAAGACCAAGATTGGAGTAAACTGTGACACTATGGACACCCAGTACAAAAAACAATATAAAGAAATTAGAGAGTCCAAGGAGCAATGACAAAGATGGCCCCAACACTTTCAAAATTGTCATACAAAGATTGTCTAAACTAGAACTACCAACCCTGGAACAAAGAGAAGAGAGAGGCGATCTATTGGCCATTTACAGAACCATGAAAGGCATGGAAGTCCTTGACAGAGAAGATTTATTAGTATGGGTTAAAAGAAAAACAAGAGGACATGAAAAACTCAAAAAGGATAGGTATAGAAGAGTTCTAAAAAAAAGGTGGTGGATGTCTGGAACAAATTGGACAAAATAATTACATGCAAACACCATACAAGAATTTTTAAGAACAAACTAGATGCTGAGAGACACAAAGACGGGTCACCACGAGCATAGCTCCCCTTCCCATATAATACTAGGTAAATACATCTAAACTTCTCCTTTCTGCCTCTTAACTTCCAAGTCCCTACAGTGTCATCAGTACAATCACCCATTTATATAACCTTTTCTTTGCATCTATTCCCAGATACCTCTCTCTCATGACACTCTTTAATCCCCCAAGGGATTTACTTGCTTCTCTCCATCTACAATTTATCTCTATGCAAATGGAGGAGTGGGTCCATTTCCTCCACATGCAACTCCAAACAATTAAAATCATCCATTTACTCTAGCCTCTCTCCTCGAAGTCTTCCAACTTGCTGCCATCCTCTTCCCCTTGTACATCTCTTCATCTTACTTTTACCTACCTTTACCTTCAATTTTTTCCTATCATATACCTTCCTAAACATAAATGAGAAAAAAACAGACGGAAAAAAAAAAAAAAAAATCGTAGACTGCTGGAGTTGAGACTGAAAAAATGGTACATCAAAAAAATGGAAGCTTAAACCAAAAAAGGAAGGATAATATGAAACTAAAGGTGGCATACACAAATATCGATGGCATGATCTCTGGAATCTATGAACTAAATGACTATCTGATGTGATATGTGATTTGGTTTAACGTCACACACTCCCCCCCCCCCTATCGGGAGGATAGGGCGGTGCCCCTCACAGAGGGCTTTGTAGCATGGAATTTAATGAACCATGCCCTTGGTTCAACTTCACCAGTGGCAGGATTCGAACTGCCCTCACATTGACCTTCGCTGCAAGTAACGATGCCCTAACCCGCTCAGCCAGTGAACATTCTCTACCTTTCCTAAAGCCACAGGGTTCCTTACCAATTACTCCCTCTGTTCCTGTCTTATTTCTCTCAATTAAAAGCCCATAAGCTTTCCCTACTACACTCAACAAAGATCCCTCTGAAACTACCACAATAACATTTGTCCCTTTTTCCTTTGTATAGTAGAACTATGCAGGCACTCCTCCAGTTGTCTGGCATTCTTCCCTACTTTAAACGTGTATTAAACAATCTTACTAGCCAGTCCACTATTACTATACCTCACTTCTTCAGACACTATGCATGACTCCCATCCAACCCAGGTATCTTACCTGCTATTATCATTTTCAAAAGTTCCTTGTACTGCATCTTTTCTATTTCTTCCATTTTCCTCTCCAATCACCATCATTTTCTTAGTACCTTCCACTGCCACAATCAATTCCTCCTTATCCTTCTCAACATTTAACAGTTCTCTAAAATGCTCTACCTATCTTCCCCTTACTTCCTCCACTTCTATGAACATCTGTCCATCTGCACCTTTTATCTTCTCTTTTATGCCTGACTCACCTCAACATCTTCCCTTAACCTCTTCCATACGGTGCCGCCTACGTAGGCGGCATGAGGAGCAAGTGGATACGCGAGGCTGCCATATCGGCGTCTTGATTATATTTATTGTAGTTGCCCCTGCGTAATGACATACTCTCTAAACTGTCTTCATCACATTTTCTATGGTTATCAAAATTCACAGGTGAAAGAGAGAACGATTGATATAAGCGGTGACTATTTTTTATGATGCGAGTATTATGACGCAACATCGTACGTCTGGCAGCTAATGCTGCCCGCGAGATTTTGGCCCAGAGTGAAGTGGTTAACCACTTCCATACGGTGACGCCTACGTAGGCGGCATGAGGAGCAAGTGGGTACTCGATGATGCCGACGTCGGCATCTTGATTATATTTATTGTAGTCGTACCTACGTAATTTCCATTCTCTCTAAACTGGCTTCATCAATTTTCTATGGTTATTAAAATACACGGGTGAAAGAGAACGAACGATTGAGCACTGACTTTATTCTTTATGCCATTATTATGACACAACATCGCACGTCGGGCAGCTACTGCTGCCAGACATGCGATGTGCCCCGGAGTGAAGAGGTTAACTTCCTTCCAAAACATTTTTTACTACTTTCAATTTTTTTCTGTCACACTCCTCCCCCATTTTACATCTGTTCTCCTCTGCTTGCTTTATTCTTTTTTTTTTTTTTTTTTTGTACCTCTCATATGTTTCCAGTCCAACTTTGCAACCAATCCCTAAATGTTTGCTTCTTTTCTACTATCATCTTCACTTTATCATCCCACCACTCACTACCTTTACATGTATTCCCTCCCATCCTCCTTATTCCACATGTCTTTGCACACCATGTCACTTCCTCCATGAAACATTTTCATTCCTCTTCCATTTCTACCTCTACTCTACCCTTCACCATCTCCCACCCCTTTGTCATCTTGTACTTCTGCTCATTTTCCTTCTCATTTAAAAAGTTCACTCTGAGCATCTCTACATTACATCCTTTTCTTCTTGCTCCAGCTATCCTCAACTCTCAACTTTCCTTCCACCAAAAAATTATCTGATATTGCCCCCCTTCTCTCCCTAAGAACATGGATATCTAGAACTCTTCCTATCCTTCCTTTGGATACCATTACATGGTCCAATAATGACTATCAACCAACCTCCCTTCCACCACCCTTTCCCATGTATACTTGTGCTTTACTTTTTTCTTAGTTTTAGCTATCATCAACTCTATACACATCACCACCAACTCTCCACTATAATTCTTACCTGGCACTCCAAATTTCCTAACCACTCCATATATTGGTTTATCACCTACTCTGGCATTGTAATCTCCCAATATTATTACATCAACATTCCTCCCAAAATTCTCTAGACACCCATTTAAATCTACCCAAAAAACCTACCTACTACACTCTTCTCACTACCATGCCAATAAGTGCTTTCAAGGTTTTCCCATCCCAGTTTTACCTTCACCCTCATTAATCTTGAAGATAGTTCTTTCCACTCCACCACATGATTTCCTATCTCATCACTTACTAGCACAGCCATCCTCTCCCTTGCCCCCCCTCCTCATTCCTAACACCCTCCCCACTATACTCCCAAACTCATAACCTCCCCCTCTTTCAACTTAGGACCCAGCCACACATCACAATTCTTGTCAAATGTTAATTTGAAAAGCTGCAGGGCAACTTTGCTTTTGGTATTCTAGACTTCACTAAGACCAATTCAACAATGTGTTTAATATTCGTATTGGTTTAACTTCTCTTAGTTCATCATTCAGCTTCTCAATATATGACACAAAGGTAATATGACCTTTGGAGATTTGAAAAATAAGAAATTGTAAACAAAGTTTTTTCTATTCAAACAAACTCATTTGAGTCATATATGTGTGACTGGTGCTTTAGTTTCATTTCATGCCAACATATCCATCTTCCTTCTCACAAACATACTGCCTATCTCTTCCCTTTAACCTCTTCCATACGGTGCTGCCTACGTAGGCGGCATGAGGAGCAAGTGGATACGCGAGGCTGCCATATCGGCGTCTTGATTATATTTATTGTAGTTGCCCCTGCGTAATGACATACTCTCTAAACTGTCTTCATCACATTTTCTATGGTTATCAAAATTTACGGGTGAAAGAGAGAACGATTGATATAAGCGGTGACTATTTTTTATGTGAATATTATGACGAAACATCGTACGTCTGGCAGCTAATGCCGCCTGCGAGATTTTGGCCCGTAGTGAAGGGGTTAATACTTATTTATACTACATCCATGCACATTTAAAAACCTGAATTTTTGGGCTCTGGTTGGAAATCTCCTCCCAAACCTTGAAGTATAGCTTTCCATACACCTGTAGACTTATGGTTATGGAACAAGTTGAATAACAATATAATCCATACTACTACCATAATTTAAGGGACAGTTTAATTCATGAAAGCAAAGAAACGATTCCATAAGCACAACTCTAAACTTATATACTACATACAATGAAGTAAATACACACTGTTAGACAAAATTGCAGCGATCATCTAGAAAACAAGAAAAAATATTTCCTAAGGCTACAAGAAAAGAGTAAATCCAACTACAAATTAGATATAACTTTCCTGAATAAAAATAAAAATAAATAAACTGAAAAAGTAAAAAAAAAAAAAAAAAAAAAAATTGAAAGAGAAGGGCAACTGCCAACAAGGAAGTCTGGTGAGGCAACATGTGAGGACAAAGTTTTTAACCTCTTGAATATGATGATGCCTATGTACTTACCTAATTTAAGTATACAGAAAAGGAGCAATGCTTGTTGTATCCTGTGTCCTATTCTCTAGATTTCTAACACACCTAGACTTAAATTCATGTACAGTTCCAACTTAGTCTATACCTTTTGATTTCCAATTACCATATTTAGATTTGAACTTATGTATTGTTTGAGCTTGGGCCTTACCACCTTATAACCTATTCCACATGTACATCTATATAGAAAACTGTATTTTTTCACATTCTTTCAACATGTGGTCTTTCTTAATTTACTTCTATGACCTCTTAAAGCCCTCCCATCTTTAATCAGATCTCTTCTATCAATGCAATCTATACCCTTTAATGACCTGAATGCTGTAATCATGTCACCTCTTTCTCTTCAATCTTTCAAAGATGGCAGACCCAGTACCTTTAGTCTTTCCTCATATGGTTTATCTGCCAGGTGGGGGACCAGTTTGGTTGCTGCCCTTTGTATTCTTTCAATCTTTCTTATATCCCTCACTCTGTGTGAGGACCATAATACTGCTACATATTCCAGTCTTGGACGTATCAGTTTCAATGAGTTTTTTCATCATCTCTTCATCCACATAATGGAATGGCACTTTAATCTTTTGCAGTAGTCCATATGTCTTTCCCACAATCCTGCTGATATACCTGTCAGGTGACAGGTTATCTTTTATTAACACTCCCAAGTCTTTCTCTTCTTTTGTTTTTGTAATGTGTTCGCTTCCCAAGGAATTTAAGGATGGTCTTTTGCCACTATTGTTCATTTTCAATACTTTGCATTTTTTTGGTATTGAACTTCATTTCCCAGTTTTGGCTCATGCAAAAATAGTATCTAGATCATTTTGCAATATTCTACCATCCTCCTCATTTTTTACTCCTCATAATTTTTCAATCATTTGCAAACATGTCATTAACATAAACATTATTGGTGCAAGCACTGAACCTTGTGGTACTCCACTCATTACTGCTCTCTAGCTCGACATCTTATCCTTTACTACTGTTATCATTTATCTTTCCTTCAAATAGTCTTTAATCCATTCTAGTAGTTTGCCTCTCAGTTTTCCAACATGCTCCAATTTCCACATAAGTCAACTGTGAGGTACTTTATCAAATGCTTTCTCTAGGTCCAAGTATACACAGTTCACCCACCCCTCTCTCTCTCGCACTACATCAATCACTCTCAAGTAAAAGCTTAAAAAGTTCAACACACATGACCTTACAGATCTGAAGCCAAACTGTCAGAATGTTCATCTTTTCATGATATTTGGTCCATCAATCTTTCACAATCCTATTGTGCTGGCTAGTGATATTGGTCTATAATTTAGTGGTGTTTCCTTGTTTGCACCTTTGTGAAGTGGCACCACATTTGCCCTTTTCCAATCAAGTGGCACAATGCCTTTTTTTCATGAACATGTAATAAGACTGTGGATCTTGTCCACTAGTTGTTCCCTACAGTAATGTGCACAGACACTGTAAGGGGCAGGTGCTTTGGGCTGGAAATTAGGCACTTCACTCTTTTGTATTATTCGTATTTGGCAACTATCCGGTAGGGTGCAACACCATTTTCAATATTATAATTTCTGAATGGTAAGAAAATGGAAAAAAGCCTGTGAGAAATAATTTTTCATTCATTTTTATATATTTTTGTGAAGGGCATTTTTGGGGCACAGGGCAAAGGGGCAGGTGCTCGGGCACCCCCTGCACCCCCCCCTCTGGTTCCCTACATTCTTCAAGTATCCAGTTTGAGATCCCATCAGGTCCTGAGGCTTTTGTCACACCCAATGATACCAGGAGATTGAGCACCTCCCTCACTTCTACATTTATATCTACTAAACCTGGTTTTTTGCTCCCCCCCTGCTTTTATCCAAAAAGTTGCACTATTTTGCAAAGACCGATTGGAAACTTTCATTAATTACTTCTGCCACAGCTGAGGCTTCTTCAAAGACCTCACCATCTACTATTAACTTAATGATTTCTTACCTGTGTCTCAATTTACCGTCTATGAACCTGTAAAATAGTTTTGGTTCATCTTTCCATTTTTTTATTACACATCTTTCAAAACTGCTTCTTCCCTCCCAGTGAATTCTGGTATAGTCATTCCTAGCTTGTTGGTAAGCTTCTTTTGTTTTATTGCTTCTTTTCTTTCTCCACTTTCCCCAAACCACATTTCTGTCCTTTTTCACAATCTCACACTCTTTATTAAACCAATCCTGTTTTTGTTTCTTCCCTTCTATAGTCTTTGGCACATGTTTGTTCACTCCTAGGTTGTACATGTCAAGATTTCCCATTTCCTCCTTATTCCTATGGTATTCATGAATTCCCTCTGGTTTGTTTCTTCAAAATATTTTCTCAACCCTAAGTAATCTGCTTTCCTAAAATTGCATCTCCCTTGCCTGTGTGATTCATTGCTTGGCTCTATTTCCTCACCCTCCTGCTGAAATTCAATTGTAACATGGTCATTTTTTCCTAGTGGGCAATGGTAGTTCAAGATGATGTCCCCTCTTACCTGGGTCACTTCCTTTACCCACTGGGTCATTGCATTCTCTATTGCTATACTCAACAGTGTATTTCCCCAGGAATCTGCTCTGCCACTTGCTTCCCATTCCTCCCAGTTGATGTCACCACAATTAAAATCTCCAACAAGGACTGTTACTACTTTGTTAAATATTTTTCTTTAGAAAAAAAAAAAAAAAAAAAAAGTATCCTTTGATATTTCTTGATATTCAGTTTCATCCTAAGCTCTTGTTTTGAGGGGGAACATATGCCACCATGAAGTCTTTTTTATTGTGTCCTTTAGTACTGATCTTTGGGTGAATTGCTTCAGCCCTCCTTTCACTCAGGTTTGCTTCTTCCATCTTTACATCACATCTCACCACAAACATTACTCCTCCAGCCTTTCTACCTTCTCTCTTCTCCAGGTGTATCTGTTGTTCCCAACTGTATATCAACTTTTTGGGTGAGTTTAGTCTCTACTAGACACCATATATCAGGCTCATTTATTCTTAAATAATCATCTGTCTCCAACCTAGCTGATAGTAAACCATCAATATCAGCATATGCTATTCTAAGTTTCCTTTACAGTACTGCCTTCTTGTTTTCTTAGAAACCATTTCCTCACCCTCTGATTGACAACTTTCCATGTTGAGAACGCTGGTGTTGGCTTCCTGATTATATCAATTTTGTCGTAGCTGCGTGACCCCCATATTCTGTGAACAGGCTTGCTTACATTTTCTGTGATGTTGTTCTTATTCAGGGTGAAAGAGTATAACAGCAGTAACTTTATATTTGTAATGTGTGTATTGTGATGCATCACTGTACATCAGGCAACCTGATGAGTACACTAATATTTGACTTGTACTGAAGAGGTTAATGGTACAGAGTTTCACTTATATGAGCTATATCAAATACATAAGATGGAGCTACAAAAACTCTAAGAATAAATACAGCAGGCTACAGAGGGACGGGAAAGAGGATGTTTGCTTTAGTGGGGATTTTGTGAATGGGGATATTATCACAAAGAGAACATAAGCCCTTCACTGGTCCAGGATGTAGGAAGACAGAATTGAACTAATACATGTTTATTCTATATTTATAAAGGAGGTAGCCAACCAAGGCATCCACCCATCCCCACCCAATTCCACTCCCATACCTCACCCATTTGTTTCCCTCTCATCTTAGCTCCTCCTGGTTGACAAGCAGTTGCTTTGTACTGGAGTATTGACTGCATACTATCATGCAGAAGTGATTGCATGACAGCATGCTGCTTTAGGGACCATTTTGAATTGCTCTACAAACTGGAGTTGCACACTGGTTGTCTCTGTTGGAGAGCATAGTGATGCTGCTTTTGTATTACAATTCTCCCTCCTTTAAGCCTTTCCCTTGAAACTACCCTTTATCACTTCTCTGACCATATATCTTATTCATCTTTAGAGAAGTCAGAATATATATATATATATACATATATATATTTATATATATATATAAATATATATATATTTATATATTATATATATATATATATATATATATATATGCAGGAAAAACACTGGGAGCATGTGTTCTTGAAAATGCAAGGTTGACCACGAGGAAAAACTACTAAAGCAGAGCAATTTCGTGTATTCACACCTTCAGTGCAAATAATACATAATGAAAGATACAAAGGTGCAGAATATATAGGTGGGAAACAAAGGGACCGTGAACACATCCTGGTGAGAGAGGAGAGGTAGTACCCATGGACTAACTGCGTGACATAAACGCGGACGGACACTTAGTCCATGGGTACTACCTCTACTCTCTCACCTGGATCTCTCCACGTTCCCTTTGTTTCCCACCTATATATTCTGCACCTTTGTATCTTTCACTATGTATTATTTGCACTGAAGATGTGAATACACGAAAGCGCTCTGCTTTAATAGTTTTTCTTCGTGGTCAACCTTGCATATATATATATATATATATATATATATATTAGGGTGGCACTGAAAAAATTATTTTCGATTTTTCTTGCTGCCTTTAACCAAGTTGTTTGTATAGTTGAAAAAATATTTCTTGCAAAATTTGAGTGAAATCGGTTAATATTTAGAACTGCCGCATCGATGTTGAAGTTTCGAGAATTGGTTATAAGGAAAGAAAAAGAGAAAACATCGGATAGAAAATTTGAACTAACTGAAACGGTCAATTTCTCTTCAAAAACAGAACAAATACAGAACAAAAAACAGAAGAAAGTCTCATCATTGATCAATCAGCACTTCACTTGGAGGGATTTTCCTTCCGATGTTGCTCAACTACTTGAAGGATGAACTGATGCTGAGACTCATCTCGGGTCAACTGCAAATTGAAATCCTGCATCAAAGCGACACCTCTCTCGGCACGATCATTGATGACTCCAAGAGCTTTGGCACGTCGTTGACCAAGAAGGTATTGCGTATCATTTTTCCAGTCTTCCACCGGGAGTTCCAGGAACTTTCGACCACATCCAAGTCGATCGAGAAGAAGGGAACTCGCAGGCGTTGCAAAGTCTGAGAGCCTCTTGGACGTTGCTCCAGAAGGGTTCAACTTGATTCGTTTAGGGGGTTGCTTTCCTCCTTCCGCACCAACTTCCTTCATGGCTTTTGCAAGTTCTTCAAGAACCGTCTCTGGCGTTTCAAAATCAAAGAGAGCCAGGCCCACAAGGTGCTCGCTGAGGTACCAAAGGTGCCTTCCAAAGGTTCCAACAACGGCTTTTGAAAGCCCTTTGTCAACATCCTCATACTTCACGAGAGACTGGTAAAATCGAAGGTCTCTTGCTGGAGCTGCCGTAGCCTCTACAGCCGAGTACCATGCTGGCACATACAGAAACAGCACGAAGTTGATGAATCTTTTTAGTCCTTTTCTTTCTGAACTAGTGAGCTGGAACTGGTCCCTCAGAACCCAAATCTTCATTCCGTAGATCAGCGTCGCCATCCATCTGGCTCGGTGTAACGCTCCAGGGCGACGAAGATGTACCCCTCGAGGAGGCAAGCCTCCCAAAGTGATGATAGAGAGTTCCAGCAGTTCCTTGTAGTCATCACGCGGTTGACTTTTGGTGAGATGTCGACCAAAGAGCTCCAGAAATTCCTTTCGCTTTTCGAGAAGAGGGGCAACAATCTCCTCGTCGAGAAGAGGGCGAACGTCTTCTGATGTCGTTGCCAGGAACATCCATTGGTTCTTGAATCTTGAGAATAGAACTATCTCAGGTCCCGTCGACGGTCCCATACATTCTGTGAAGGCTTTCATTGCAACGAGTTCATGCATGTGATGTCGGCACGCAAGATTGAGAAGCTGTCGTCCAAGCGCTTGCTCTAGAAGGATGCACGTCCCTCCAATGATCCCCGTGTTCGAAGCCGTGGTATCGAAGCCGAGCCCAATTACACGGTCTTCAAGGCCCCAGTCCTGTAAAGCTTCCATCACAGCGTCAGCCTGGGCTTTTCCGGTTCCAGACGGGAGCATAGGTACACCAAGAAGCTTGTCCACTCCATCTCCCGAGACCAAGGTGGCTAAGCGATCCACAACTCCGCCAGTGACATGTGGAACGATTTTTCCGTCCCAGTGGACAATCAGTGGAGTGTCTGGAGAGAAGTTCTTTTTTATCTCTTCTGCCAACAAAGCTCGATGGGACCTTTGGGATCGACGGATAGACTCTCGATTCAGTGCGAGTGTTGCTTTATCATGTCCCAGACTGGAGACAGTTGCTTCTACCAGATGAACAGCACCCCGATTGCTTGTTTTCGATGTGGCAGTTCTTAATATGCACCGATTAAGCTGAAAATTTACGTAACTTATTTTCGTATGAATACCTATGATCCCACAAAGGGCCGTATGAAAATTCCAACTTTTAAAAATTACCCCCATGTTCAGTGCCACCCTAATATATATACTTACTCTTACTCCAATGGCTATCAGGACTGCAGTCCCTTCACCGCTTTCACTATGCCTCTCCAGACCAATCTGTCCTCCACTGTTTCCTTCCAATTTTGTAGGTCAGGGTTAATGCTGGCCACGTCATTCGCCACTCCATCACTCCACTGGTGCCTAGGTCTTCCCAGGGGGTATCTACCCCTTATACTTCCCTCCATCACCATTTTTGGCCATCTTGTTGGCTCCATCCTGGCACAGTGACCATTCCACCTTGCCCTTCTCTCACTTGTGATATTATGCAGCATTTGTTGTCCTGTCTGTTCTCTAATTTCCCTACTGTGTCTTTGCCTCCATTCTCCTGATTCCGCATCATACACTGGGCCCAGAATTCTTCTAATAATGGCATTTTCAAAGACTTCAAGTTTTCTTTTTCTTTGTTTGGTTAATGTCCAATTCTCACAACCATATAACACTGTTGGTCTAATTACAATATTGTATGTTCTCATTTTATACACACACACACACACACACACATATATATATATATATATATATATATATATATATATATATATACATATATATATATATATATACAATATAAATATATCTATTCATGAGCATGGGATTTTTCTCTCTCAGGAACAGACATAAGAACATAAGAACATAAGAAATAAAGGAGACTGCAAAAGACCATAAGGCCTACACTAGGCAGCTCCGTATCCATCACCACCTGTCATCCCCATCCATAAAGTTGTCTAATCGTTTTTTAAAACAACTGATAGTTTCAGCGCTTACTACATGGTTACTAAGTTTATTCCATTCATCGACCACCCTATTAGTAAACCAATTCTTGCCTATTTCCTTCTTAAATCTAAATTTGTCCAGTTTGTACCCATTACTGCGAGTCCTGCCCTGTTGTTTTATTATGATGACCTTGTTTGCATCACCCTTGTTATAGCCTTTGATCCACTTGAACACTTCTATTAGATCACCCCGCACTCTGCGTCTTTCCAGAGAGTGTAAGTTTAGGTGCCTAAGCCTCTCTTCGTAAGGCAAATTTCCGAGTCCTTGTATCATTTTGGTCATTCTTCTCTGTACTGATTCTAATGAATTTACGTCCATTCTGTAGGACGGAGACCAAAACTGTACCGCATAGTCAAGGATGGGTCTAACTATCGCTAGGTAGAGTTTAATAATTACCTCTGCACTTCTATTCGTTACCGTCCTAGCAATGAAACCTAATGCTCTGTTAGCTTTATTTCTGGCGCTAATACACTGCTTCCTGGTTTTAAGGTCCGGACTCACCAGAACTCCCAAGTCCCTCTCGCACTCAGATTTTTCTAAAAACGTGTTATCTAAGTTGTATCTATTTTCGGGGTTGTGGAGCCCTACGTTTAACACGCTACACTTAGAGATATTGAAGTTCATTTGCCACTTCACCGACCATGTTAACAGCTTATTAAGGTCATCCTGCAAAATCTGGGCGTCGTCTCCTGACCTAATTAGGCGTCCTATTTTAGTGTCGTCCGCAAACTTACTAACATCACTATTTAACCCTTCGTCCAAGTCGTTTATATACATAATGAACAACAAGGGACCCAAAACCGAGCCCTGGGGAACCCCGCTAGTAACATTGCCCCACCTAGATTTTATTCCATTTATGGTGACCCGTTGCTTTCTGTTACTAATCCAAGCTCTAATCCATTCTAACACTTTTCCTCCTATGCCATGGGCTTTGATTTTATTTAGTAGTCTCTGGTGTGGCACTTTGTCGAACGCTTTGCTAAAGTCAAGGTAAATAACATCGTAATTTTCATTGTTGTCTGCCGCCTTATATACCTTAGTGTAAAAGGATAGAAGATTAGTCACACATGACTTACCCTTGGAGAAACCATGCTGTGAAACACGAATTAAATTATGCCCTTCAATGTGTTCTCTGAGTCTATTTACTATTATTGATTCAAGCATTTTTCCTATAACCGATGTCAAACTGATTGGCCTGTAGTTGCATATAGACGATCTATCTCCCTTCTTAAAAACAGGAACAACGTTTGCCTGCCTCCAAGCAGTTGGAACAGAACCAGTATCTACCGATTTATTGAATATTTCAGTTAACTGGTCGCAGATTTCAAATTTACACTCTTTAAGCATTCTTGGAAAAATTTCGTCTGGACCCGGAGATTTTGTAGCTTTAAGTCTGTCAATCTGCTTGACTACTTCCTCTTTACTAATGCTGATATTAGTTAGACTACTTTCTTCATCCCCTCTGAAAATCGGATCGCAGTCAGGTACTTTATCTAACCTCTCATCAGTAAATACCGATAGAAAATAATTGTTAAACTCCTCACTCATTTTTTCTTCCGATTCCGATTCCGATTCCGAGACTGAGGACACAACTCCAATATGGGGTTTATGAAGACATACATATACAAATATGTACACATATACATATATAAAACCTTGATTCATCCAAGACTGGAATATGCATCAGTGGTATAGTCACCACACAGAGTGAAGGATATAAGCAAGATCAAGAGAATATATTGAGCAGCAACCAATCTGGTCCCCAGCCTGGCAGATAAATTGTATGAGGAGAGAGTAAAAGTGCTGGGTCTACCAATTTTGAAAGATTGAAGAGGTGATATGATTACAATATTCAGGTCACTAAACAAGATAGATTGCATTGACAGAAGAAGCAAGCATTCATAGATGTGGCACTTGACACAATCACAATGCATTAAGAATAACCAAAATCTATGACATCACTGAGAAACAGATGGTGCCATGGGAAGGTTTTAAGAGAACGACTGAAGCAGTGTTTTGAAGCAGACAACCTAATTTCAAATTCCAATGAATACAAAATGAAAGTTTTAGTGTAATTTATCTAGCTATCATTGACTTTCATATGTACTAAAAACATATTCTGGTAAATTTAGGCACCTTTCATTTTCAAAGTTGTTACACTTTAAGAAAAATCACATGCTTAAAGGATGTGAAGAAATACTGCTTTTCATATAGATACATAAATACTCGGAATACCTTAGGAGATAAAGCTTAAGCTGGAACAATACATGAATTCAAACCTAATTATGATAATTGGAAATCAAGGATTCAGTCAGTACTGTTCATGAATTTGAGGCTAAGTATGATAAATTGGAGAGTAGCAGAAGGGACCTAACAGGTGTTGATACTTTCCTGCATACTACAATTACGTAAACACAATAAGGTTAGGGTGTCACAAATTGCAATGGAGGTCAGTGATGGTGGTTCCAACCCTGCCACTGGCAAGTTGAACTAAGGGCATGGTTCATTAAATTCCATGCTACAAAGTCCTCTGTAAGGGGCATCATCCTAGCCTACTGACAGGGGTAAGTTTTGTGACATTAAACCAAATCATCATCACATATATGCAAATATATACACCCATATAAAAAAAGACACATTTCAAAGCAAATGCCTGTGCACATGTTCTTGTAGAGTGTGATCAAGGAGGGTCCATCAGGGTGCTACATATGGAAACAACTTACTGAGAATGTCTGAAAGCCACCTTCATTATATGATCTAACACTATTAAACAAAATAAGTCATGTTCAACATAACACCCCTCTCAGCAATTAATTTCCTTTGATACACTGTGTCCTGATGCACCCTTCCTGATCAAAATCTACATGCACATGTGTACAGGCATTTGCTTTCAAGCACATGTCTTTTTTCATGTGGGTGTAAGGATTCATCAATACATGTAACTATGATTGAGTATACATGGTTAACCATTTTTATGTAAATGTTTGCATTAGTGCATATACTTATGTATTTACCTAGCTGTATTATACAGGAAGGGGAGCTATGCTTGTAGTGACCTGCCTTTGTATCTCACAACATCTAGTTTGTTCTTAAATTCTTGTATGGTGTTTGCAAATACTATTGTTTCATCCAATTTATTCCAGACATCCACCACTCTGTGTAGGAAAACAGTTTCTTCTTTTTTTTCAGATCTCTTCCATAACTATCCTTTTTAAGTTTCTTTTCATGTCCCCAGTTTGATTGGAAAAGGGGCTAACATGGTTCATATTCACAAAAGTGGATATAAGGAGACACCACTAAATTATAGGCTGGTATCATTGACCAGCACAATAATGAAACTATGTGAAAGGATTGTAAAAGAATGATGGACCAAATTCCTTGAAGATATGAACATTCAGACAAACAGTCAGTTTGGTTTGAGATCTGGAAAATCATGTGTGCTTAACCTTTAAAGCTTTTACTAAAGAGTGATTGATGTGCTCCAAGAGATAAGGGGATGGGTGGACTGTGTATATCTCAACCTAGAGAAGGTTTTTGATAAAATACCTCACAGTTGTGTGGAAATTGGAACATATTCAAAGACTAAGAGGCAAACTACTTAAATGGATGAAAGATTTTTTTGAAGATACATGAAGACAGAAGTAAAGGATATGATATCAAGATGGAAAGCAGTAACAAGTGGAGTTCCACAAGGTTCAGTGCTTAGACCAATGATGTTTCTTACCTATGGCAATGACATGATGGACAGAACATGTAGCTATACCAACAGGTTTGTAGATTATGCAAAATCATAACAACAGCGAAAGACGAGGACTGTAGGATATTGCAAAATTATCTAGACACTATTTTTCCATGTAGCTAAGGATAGGAAATGAATTTCAATTTAAAAGAATGCAAAGTACTGGAAATGAGCAATGGAGGCAAAAGAGTCTTTAAATTATGCCTTAGGAAGTGAGCCCATTGCAAAAGAAGATTTGGGAGTGTTGATATAAGGCAACCTGTCACCTGACAGACATATCAGCAGGATTGTGGAAGAGACATACAGATTGTGAATGAAGAGATAATGAAAAAACTCATCAAAACCTTGATACATCCAAGACCAGAATAGGCATCAGTGGTATGATCCCTACACAGAGTGATGGATATAAGCAAGATCAAGAGAATAAAAAGGGCAGCAACCAAAGTGGTCCCCTGCCTGACAGATAAAACATGTGAGGAAAGCCTAAAACATTTGGTCTACAAAACTTGGAAAGATCAAAGAGAAAGAGATGATATGATTATAGTATTCAGGTCACTAAAGGGGATATATTGCATTGACAGAAGAGATTTTTTGATAAAGGGTAGAAGGACATTAAGACATCATGAGAATAAATTAAAGAAGAACATATCTAAAAGATGATGTAATACAATTTTCCACAAAGATGCATGTATACTTGGAATGGCTTAGGACATATATCCCAAGCTGGAACAATACATGAATTCAAATCTAAATATGTTAATTGGAAATCAAGGATATACATTAAATTGGAACTGTACATGAATTTGAGCTATGTATGATAAAATGGAGAGATGGAGAACCCAATGAGCACTGCTCCTTTCCTGTACACTACAATTAGGTTAGTAAATTAGGTAAATATACACACATACACAAACCTTAAAAATATCAGCTCTATAATGAAATGGCCTTATCCATTAATTTACTGTTTCACTTACATCTCTAAACATTTTGATGGCCTCCTTCATCTTGCCCAGCTTTCTTGCACACATGGCTAGCCGTCTCTTGATGTAAATTAGCACATTTGTGTCTCTCCCTGCAATTTTTTTCCATCATGATACAAAGCAGAATTTTAAAAATGTGTTGACATAGAATTACTAATAATAATGAAAAAAATTCATAAGCATCTGCCTGACATGAAATCATACAAAAAATCAAGTCTATCACAGATGATAAAAAAATAAATAAAAATAAAAATACATAATTACTATGCATTCCACCTAATTCTACAAGTGATTATTTGGGCTGGAAAAATACACTGTTAATCAAATTATGCTAAGTTCAAGAAAAAATATATGAAGCTGACCAAACAAATCAAATGCCATCTGAATATACTCTTATTATAATATTGTTAATGAGATGAGTCATATGTAATACAGAGAAAAAATGTAGAAACAAAACTTAATTGAGTAAATAAAATATGTTCATCATAATTTGCTACATAATCAACTGTGGAACAGATCATTCTTAAAACATTGAATTAATATATTAAAATGATCACATGATTCTTAAATTTACAAAGTGGAAATGACAGAAATAGACAAAATATACATATAACAAAGATACAACTATGTTAAAGCAACATACACATATCCATATACCAAATGGCCCTTCCCCCTTTACAAGTCAGTTGAACA
The DNA here is from genome assembly GCF_046742065.1 of Oratosquilla oratoria. Classification (NCBI taxonomy): domain Eukaryota; kingdom Metazoa; phylum Arthropoda; class Malacostraca; order Stomatopoda; family Squillidae; genus Oratosquilla; species Oratosquilla oratoria. Next base: position 56,578,685 of record NC_134791.1, read on the forward strand.
CCCAAGGTATGCACAAGGTATTCACACATCCTACAGTCATCCAGCACCTATTTCTTATCCCATTTATCTTGGCTCCTTATGGATGAAAGGCCAATCCTGTTCCCAGTCCATTGCCTGAGTCATAAGCAATGGAGAAAGACAAAGCAGCTCCACAGCAGAGCCCAACAGAACCTGGTTTACCCCCACTTCTTCATTACAAGGTGCCCCTCTCCCTCACCCACACAAGAAAATACAGAGAAAACAATAAATCCCTTCAGGATATGTCAATTATCAACCATACACACACACTCACCACTCACACCTATCTCTTGCCCTGTCCCTTCCATACTCAATAGGCATTCCCCTTACCTAATGCACCTCTTCACCCTATCCATTCATTTAATTCTCAGTCTTCCCCTTAAGTTCACTCCACCCACCTCAGCCTTACACACTCTTTTGGCTAGTTTCACTTCACTCATTCTTTCCATATGCCCAAACTATTCCAGTATTTGATAAACCTGGTCTGCCAGTTCTCTTTTTATCCCTACTTTCTGTTTCACACCTTTATTTTTCCCTCTATCTATCCTCATAATTCCATCATATTTTTAAACACCATCTCAAAAATATTAAACTCCTTTCTACCTCCATTAAATTTCAAGTCTCTGACCTATAGTGTCATAGGCACAAGCCCCCTTCATATAGTCTTCTCTTCATGTTCATGCCCAGATAACTATTTCTCATGACACTTTTCATTCTGCAGACATTAACTTGCTCCCCTCACTCTAATTTACCTCTACTCTCACTCCTCTCTTCCCTGATACATGTGACCCTCCATACTTAAAACTTTTCACTTCCATCAGCCACCCCTTTAAGGCTCGAATCCAATTCACTGCCACCCTTTCCCTTATACATCTCATCACGTTACTTTTACCTATATTTACTTTCAGCTTCCTCCTTTCACATATTCTGCGAAACATTCTTAGATCCTGGTGACCTAACCACAAAGTGTCACCTGCAAATAACAGCTGGTTCACTTCTCATTTCCTTCTATTCTCACTTACTATCTCCAGACCCTTATCCATCACCCTTGCATTAAGTCTTACAGCCTTGATAACATTATATACATTACACTAGTGCAGCCCTACTTCAACCTTTAAACAACTCGCTCTCTCCACTTCCAACCCCCATTCCCATATATCTGCAACACATCCTACAATGCTTTCTTTCAACACTGTCATGTGCCTTCTCCAGATCCATAAAAGTCTTAAAGAGATCCTTACCTTTTACCTAAAAGCTTTTGCATATCTACAACAAAAATTTGATCTATGCATCCTTTCTGAAATATACACTACTTTTCCACAATTACTCTCTGTTCCCCTCCAAATCCTCTCAAGTAACACCCTCCCATATGTCTTACTATCTAAACTTAGCAGATTTATCCCCCTAAAACTACTACATTAATTTTGCTACCTTTTCCTTTGTATTGGAATTATACACTTATCCAGACCTCTAGCACATTTCCCTCCCTTAGACATGCCTATAACAACTTTACTAGCCAATCCATGTGACACCCATTTAACCCAGGTGCATTCATCACTTCCAATACCCTTTGTACTTTATCTTTTCCTACTGCCCTATCATTTCCTTCTAGTATCACAATTATCTTCCAAGTGCCTCCCACTGCCATAATCAGGTCTCTCCTTATCGTCCTCCACATTCAACAAATTTCTGAAATACTAAAGGTAGTGAAAGGTAGCGAGGTAGATAGGTGCTCAGAGCAAACTGTTTAAATAAGAAGGAAAAGGAGCAGAAGTATAGGGAGAAACAGAGAGAAGTGTTGGAGGTGGTGCAGGATAGAATAAAAGTAGGTGTGGAAGAGAAATGGGGGGGTTTTCAAGGATGAGGTGACAAGATGTAAAAAGATGGTATGTGGAACAAGTAGGATGGGAGGGAACAGAAAGAAGGGTAGTGAGTGGTGGGATGATGAAGTGAAGAAGGTAGTAGAAGAGAAGCAAGCATTCAAGAACTGGTTGCAAAGTAGGATGAGATAAAAATGTAGGTGGTATAAAGAAAAAATAAGAGAAGCAAAACATAAGATAAAGGAGGCAAAAAGGAGAGCAGATGTAAAGTGGGGTAGGAGTATGATAGAAAATTTTGAAAGCAATAAAAAGATGTTTTGGAAGGAAACCAAAAGAGGAAGGAGAGGAGAGTCAAGTATAGAAGCAAAAGTAAGAGGTGCAGATGGACACATCTTAAAAAAAGAGGAGGCATTAAAGGGAAGATGGGTGGAGTATCTTAGAGAGCTGTTGAATGTGGAGGAGGATAGGGAGGGATTGGTGGTAGCAGAGGGAGGAGCTAAGAAAATGACAATGATGGGAGAGAAAAATGGAGGAGAAATAAGAAACAATGAGGTGCAAGTAGCTCTGAAAATGATGAGAGCAGGTAAGGCACCTGGATTAGATGAATGTCATGTGGAGTGTCTGAAGAAGAGATGTACAGTATTAGTGGACTGGCTTGTAAGGTTGTTTAATATGTGTCTAAGGGAGGACAATGCCAGAGGACTGGAGGAGTGCCTGTATATTTCCTCTTTACAAGGGAAAAGGGGACAAGTGTGAGTGTAGTAATTTCTGAGGGATTAATTTGTTGAGTGTAGTTGAGAAGGTTTATGAGAGGGCTTTAACTTAGAGGATTAGGAGAAAAACAGAGGAAATACTTGATGAAGAACAGTGTGTTTGGGAAAAGTAGGGCTTGCATGGATCAACCTTTTGTGGTAAGGCAGATATGTGAGAAAGCTCTAGGAAGAGGTAAGGTTTTTACTGGGGCCTTTATGGATTTGGAAATGGCTTATGACAGGGTACACAGGAAGGCACTGTGGGAGGTTTTACAGATATATGGGATTGGGGAAATCTGTTAAGAGCAATCAAGATTTTTTATAAGAGTAGTAGAGCCTGTGTTTGAACAGGAAATGGAGAGAGTGAGTGGTCAGAGGTTACGGTGGGTCTGCATCAGGTATGTGTCATCTCACCATGGCTGTTCAATGTGTACATGGATGGTGTGGTGCAGGAGGTAAAGATGAGGGTAATGGGCAGGGGACTAGAGATGGTTAAAGAAAATGAAAAAAAGTGGAAGGTAAACCAGGTATTGTTTGCTGATGACACTACACTTATGGCAGGGTAGTGAGTGGCCCTGATCATGTTTGCCATATACATCAATGACATGGATGAGAGTGTAGAGTGTTATATGAATTTCTTTGCAGATGATGCAAAGATACTAAAGAAGGTAAAAACGGAGGAAGACTGCAACTCATTGCAACAAGATTTGGACAAGATCTGGAATTGGACCCAAAAATGGGAAGTAAAATTCAATATAAAGAAATGTAGTATAATGGAATTTGGAAAGAGTAAAAACAGAATATCAATAGATTACAAAATTGGTGAAGAAAAGGTGAAAAAAGTAAACTCAGAGAAAGATCTTGGAGTGATGATTGGCAAGGACATGACACCAGATAAGCATATTAACAAATTATTCAGAGAAACCTACAATTTATTGAGATCAATCAAAGTGGTGTTTGCCTATTTGGATGAAGAAATGATAAAGAAAATCCTAACTACACTAATAAGACCAAAACTCGAGTACGCAGCAGCACTCTGGACACCCAATACCAATAAGAATATTAAAAAACTAGAAAGGTTATAAAGAGCAACAACTAAACTAGCACCAACTCTTTCCGAACTAACATATGAGCAAAGACTGTCCAAATTAGAACTACCAACTTTGGAACAGAGAAGAGAAAGAAGTGACCTGCTGACTATCTACAGAATAATGAAAGGAATGGAAGTTTTTGATAGGGATGACTTGTTAATATGAGACAATAGTAAAATGAGAGGACATGAAAAGAAACTAAAAAAAAAGATAGTTACAGAAGAAATTTAAAAAGGAACAGCTTCCCACACAGAGTGATAGATACATGCAAACACTATACAAGATTTTAAGAAAAAACTTGATGCTGAGAAATACAAAGATGGGTCACCACGAGCATAGCTCTCTTTCTATATAATACAACTAGGTAAATACAACTAGGGTCAGGAAGGATTAGGAGAGTGTGACAGAGTTGGGAAAGTATGTGACAAAAGAAAGTTGAAGATAAATGTGGGTAAAACTAAAGTGATGAGATGTACAAGGGGAGAGGATAGCAGTGAGTTGGAAGTAAATCTAAAAGGAGTGGGTGGAGGAAGTGGATAGCTTTAGTTATTTTGGGTTGCATGTGGCAGGAAACGGAGTGGAAGTGGAGGTAAATTGTAGATGGAGAGAAGCAAGTAAATGCCTTGGGGGATTAAAGTGTTATGAGAAAGGGGCATCTAGTGGTGCTTATGTGTGAATGATATATTGATGCAGCCCAAAGGGATTTCTCCCCATCTCTTTTTCTGCATGAGGGGACAGAGAGGGGGGTTGCCAATTAAATGAAGCAGCCTTGCTGTGGATGTACTCTGTCTTGCTACATTGCCTCTGACCCAGGGCAGTGGGAGGAATACAGGGATGACCCATAAGAACATAAGAATAAAGGAGACTGCAAAAGACCATAAGGCCTACACTAGGCAGCTCTGTATCCATCACCACCTGTCATCCCCATCCATAAAGTTGTCTAATAGTTTTTTAAAACAACTGATAGTTTCAGCGCTTACTACATGGTTACTAAGTTTATTCCATTCATCGACCACCCTATTAGTAAACCAAGTTTTAGTGGAAGAGGACTTGGGAGCCTTGTTGTACTACCGAAAAATGTAAAAGTGAACCAATATCTTTATTATGAACTCTTAAATGACCACCTGGAGGATTCTTTTAATAGCTCAGGTGCTCACATCTTTCAATAAGATCATACCCCAGCCCACACTGCTCGTAGTGTTACTCAGTGGCTTAAAGACTGTCATACACCTTACATAGCAGACTGGCCAGGCAATAGTCCTGACATAAACCCAATAGAAAACCTGTGGAACCACATTAAACAAGACCTGCAGGGTAAAGATACGAGCTCTGTGCCCAAGCTCGAAGCAGCCATTCGCCAATCCTGGACAAGTATAACCCCCGCACATCTTGTCAAGTACTCCACTTCCATTCCAAACCGCCTTCGTGAGATCATTGCATGTAAAGGCCACCCATCAAAGTATTAGAGGTACAAAGTGAGCTTTTGTTTATTGATTTATGACTCATTCATTCTCCTGATCACTCATTCTCACTAACCATTTGTACTTCCTTGTTGAGCACTGTATATGGGGCACCCCTATAGACTTGATCCACACATCATTTTGTCTGTGATAGAGGAGGACTCTGCTCGTAGAGAAATGATGAAACTTTTCTTACTGCTACTGTCCCTCTTTTATGCTGTCCCCCAACCCTTGTTGCTGTCCTGTACCATTCCTCTGAATTTCATTTCCTTGTTTTGCCTACCCTGTGGTGGGGGAAAAAGAATACTACCACCAAGTATTCCCACTTAGATCGTAAGAGGCGAGAAAAACGGGATGGGGATCGGGACCAGGTATCCTTCTCCCTGTAGCCCCACAGGGGACATTCCTACAAAAAGTGAAGGCATAAGAAGGTCTAGGGGTTTTCCAACCAGCACCCTAAGGTTTAGGTCTTTTAATATGCGTGAATGTGGTACAGATGAGAGTAAAAGGGAAGATATAGGTAGTATGTTTGTGAGAAGAAAGATGGATGTGTTGGCTTTGAGTGAGACTAAGTTGAGAGGGAAGGGCGAGTGTGAGTTTGGGAATGTAATTGGGAGGTTATCAGGAGTGAAGAGAGGGTGAGGGAGAGAAGGGGTGGCTATACCAGTAAGTGAAGAGATAGGTAAACGTGTAGTGGAGTGGAAGGTTTCCTCAAGGATAATGTAGATGAAGGTGAAACTGGGAAAGGAGATGTGGGTCTTTGTAAGTGCATATGGGCCTGGTAGTGAGATTATTGTAGAAGGAAGGGAGGCTTTTTGGATAGATTTAAATGAGTGCATAGAGGGATTAGGGAGGAACGTCAATGTAGTAGTACTGGGAGACCTTAATGCTAGGGTAGGAAATGAACCAATAAATGGAGTGGTTGGGAAATGTGGAGTTCCAGGAAATAATCGTAGTGGAGACTCGATGGTGGAGATGAGTCTAGAAAGAGTTGATGATAGCAAATACAGTGTTTCGGAAGAAAGTCAAGCATAAGTACACATGGGAGAGGGTGGTGGATGGAAGGGCGATTGATAGGGCCTTAATGGACTATGTAGTGGTAGATGGGAGTATAATAGAAGAGTTAAGGATGTACATGTGTTAACCCCTTCCATACGATGCCGCACACGTAGGCGTCATGAGGAGCAAGTGGATTCGCGACGCTGCCATATCGGCGTCTTGATTATATTTATTGTAGTCGCCCCTGTGTTTTTACATTCTCCCAAATGCGCCCTGAATCCCATTCTCTGTGGTTTTCAAAATTTGCGGGTGAAAGAGAGAACGATCGATATAAGCGGTGACTATATTTTATGATGCGAGTATTATTACGACACATCATACGGCTGGCATTGGCTGCTGCCCGCGAGATTTAAGTCCCGTACTGAAGTGGTTAAGGGGAGAGAATGGGGGAGTATCAGATCATTTTTAGTGGAAGGTAAGTTGAGAGTGGAGGATAGATGGAGAAAGAGGAAAAGGACAAAAGGTAGGGAGGTGCTTAGAGTGAACTCTTTAAATGAAAAGGAAAAGGAGGAGTACAAGAAGAAGCTGAGGGAGGAGTGGGAGAGAGTGAAGGATAGAGTAGAGCTAGGAGTGGAGGAGGAATGGGGATGGTTCAAGGAGGGAGTCACAAAGTGTGCAAAGATGGTGTGTGGAACAAGAAGGACAGGAGGAAATAGAAGGAAGGGTAGTGAATGGTAGGATGAGGAAACAAAGAAGGTTGTAGAAAAGAAGATGCGAGCTTTCACAGATTGGTTACAAAATAGGACGAGGGAGTCATATGAGAGGTACAAAGAAAAGAAAAGAGAAGTAAAGCACAAGGTAAAGGAGGCAAAGAGGAGAGCAGATGTGAAATGGGGTAAGAGTATGATAGAAAATTTTGAAAGTAATAAAAAGATGTTTTGGAAAGAAATTAAGCCAAGGAAGAGGAGGCGAATCAAGTAGAGAAGAAAAGGTAAAAGGTGCAGATGGAGAGATGATAATGGAAGAGAAGGCAGTAAGGGGAAGATGGGCAGAGTATTTTAGGGAGTTGCTAAATGTGAAGGAGGATAGGGAGGGAAAGATAATTGTAGTGGGAAGTGCCAAGAAAATGACTGTGATGAGTGAGGAAAATGGAGGAGAAATAAGGAAGGATGAAGTGAAGGCAGTTGTTAAGATGATGAGAGCAGGTAAGGCACCTGGGTTGGATGGATGCCATGCAGAATGTCTAAAAAAAAAAACGGAGGTACAGTGATGGTGGACTGGCTGATGAGGTTATTTAATGTTTGCTGGAGAGAGGGTAGAGTGCCGGAGGACTGGAGGAGTGTGTGTATAGTTCCACTTTACAAGGGAAAAGGGGACAAGTGTGAGTGTAGTAGATTCAAAGGGATTAGCTTGTCAAGTGTAGTTAGGAAGGCTTATGGGAGGATCTTGAATGAGAGGATTAGGAGAGGAACAGAGGGAGTAATTGGTGAGGAACAGTGTGGATTTAGGACAGGCAGAGGTTGCGTAGATCAGATATGTGAGAAAGCTATAGCAAAAGGTAAGGATGTTTTTTGGGCTTTTATGGATCTGGAAAAGGCTTATGACAGGGTAGACAGGAAGGCACTGTGGGAGGTTTTGCAGATATACGTGATAAGAGGAAAGTTTTTAGGAGCTGTCAAGAGTTTTTACGACAGTAGTAGAGCATGTGTCAGGATTAGACATGGAGAGAGTGAGTGGTTTGAGGTAAAGGTGGGACTTCATCAGGGATGTGTTATGTCACCCTGACTGTTCAACTTAAACATGGATGGAGTGGTGTGAGAGGTAAATCCAAGGGTGGTGGGTTAGGAATTGGAAATGTTTAAAGAAAATGGAGAAAAGTGGAAGGTGAGCCAGCTCTTGTTTGCGGACGACACTGTGCTTGTAGCAGGATCAGAGGAGGGATTTGAGGAGGTTGGTAACAGAGTTTGGTAGAGTGTGTGAAAGAAGAAAATTGATGATAAATGTGGGTAAAAGTAAGGTCATGAGATGTACAAGGGGTGAATGTGGCAGCAGACTGGAAGTGAGCATTAAGGGAGAACAACTAGAGGAAGTGGATAGTTTTAGATACTTGGGTGCAAATGTGGCAGGAAAGGGAGGAGTGGAGGTGGAGGTAGAATGTAGATTGAGAGAAGTGAGTAAATGCCTTGGTGGATTAAAAAGTGTAATGAGGAATAGATACTTTGGGAATGGATGCTAAGAGGAGACTGTATGAAGGAGTGATTGTGCCAACAGCACATGGAACATAAGAGAGGAAGAGAGAAGGAGTTTGAATGTGTTTGAGATGAGGTGTCTGAGAAGTATGATGGGGATTAATAGGCTAGATAGAGTGAGAAAGGAAGAGGTGAGAACAGGGGTGGTAAGGGAGTTGGGAGATAGGGTTGATGAAAGAGTATTAGGATGGTTTGGACACATGGAAAGAATGAGTGAAGACTAGTAAAAGAGGTATGGAAGGCAGATGTGGAGGGAGTGAACATGAGGGGGGTCCTAGGATGAGATGGATGGATGGGGTGAAGGGGGCTTTGGGGAAGAGGGGAATGTCTGTTGAGGAAGGATGGGAGAGGACAGAAGACAGGGGTGAATGGAGAATGGTTGTATATGGATGATGTTGTGATGCATGAGGTGGAATAGGTGGGGGGATGGGGGGTGAGGTAGTATGTGTGAGCAAAATTTGACACAGCCCGAAGAGATTTCTCCCTGTCTTCTCCTTTTCTGCATGGGGGGACAGAGAGGGGGGTTGCTGATTTAATGAAGCGGCCTTGCTGTGGATGTGCTGTGTCTTGCAACACTGCCTCTGACCCAGGGCAGAGGACAAGGTGCAGGGATGACCCGTCATCCAGGAGGTGCTAAGATAAGAGGGAGGGTGGAAGGTGGAGGATGGAGGGTGGAGGGGTGTGGAGTGTTTTCGGGGGTGGAATGGGTGGGAGTGATTTTGTGCCTTGTCCTTTTTGGCTACCTCCCCGGTAAGGGGGAAGAAGCCTTGGTATATGTATGTATGTACCACCCCATCCACATATAAATTGTACAACCATGGCAACATGACACATCCCAGGCAAAGTCACACCTTTACCTCAAATCACTAACTCTCTCCATTTTCCATTCTAATTCTACTACCCTTGTAAAAACTTTTGACTGCTCTTAACAGCTTTCCTCCTATCCCATATATCTGCAATACCTCCCACAATGCTTTCCTGTCTACCCTGTCATAATCCTTTCCCAAATCCATAAAGACCCAAAATACATCCTTACCTTTTCCTAAAGCCTTCTCAAATACAAATATCTGTCTTACCACAAAATCTGATCCATGCAACCCCTACCTTTCCTAAACTCACAATATACCTCAGCAATTACTCCTTCTGTTCCTCTCCTAATCCTCTCAATTAAAACATTCCCATAAATCTTTCCAACTACACTCAACAAACGGATTCCTCTGAAACTACTACACTCACACTTCTCTCCTTTTCCTTTATAAAATAGAATTATACAGGCACTCCCCCAGTCCTCCAGCACTCTACCCTCTTTTAAATAAATATTAAACAACCTCACCAGCCAGTCCACCATCACTGTACCTCCTTTTTTAGACACTTTGCATGAGACCCACCTAACCCAGGTGCCTTACCTGCTCTCATCATTCTAATAATTGTTTTCACCTCATCTTTCCTTATTTCTCCTCCATTTTTCTCACTCATCACAATCATTTTCTTAGTGCTTCCCACTGCAAGTACTTCTCCCCCCCATCCTCCTTCACATTTAGCAACTCTCTAAAATACTTTGCCCATCTTCTATAAACACAGAAAATAAAAAAGTGGGGGGTAATGAACAACTACAAAATGTAATTCAAGATGATCTATCACCTGAATCTCACTTTAAGAAAACAACAAGAAAGACATTTGATTTGCTGAAAAATACATGGATGGCATTTCACTGTATGAAATGAGGAAGTGACAAAAGAAAATCAGTGAAAGCCTGATCTGTTCCAGACTGGAATATGCAGCAGTGATACAGTCACCACACAAAAGAAAGAAAAAAATATATACAGAAATAATAGAAAGTATTACTGGTACAAAATGAAAGAACAAGTGGTCATAGTAAGAATCTGACAAAGCAAATATATCTGAAAGACATCAGGAAGTATAGTTTTCCACACAGAAGAATGGATTTGTGGAACACATTGGATGAGAATACAATCCAAGCCAACACAATAAATGAATTTAAGGCATGGTTTGACAGAGGAAAAGAAATAGGACCTTATGAGCACACTATACTTAGGTTAATACTCCCTCTCCTTCACATAGTCTCCTCTTAGCATCCATTCCCAAATGTCTATTCCTCATTACACTCTTCAATCCACCAAGGCATTTACTTGCTTCTCTCAATCTACATTCTACCTCCACCTTCACTCCAGCACTGTATGGGGCAGAAACATGGAACATAAGAGAGGAAGAGAGAAGGAGTTTGAATGTGTTTGAGATGAGGTGTCTGAGAAGTATGATGGGGGTTACTAGGCTAGATAGAGTGAGAAATGAGGAGGTGAGGAGGAGAACAGGGGTGGAAAGGGAGTTGGGAGATAGGGTTGATGAAAGAGTATTAGGATGGTTTGGACACATGGAAAGAATGAGTGAAGAAAGACTAGTAAAAGAGGTATGGAAGGCAGATGTGGAGGGAGTGAACATGAGGGGACGTCCTAGGATGAGGTGGATGGATGGGGTGAAGGGGGCTTTGGGGAAGAGGGGAATGTCTGTTGAGGAAGGACTGGAGAGGACAGAAGACAGGGGTGAATGGAGAATGGTTGTATATGGATGATGTTGTGATGCATGAGGTGGAATGGGTGGGGGGGTTGGGGGATGAGGTAGTATGTGTGAGCAAAATTTGACGCAGCCCGAAGGGATTTCTCCCCGTCTTCTCCTTTTATGCAATGGGGGGACAGAGAGGGGGGAGGGTCGCCAATTTAATGAAGCGGCCTTGCTGTGGATGTGCTGTGTCTTGCGACACTGCTTCTGACCCAGGGCAGTGGACAAGGTGCAGGGATGACCTGTCATCCAGGAGGTGCTAAGATAAGTGGGAGGGTGGAGGGGGTGTGGAGTGTATTTAGGGATGGAATGGGTGGCAATGATTTTATGCCTTTTCCTTTTTGGCTACCTCCCTTGTAAGGGGAAGAAAGCCTCGGTATATGACTGTAATACTCCCTCTCACAGTCTCTTCTTTGTGTTCACCCTTAGATACCTATTTCTTGACACTTTCAACCCCCTCTCCCGACATTTACTCACTTCACTTACTTTATGTTTCACCTCCACCCTCATTCCTCCATTCCCTGCTACATGCAACCTAAAACACTAAAAAGGCTCTCCACTTCCTCCAGACTCTCATCCTTTAAAATCATCTCCATTACCAAGTAAATAAAACCACTAAAATAATAAATGGTAAATATAAATAGGAAAATTCAATGTTTAATAGTATCCTTACTATGTAAGGCCTCCATGAGAGAACTTTGATGCTGAGTAAGTTGTGATTTTCTATAATTTGCTTCAGCATGCTTCAATGCGGTTTTGAGCATCTTCTCTGCATCCACAATAGTTGTGCATTCCTCCTCAGCAAGAAGTATATATGCTGAAGCACACTCTGAGTTGAGGTCAAGGGCTGATCTTGCTGATTTGATTCTGACATCTGGATTTCTTTCCCTCCATGCAGACTGCATTACTGAAAGTAAAATAACAATGTTAATGCCATATAATTCTATTCAAATAGTTAAGTGGTGACCTTCCTGACAGGGCTTTTAATGAATCTGTAACTGAATAGCACCTTAAAATACATCCATGTTAAAATGGAAATATAAAATCCTAAAACATTTCTCATATACATTCAAAGTCCACACTACATACATACATATACCAAAGGCATTTTCCCCCAGGGATGTATCACACATGGCTGTTCAATTTACACATGAATGGGGTGATGTCAGTGGTAAATACAAGGGTAATGGGCTGGGGATTGGAGAGGGTTAAAGAAAATGGAGAAAAATGGAAGATAAGCCAGTTGTTCTTTGCCGACGACACTGCACCTGTAGCAGGATCAGAGGAGGGATTAAGGAAGTTAGTGACGAAGTTTGGAAAGGTGCGCAAAAGAAACAAATTGAAGACAAATGTGTGTAAAAGTAACGTGATGAGATGTATAAGGGGAGAGGATGGCAGCAAATTGGAAGTGAGTACTAAGGGAGACTGGAGGAAGTGGATAGTTCTAATTAGATACTTGGGTGTGAATGTGGCAGAAAAGGGAGAAGTGTACATGGAGGTAGAATGTAGATTGAGAGGAGCAAGTAAATGCTTTGGGGGATTAAAAAGTGAAATGAGAAATAGACATTTGGGAATGGATACTAAGAGGAGATTGAAGGGGTGATTGTGCCAACAGCACTGTATGGGGCAGAAACATGGAACATAAAAGAGGAAGAATTTAAATATGTTCAATATGAAATGCCCAAGAAGTATGGTAGGGGTTACTAGGCTGGACAGAGTGAGAAATGAGGAGGTGAAGAGGAGAACAGGGATGGAAAGGGAGTTGGGAGATAGGGTTGATGAAAGAGCATTGGGATGGTTTGGACACATGGAAAGAACGAGTGAAGAAAGATTGGTAAAAGAAGTGTGGAAGGCAGGGGTGGAAGGAGTGAACATGAGGGGGCGACCAAGGATGAGATGGATAGATGGGGTAAAAGGAGCATGGGGAAAGAGGGGAATATCTGCTGAGGAAGGAATGGAGAAGACAGAAGATAGGAGTGAGTGGAGAATGGTTGTGTATGGATGATGCTATAATGTATAGAAGGGGGTGGGTGGGGGTAGAGATGTGAGATAGTGGGTGTGAATGATAATTTGATGCAGCCTGAAGGGATTTCTGCCAGTCTCCTCTTTTTCTGCATGAGGGATGAAGAGGGTGGATCACCAATCAAATGAAGTGGCCTTGCTATGTCTTGTTGCATTGCTTCTGACCCAGGGCAGTGGGTGAGATGCAGGGATGACCTGTCATCCAAGAGGAGCCAAGAAAAGAGGGGTGGTGAATGGGAGTGGAGTATGTGGGGATGAAATGAGTGACAGTGGATTTGTGCCTTTTGACTTTGGCTACCTCTCTTGTAAGGGGGAAAAAGCCCTTTGTATGGTATATATATATATATATATATATATATATATATATATATATATATATATATATATATATATATATATATATATATATATATACCAATTACTATACAGTAAAACATCAATCTAATACAAATAAATTTAAGATGGCACCTACATTTGGGACCATTGAGGCCAATGAAGGGTACCTAAATGTGATAGTCCTACAAGATGGAAAGCAAAACTGCCAATTTTCAAAACCTGTCAACTCCTTAACTTCCATCATGAGGTGCAGCCCTGAGGTGCAAACACTCAGTCCCCATATTTCTTAGACTTTTTCACACATGGAGAGCTGATACAGTGATTGCTCTTCTTCCCCTACCACTTTCAGTCAGCGCCATAGAAACAGTCCTACACCAATACAACACAGACAACAGTTTGAAGTCTCTTTCCAAACAGATCTATAGGAGGGACCTACAACCATTGCCAGCCATTGTAGGGCTGTAGGTTTTTCACTTACTGAAACTAGAGGCAATACTTAGATTTTGGACTGTAAATCTATTCAAAGTGAATTAGATCAATTTTATGCAAGCTGAATTAGGCAAGTATCTTATTCCCAGACATTTACCTAGTTGTATTCTACAGGACAGTGAGCTATCCTTGTGGTGTCCTGTCTTTGTATCTCACAACATCTAGTTTGTTCTTAAATTCATGTATGGTGTTTGCACACACTACTGTTTCATCCAATTTGTTCCACACATCTACTACTCTGTGTGGAAAGCCGTTTTTTCAGATCTCTTCTGTAACTGTCCTTTTTGAGTTTCTTTTCATGTCCCCTTATTTTTCTTCTATCCCAATTTAATAAGTCTTCTCTATCAAGGACTTCCATGCCTTTCATAATTCTATAAATGGCCACCAGATCACCTCTTTCTCTTCATTCCAGGGTTGGTAGTTCCAGTTCAATCTTTGCTTATATGTCAGTTTTGAAACTGTTGGAGCCATCTTTGTTGTTGCTCTTTGGATTCTTTCTATTTTCCTTATATTCTTTTTAGTACTGGGTGTCCACAGTGTCACTGCGTACTCCAGTCTTGGTCTTATCAGTATGACTAATATTTTCTTTACCATTTCTTCATCCAAGTAATTGAAAGCCAGCTTTATTGATCTTAACAAATTGTAGGTTTCTCTGACTATTTTGTTTATCTGTTTGTCTGGGGACATTGTTCGGCACCATGTGTTTCAACTTCCTATTTGTCACCAAATGTATAAACATTTGGAAATACAGTCATCTGATCATTTGTAAACATGCAGTTTTGCACAACTGCTTGTAATCACACAATTTTGTACCTTATAATTTAATGAAAGTTTTTCAGCACAATGCTAACAGTTTTTCTTTTTCTTAATATTTATTAAACACTAACTGGAGTGATTCACTGTCCATGGTAATGAATAGTGCTTCCTGTTCTCAGACTTAAGCAATGTGCACCTTTCCATTAACCCCTTCCATATGATGATGCCTACGTAGGCGTCATGAGGAGCAAGTGGGTGCGTGAGGATGCCGATGTCGGTGTCTTGATTATATATATTGTAGTTGTACCTGCATGACCCCCATACTCTGTATACTGGCTTCATCATATTCTCTATGGTTATCAAAATTCACGGGTGAAAGAGAACGAGCAACGCACGTCTGGCAGCTAATGCTGCCAGACGTGCGATGTTGGCCCGGAGTGAAGGGGTTAAAACAATACTTTCAGTGTAAAATAAATTTAAAGCAAAATCTTGAGAATCTTATTTCACATTAAACTGACATTCTATCATGATGTATAATTACCAAAATGTTCATGTAATTCAGCCCTAAGTTAATACTTTTAAAATTATCACTGGGATGCTTACAAATTGGGTGAGTGACTAAATTTGACCCTGTTTATGTGAGCCAATATGGGATGAAGAAGGGTCTCTCTTTCTCTCTCTGGTGAGGCTAGGTATGGTACATATTTATTTACCTAGTTGTATTGTACGGGAAGGGAGCTATGCTTGTAGTGACCCGTCTTTGTATCTTTCAGCATCAAGTTTTTTCTTAAAATCTTGAGTAGTATTTGCACACACTGTTTCTTTATCTAAGTTATTCCATATATCCAGCACTCAGTGTGTGAAGCTATTCTTTTTCTGATATCTTTTATAGTTATCCTTTTTGAGTTTCTTTTCATGACCTCTTGCTTTTCCATTGTCATTTTTTAGTAAATCATTCCTGTCAAGGATTTCCATTCCTTTCATGATTCTATATAGTCAGTAGATCACCTCTTTCTCTTCTCTGCTCTAGTGTTGGTAGTTCCAATTTCGATAGTCTTTGTTCGTATGTTAAATTGGAAAGAGCTGGTGCCAACTTTGTTGTTGCTCTCTGTATATGTATGAACAAATTTATGTATGATGAAACCTGCAAGAACAGGAGCTGGCACTATCCCTGAAAATCTGCAAATAGTAGAATCCGCAAATGGTGGACCACAAATATTGCTATCTTTCTGCATTCTACGATTAGGTCATCCAGGAGGTGCCAAGATAAGAGGGAGGGTGGAGGGGAATGGAATATACAAGAGATGGAATGGGTGGGAGTGGTTTCTATGCCTTTTTCTTTTTGGCTACCCCCCATGTAGGGGGAAAAAGCCTTTGGTATATGTATGTATGTATGTACAATTAGGTAAATACCATCTGGGAAGGCAGGGCTTTAAGAGATTATGAGCACAAACTGAAAAGGCCCGTCTAAAGGATGCAAGGAAAGAATTTTCCATACAGATGCATGAATACCTGGAATAACTAACATTTGGCAGTGGTTGATTGTATGTCTTGTTTAGCACTGAAGAAAAAGGAGTGAATGGAGGATAAATGTAAATGGATGATGGGATAATACAGCTTGAAGGGATGTTCTCATTTACTTTATAATGACTGATGAGGTGGGGGGAGGTGGGGTCTTGTATGGTGAGGCAGATAGGAAACCAGCTTTGGCTGTTGTCCCTACCATAGGAAAGTTTTGTCTTGCTGTACTGCTTTTAACCCAAGTAGTATGGCAAGGGAAGGGGTGACCCTTCACCCTTCAACCCCAAGGTGCTGAGATAGAAGAAGAGGTTGTATGGATTTTTGTTTCTGATGTGGATGTTTGCCTTGACCTAAATATCCTTTTTATAAAGGGAAAGAGCCATTATTATACATATATATGCTTTATCAAGAGCTGTAAAGACAAAATGAACTATTTGGTAGTTGTTGAAATAATCACATGTTTCTGAGCCAATAATATATTAACACTTACTTTCATATTCTTGTTTTCCTGCATCTGTTTCACATGTAAAGAAGGTCTGGTGGTCTTGAGCAGAAAGGTTCATGTCATAATATGTTAGAGGTTCCTTCTTGGTTGACCATGTTAACCGCTGGTACTCTGAACCTCGAAACAAATTCAATGGATTCCTCCATACTTTGCATTCTGCAATTTCCAGGAAATTGTATATAAATACAAAAGATTTTTACGTTGCTTTATAATGGGCAATGTCTATGAATTATCTTAAGAACCAGATGAAAGCAGAGGGAATTAAGGCAAGAGATACAATAGCAGAAACAATGAAAGAAAAGAGAGCTAAGACTTAAAATTACTTATTTATGATATCACTTAGTAGTGGCCTGTGAGGAGATGAAATGGGGGACTACAAACATATACTGTACATCAATGTCAACATGCATGTAGACAGTGTTGTACATGGTTGCAGTTTCCCCATTTTATCTCAGCATAAAGTGTCCCTGAACCCAATATTACAATTACAGGCACACAAACTTATATAACTTATTATACAATTGATCACTGTTCCATAACTCAAGTTTACATGAGTAATCATATAACCCCCTGATACTGCCATACCATTCAAGAACCAAACTAGCATGTCTGGACTCAATACCATTCAGTATTAATACGGTACAAAGAACGATTTTTCCAGTATTGCATTCCAGTTTGCAATGCATTCTCAGCCATTTACTACACACATCTTTTTATGAATTGCAGTTGCTGTGATGCAGATGGAACTGTTATACTCCTACCCCATTTTACATCTACTCTCTTCTTTGACTTCCTCACCTTATATTTTGCTTCTCTTTTCTTCTTGTGCCTCTCATATGCTTCCCAAGTCCTACCTTGCAACTAATCCACATATGCTCTAATTTTCTTATCTACTACCGACTTCACCTCTTTGTCCAAACATTCACTACCTTTCCTTCTATTCCCTTCCTCAACCTAAGTACTATCTTTGCACATTTGGTCACTTCCTCCTTGAAACATCCATTCTTCTTTTCCTCCAACCTCCCTATCTACCTCATCACCTCCCCTCTCTACCTCACCACCTCACATACATCTCTCAGCATCTGGTATTCCTTCTTTTCTTTCTGATTCAGTTTGCTAAATCTCAGCACCTCTATACCTCCCACTTTTTTCCTCCTGCATTTTTCCTCCATTTCCAATTTCCCTTCTACCAAAAAATTATGTGACACTCCCCATTCTTTTCCCTAAAACCAAGAATGTCCAGAACTCTTCCTGTATTTCCTTTTGATACTACTACATAGTCCTTTTATGCCCCATCAACCACCCTTCTGTCTACCACCCCTGCCCAAATATGCATATGCTTGGCCCTCTTCTTAAACACTAAGCTATCATCAATTCCCTTTCTAAATAGATTTACAACATAATCTCTCCACTAGGATTCTTACCTGGTACTTGAACTTTCCTACTACTCCATCTTTTGGTTAACCTTATCCAGCATTGAGATCCCCTAATACCTCTATATTCACACTCCCCCTAAGATTCTCTTAAACACCCACTTTTCTCACAATTTGAACCATGTGCACTCACAAAAATCCACATATTCCATCATAGTTTCACCTTTATCCATCATAATCAGCCAATGCCCTCCACTCTACCATCCATTTTACTATCTTATAACTTTCCAGAAGAGCCACTCCTTTGCTCCCTTGTCCCTTCATCACTCCAAAACTCAAACTGGTTCTTACCCTTCAACTTAGTTTTGCTTGATGGTAAGAAATCCATCTTCCCTCACAAGCTTCCAGTTGCTTCCCTTTTACTCTTACATGTACCACAATCATGCACATTTAATGATCCAATTATAATGTCTCTGGTGAAAATCAGCTTCCCTGACCATTTTATGCCCTTGACTTTTTACAGGAGGAACAGAGTAAAGATCCCTAGTCCACATGCATTGGAACATTGTGATTGAATTCTTTTCCCTCCACAACTGGTGGATCCAGAAGAGTTTGAGCTACAGATGCAGTACAGGACAAGTTCTAGTAGTCAACATTAAGGAGGGACAGCTGTAGTACAAAAGTGTCATCATTCCTTTACGAGTAAAGATAGATGAATGATGTATAGCTTTGGTCTATAGGGGATCCCCAAAACAGTCCCTAAAGTACTTGTTGCATGTTATCGTGCATGGGGTTTGGTTTAAACAAAGTTCTACACCAACCTGGTACAGTCTGCTGATTATTGTTGTTGTTAGAGTTGCTTGTGTTGTTTTCTGGAGTTGCAGCATCACCTCCACCTATCCAGGGGCTTAGATGATTCAATGAAACCTGTTCTATGAAGGAAGTCCCATATTTTCGAAAATACCACCACTCAAATATCTGAAAGCAATGAAATATATGTCAGAGAGATTAAGAATAACAAAGAAATTATTTTTGTAAAGTATGTTCATTAAGTGAAAACCCTAGGTTTTTAACATAAACACACATACAACTGTGGGTAAGAGGGATACAGTAACCTTTAAAGAGATTATGGAGCAGCAGTGAAAATAATTTGGTAGGCTAGAAGGAATTATGATGAAAAAAAAATGCAGAGATGTAACTGACAACACTAGTTGTGTTATACTCTTTGGGTGGCAAGAAAACCAAATCACTTCATGGAAGGTATGCCAGATCCAAAAGGCTAGGAAAATCACTTATGGTATTCTGGGAAATTTCTCAGTTGTAACACATCAGATTGATGACATCTTTAGGTAAGGTCAGTACAAGAGGAATGGCTTGCATCTGCTGGAAATAAGATATAAATTGCAAGCCATAGCAAATGAAGTAATCAGCAAATCTTGGAATTTAATATGAGAAGTTTAAAGATATCTGGATTAGGAAAGACTTGCACAGGCAAGGCAGACTCAGTTTTAGGATAGCAGATTATTCAGGGTTGAAGAAATTCTTTGAAAAAGTAGACTGGAAGGAATTCATGAATGCCACAAGAAAAATGAGGAACTGGGAAATCTCTGACATTTACATCTAAGGGATGAACAAACATGTGCTAAAGATTAGTGGAAGGATGAAGCAGAAAAAAAGACTGGTTCAACAAAAGGTATGAGGTGGGAAAAAAAACAGGGACATGGCTTGAGGAATATAGAGGAAGAGAAGAAGCAATAAAATGAAAGAATCTTACAAATAAGCTACAAATGACTATAGAAGTAGGTTAACCCTTTTTTTTTTTAGTGTGTATCCCTTAGAGGATACAGTATCACACATTTTCCAATGGATATTTCACAAAGACACCACATGGAAACTTGGATATTTGATTTCCAGCCAATAGCAGCACTCCTCAGCTCTCTATACAGCCAATCAGAACATCTTAGGACAAGGGGGGTGTTGTGCAGAGAACTCTGAAGTGACCAATATTGTCAGAATCATCATAGCATCAAGAAGTCAACAAAATTTTATGTACATTTCATAACACAAAACTTATATTTTGGAAGGTAAGTTTTTGAATCTTTCTCAAAATATAGCTAAGTGATTGTACTTTATGATGTAATGTGAAGTGTGTGAATTTATTAGAAGTTAGAGAAAAAGTGAGTGATACATATCTGTTTTTCTGTGCAGAATAGGTGTCGCTGCTCCCAGCAGCCATGCTAGTACTGGTTGGGTCACACAGCCAGATTTTGTTACATTGAAAAATAATAACATTATTTCATTATGAAATTAGTGACTGTGATTAAATAGGTGATGTATTATCACTGTTAGTGGTTACAGACAGCTTCTTCAAAGTAAGGCCTCTTAAAACACTGCTTTTCATCAACTCCCTTTCTGGCAGTTCCAGAAAGTAGCAGAGACCCCTTACCAATCTATAGACAAAGTCATGGTGGCTTATATGGGCACAAGGGGAGGCAGTCTTCAGCAACACATAAAAAATAAACATGACAAGTGGGGGTACAAGTTATTCTGTCATGGAAGTGTCAATGGATTCATCCATGACATTCTTCTCTACCCAGAGGAATCGAAATTCACAAGCAATCACATAGAACTGACTGAAGAAAAACAGCTGTTGCCAGTTAGCACCTGGGTTATTGTTACACTTGCCAAGACTTTGAAGAGGCCAAAGGAGTCTGCCATTTATGCAGACAATTGGTATATTAGCAATGACTTGGTGAAGTATCTGAAGGACAAGTTTGGCACTCAGTATACTGGTACTGCCAGGATCAACAGGCCTGGAAATGCACCGCTGCTGTCAAGGAGATAGAGAAGAAGACACAGAGGGGTTCCTGTGAGTTTCTTTCAACTGATGGTTTTCTGGCCTTGTGGTGGAGAAACAACAAGGTAACACTGCTGTCCACATGTTGGTGTGGAACCCATGAAGACAGCCAAATATTATGACAAGACCCAAAAGAAGAAGGTACCAATCCTTGTCCTGATGTCATCAAGGATTACAATGGGAGGATGGATGGCATTGACAAGTCAGATATGCTGACACATTTGTACAAGACATCAATGAGGGCACGACAATGGTACACGAAGCTATCTGGCTATGCTCTGGATCCCTGTATCTGCAATGCCTGGTTGCTCTACAAGAGAGACTGCAAGGCATTGAAGGAGAAGGTCATACCTCTGAAGGCCTTCAGGATGGAAATCTCCAAGTTTGCCAGGAGTCAGAAGAGCCTTACCCAAAGAGTAACATGCCTCTCTTCAGACCAGCTGCCGACAGTGGTGCCACTATGAAGGGCCAGTAAGCACAACTGCCATATGAGAGTATCTGGTATAATATGAGGGAGCTACACATACTGGTGTACATTAGTAATTGCTAGACCTGCAAGTACTGCTCAAAGAAGGATGTCATTCACCAGTCATGCTGGATCTGTACTGTGCACCAGGTAGCCTTGTGTTTGTTGGATACCAGGAACTGCTTTAACCCCTTCCATACGGTGACACCTACGTAGGCATCATGAGGAGCAAGTGGGTACGCGAGGATGCCGATGTCCGTGTCTTGATTATATCTATTGTAGTTGTACCTGCGTGACCCCCATACTCTGTAAACTGGCTTCATCATATTTTCTATGATTATCAAAATTCACAGGTGAAAGAGAGAACAATCAGCGGTGACTATTTTTTATAATGCAAGTATTATGACGCAACATCGTACGTCTGGCAGCTAATGCTGCCCGCGAGATTTTGGCCTGGAGTGAAGTGGTTAAGAGCTTCCATTGTGTGCCTTCTACCAGCACCTCTAGCCACTCTCCCACTCCATCCTCCTGATGAGTGCCAAAAGTGTTAATGCACTCCATTCTCTATGGAATTATTTTCCAAACTCTTCTACTAGTTCTTCACCAATGGATATAAGTTGGTTGTATTTCATGTTTGTGATTTCTCCCTATTTATCATTGCAGTTCTCATGTATATTTTTATTATTTTGAGTAGTTTTCCAGTCATTGCATTTCTCATTGTAAATACATCTATATTTTTGCATTTTTGTACAATAAATAGTACATGTTCAATATTTCTTTGTTTGCTTAAATGGTTTACATGCAGTCTTGACAAAGGTAGAAATGGTTATGAATCAGAATCTTAAAACTTTTCTGAGTTGCAAAACATGAGCCCCTACTGGCAATGTACCCCTTACGGAAGTATCATGATTGTCCATGTTACGGCCAAAATATCCTTACAGGCCACAACTTTGGTGCAACATTGCACCATTCTAGTGCACTCAAATGAAAAATGGTCATATACAAAAGTAACTTAGAATGGATTGAAAAATAACATACTAAAAGATTTTTTTTTTCAAATTCCAAGTATTTCTATGGGTGCCCAAAAAAGGGTTAATTTACACAAGTTTATCTTGTGTGAATTTGGAATGTTGCTGTGGATATGTGAATTTGGAATGTTGCTGTGGATGTGCTGTGTCTTGCGACACTGCTTCTGACCCAGGGCGGTGGGCAAGGTGCAGGGATGACCCGTCATCCAGGTGCTCAGATGAGAGGGAGGGTGGGAGGGGTGTGGAATGTATTTAGGGATGAAATGGGTGGGAGTGTTTTTATGCCTTTCCCTTTTTGGCTACCTCCCTTGAAAGGGGAAAAAAGCCTTGGTATATGTATGTATGTATGAATTTGGAATGTGACTGATAAAATAATAATAATTTTTAATTATACTATAATAACACTTTCCTTTTTTTTACATTCATGGATAGAAAATTTCAATTGTTCTTGATTTGATATAATAACATTTTAACTGGAGCACAAAAAACAGCTTTATGTGGTAGATACCTTGGTACCCTTCTACCCTTCCCTCCAATTTAATCTAAAAAAAAATATATATATACATATATATTTACACAATGCCTCTCAGTCCCTACATATCACATAAATTAAGAACTACCTATAAAAAACTCTGCAGGAAGAAAGTAATTTTGAAAGTGTTGTAGATAAATGCAAAGCTGAATCAAAACTGTTTTCTGAGTTTTTCAATAGTAAATTGAGACAGAGAAGTAGTCACCAAGCTAATAGTGGGTGGTTAGGCCTCTAAAGAGGCCTCAGCTTGGGCAAAAATAATGATTGATATATTTGTTGGTTATAGCACTACAACATCTTGGTTATATGGCACCATTTACAAATTTCTAAAGATGGCAAAGATGGTTATGTATCTAAAATGTGATCATGTAAAAACAGGGAAATTTGTTCCATACTTCCATAAATACAGTATAAGCTGTAATAGCTGAAATAGTCTTTCCAAGATGTTTGTTGTGTATTCTTTATGATTCGTTGAGCCTAAGTTCATGCTCATTGGAAATCCATGCACTGGAGATCCCTACAATATCTGTGAAGACAAGAGAGAGCACCATATTTTGTCCACACAGCAGCAGTGCAATCACTGTTCCATCAAGGGGCCAGATATTTGGAAAAACAGCCAGATTTTTGTTTTTTTTTGTTTTTGTTTTTTTATGGATTGGTGCTGCAAAATGTAATTTATCAGTCAAATATGTTGTGGCCTCTTCAGAGCTATCACAATTGGCCAATGAATGATCAGGTGAAGCAAGTTTCATAAATGGCTAACAATCAGCCCTGTCTAGACACCACCAGGAAGTACAAGATTTTAGTTTAGATCTTGCTGATTCTAATACTGTAAGAAAGTGGTTGCCACCATACAATATCTAGTAAAACTTGCCAAATAAGATATAAAAGAGCATTAGGAGAGCTGAGAGAAATATCAATGGTTGTCAAAGTACCAGTTTGACTATGGAATTGCATTGTTTCCTCTGAATTCAAAATCCCTACCTCCTCATCTTCTATAAAAGAAGTAAAACATCTCTGGGTTTACTGGTGCTGTCTCCCCACAGTGGGTGGCAACAATCAAGATCTCCTAGTAAAAGAAAAGGAGAGGGAAGGTCTCGCACCAGGCAGATAAGATCATCCCTCTTGACAAGAACACTGGGTGGAAGATAGATTCTATACCATATACGAGTGGTTTAAAAATATTTTGACTGTAACAGCCTGTAGTGGAGTTTGCAGTTCAAGAACAATTTGGGGGACATCATTACTAATCAGTATTGCAGTGCCGCTGTGGTAGTCCTGTTCTAAATTAAAGTCAGAATATAAGCATGCATGCAAAATATCTTGTGGGAGCAGGAGGAACTCAACTCTTCCCAAGAGGCATACAGACTGTGACAATTCCAATGGAGGAATTTAAATTTGGTTATTGAGGGTGGTTTGAGAGAAGCCCCAGGGAGGAGTTTCCCTTTGTCAACCTGACACTGTATTGTTCTTGACTGGTGAGGTTTGTCTTGTCTGGAGCTGGAGTTGCTTATGGGGTCAGTAATCCAAGATTGGGGGCATGATGTAGTTTTAGGAATCTGCACATCAGTTTTAATGCCTGGCTCAGGGCTGTCCGAGGCTCCAAAAGGAATCTTTCTTCGAGGGATGTCTGTTAAGTCAAGGGACTCAGCATATCCTAGGGAACATTTTTGGTGTAACTGAGAAACAACTATGGGAGATTTTGTTCTTGAAGAATGTTTGTTTTGGTTCAATATCCTTGGTATAGGTTCTTGATTAGGAATCCATATGAACTTGGACTTCAGCACTATGGGCTTCTGTTGTGGGAGTCTGTGATGCTGTTGCTGAGGATACTTTGGAGGGCTTTGCTGATGATGTAGAAGAGGGTTTTGTTGAAGATGCAGTGGAAAGCTTTGTTGAAGATATGGTGGAGGATTTTCTTGAAGATAGAGTGGAAAGTTTATTTGTGTGATTTTCCAAAATAGAGAATTTGTTTTGGACAGTAATAGCAGGAACAGGATTCTCATAGGAGCAGGGGAGAATAATCAATTGTTGAGATAGATGGGAAGATGCCCTAATTGTATTTGATGGAGTAGAAAAACTGGATTGGAGGGAGGAGGCCTATGTCTTTGCCCCACCATCCTTCAGTCTAAAATGAGGTTCTTACCTGGCACTACCAAGAATGATGAAATGGGAATTAGCCAGTTGAAGAATGTCTTGTTCAAGATGGCACTTCTTGCATTGTTGAGAATGTATTGGCTGAGCTTCTCAGCAGTGGAAGCAATAAAGTTCTGTTTCACATTCATGAGTAAGGTGCAAGTCAAGGGCAGAGCAGTCACTGCATCAGGGACCATATGTACAGTTCTTTCTTATGTGACTGAACCCACAACACTGGTAACATTGTGTAAAGGACAGTTGTTGAAAGCTTTAACTGATAGAGATAGAGGACCAACTTTTACTCCTTTGGAACCATAAAACATGAGCATGATATTACTATTTCCTCTGATCTGATTTTTGTCGCTCAATGAAAATTATCTGGGCATAACAGAAGGATGTCATTTTTTAAGAATTCATATAGATAGGTCTTGGTTGTAGATATGCCCTCTGCAATAGTTAAATGTTCGGTGTGGTTTGATTGATTTGAAAATTCTATCTGATGGGCATGTAGATGAGGGAGCATCATGGTCAGTGGTAAATCCTTAGCTCAGATCACCATACCTTTGCCATGTTTCTTGAGGTTATTTTTAGGGAACACTCCAATCTTTCTCTCTAGATACTTAATAGAGTGGATAAATTTATCTTCATTTTCTTTACAGTATGCCACAAACCAGTAAGGTGTAGGGATGTGGTGAACTTTGGAAGCACTTTCTTTTGCATCATCGAAGAGGATGGGACAATAATCTCATACAATAAAACTCTTACTGTCAGCTACATTGCTTGATCACATAACCTCAGCAATCAGGTTGCCATATCCAAGACATAGGGAATTTATTGCCTCATATGCAATTTTGGCAGCACTGTCAGATGTAAATGTCACACAGTACCGATTGGAAAAATAATCACCATCATATTTGAGATTGATGTGTAGAACTGTTCCAGTAGGCTTGAAAGCAGTGGATAGCATGGAATTATAAGGATGCATAGACATTCATTAACTTCCCTGTGTCAAGAAAGGACTCAACAGGTGATTTACAGGGTCTTCCAGGATGAGAAACAGTGGTGGAAGAGTGCAAGCTCCAGTCTGCTAACATGTATTATATCCATTACGACAAGAAAGTGATGTCTTGATGGTCTGGTCAACTACTCCTCAAGGACTGGGGTTATGGTTTGTATTCAGAAAGCCTGAGAAGATTAATTTGGCTCCAGGGCCCAAGGGCAACTGGCTAATGGTATTATAATGAGAGCAAGCACTGGTTGCCATGGATATCTAGTACCTCGTCCCCATGGGGGCCACTCATTTTAAAATGCAGCTCCTCTTGATTGGAAGGTTTGTGCACAATGGAGGTAAAACCTCCCTCATGACTCATCCCAGCTCAGACACCCAGGATGACTCCACAAGGTGATCTCTCTGGTGGGCAGCACCACTGGCCCATGTGGGGAACCTAGCTCTGGGAGCCTTATGTCTGGTCCCTGACTGGCAACCTTGCTAGCATGGGTAAAATTTTTCCCTAAATAGAGCAGAGCTGGGGCTCAAGCCCTCTCTAGCTTCACTCACCAAGCCCCTTACACACAAGCCCCACCATGGCAAGGTGGGAAGGAACCAAGAATTCAAATTTAGAAGATATGAATGCAGAAGTGAGGGAAGTGCTCGATGTTTTGGGATTATTGGATGTGACAAAAGGTTTGGAACCTGATAGGATCTCAAACTGGACATGTAAAAAAACAACTAGCTGACAAGATTCAGTCTTATTGCATGTTCATTAAAAAAAAGGCATAGTGCTGCACAATTAGAAAAGGGCTTCAGTACAAATTCACAAAAGTAGAAGGAGATACTAATAATTTACAGCTGGTATCATTAACTAGCACAATAGTGAAATTATGTAAAAGGATTGTGAAAAATTGATGGATCAAATATCTTAGAGATGAACATTCTGGCAGACAGTCAATTTGTCTTCAGATCTGGAAGTGTGTTAACCCATTAAAGCTTTTACTCATGAGTAACTGATATGTTGTAAGACAGGGGTGGGTGGACTGTGCGTACCTTGACCTAGAGAAAGTTTTTGATAAAGTACCTAATGATCAATATGTCGAAATTGGAACCTAATGAGAGACTAAAAAGTAAACTACTCAAATGCATAAAAGATATTTTGAAGGGATGATACATGATGATGGTAGTAAAGAATGTCAGGATGAAGAGCAGCAATCAGCAGAGTTCCACAAGGTTCAGTGATTCCATTAAACAAGATTTGACCACCAAAGGAATATTGGCATATGGACCACATCAAGAGTTGATTTTTTTATTCTAATCATTGAGAAAAAAAAAAAAAAAAAAAAAGTGTGATGGTACATGTGAGAAGAAGAGGGCCAGACAATAGAACAAAAGAACTCATGGACTACAAACCAATTGAGAAAAAATAACAAGGAAGACACCCAAAAAAGATTGTTAGATGGAATATCAAAAGTGTTGCAAAAAGAACATAAGCACAGAGGTAAAATATCAATGCCACGATAGCTGTAGCTGGAGAAGATTTGCCCATCATCTCCCAATTGACAGGCCAACCACCACAGACAACTGAGCATATGGGGAAGCAAGGTAAACAAAAACATCACATGAAAACAACAAGAAAACAATCTTATGCCAGAACCCTATACACCAGGATCACAAATGAGATATTTTAAAGAATGTAAGGGACAACTAGCAGACAAGATTCACAATCTTCTTATATGTTCATTGAAAGAAGGCACAGTACTACTTGATTGGAAGAGGGCAAATGTAGTACCAATTGACCAAAGGGAGACACCACTAAATTATAGGTCAGTATCACTTTGCTGTACTGTACCACTTCTCTGAATATATATTTCAATTTTTGCCAAATATACTGAATATTGTGAAGTTTGCTAAAGATTCAGAGGAAGTTAGTCTGTGCAATTTTCCAAAACATGAAACATGTTTTGGACTATAACAGCAGGAGCAGGATGAAATAATTGGTGGTTGAAAGAGGTGGGACGGTGCCTTGATTGTATTTGATGGCGTGGAAGAACTGGAGTGGAGGGAGGAGGTACAGTATATGTCTTTGCTCCACCATCTTTTTTGTCAAAATTGAAGTCCTCATCTGGCACTAACAAGACTAGTAAACTGGGAATTAGCCATTTGAAGAATACCGTGTTCAAGACTCTCTCGCATTGTTGAGAATATACTGGGTGAGCTTCTCTGCAGTGGAAGCCATAAGGTTTTGATTCATATTCAGGGGTAGTGTGTGAATCAATGGGTGAGTCATGGTTGAATCAGAGATCATTTGTACAATTCTTCTTTCCATGATGAAAATTATAGCATTGGTAACACTGTAATAGATGGTTCATGAAAGGTATCACATCCTTAACATGAGTGGTTGTGTTGTGTCATGCCCTTGTGTGAATAAAGTTTCCTGTTTGTAGTTTTAAGGCATGCCTTGTGTGAATATACGTAATGTATGTTTTATATTGTATTATATTCTATAATGTATATTTCTTGAAATGTTGTGCATTGCACAATACCCATCTATTGGAGCACACCCATTACATATTATTAGGAAATGACAAGCTGAGGAACATAACATGATTTGGGGGGAAAAGCTCACCCGGCTTTCACATAGGCTGAAGATCTTTAAACTATCTACTTAGGAAATGTTCCTGCATCCTGGAAACATAAGCACTTATACACAGAGTATAAAAGGTCAAGCAGAAGTGACCCAACAGAGACCAGAGTCAATAGAGAGGAGAAACAGAGAGAACAGAGACTAGACAGAGAACAGAGGGAGACCACACAGTGACATTAAGAAGAGAAGCAGATCCAGAACAAGAAAAGAAACGAAGCAGATGTCCAGGGCACATCTGAATTTATGTAAAATTTCTTCTACTTTCATCTATTATGATAACTACGCTAAACAAGTCCTTTGGACCATAACTACAGCCCGTCTCCGAGCAAAGTGCAAAGCATTTGTATATTTTCTGAATAGTATTGGACATTCTCCAGATTGCTGTTTGACTACAAGTGACATGACACTGTTATTTTCTCTATTTATGAAACATCATCCACTATCTTACTTGTTCCCGACTACCAGAACCTTCTACCAGATGAAATACCAGAAGCTTCCCCTACCAGAAGTTATCATCTATAATCTTCACCTCAAACTACCTATTTGTCCCCCAAGACCATTGGTGTGACCTCAGCAACCAGTATCAAGACTTGTCTACACCATAATTAAGACTTCGTTTCACCCACCTGGACTTACATGTTGCAAACATAAGCACTCAACAATTACTTGGTAATTTACCTGATCTATTTCCTGTCATATGCTTTGATATACTGATACTATTCTATACCCCTTTATGCTGTATGTTTTATTTTTGTTCTTGTAATAATATCTAGTTTTAACGAAGAATTTAATTATCCTGCCTGAACTCTGTTATCTGTCTGAATTGCACACAGCCCTAACTTTTTTCTTTTTCAGGTGCTAAGAAGAGAAGGAGGGTGGAGGGGTGTGGAGTGTATTCAGGGATGGAATGGGTGGGAATGATTTTATGCCTTTTCCTTTTTGGCTACCTCCCTTGTAAGGGGGAAAAACCCTTGGTATATGTATGTATGTATGTTGACTAGCCTGATTCATAGGTGAGTCATGACAAAAGGTTTTACTGGGATAGAAATAGGACCAATATTCATTCATTTGGGGAGATATGAACCATAAAACCTGAGCATGATCGTGTTACTACAGTCGAACCTTGAAAGCCCGGACCCTGAATGCCCGGACCCTCGTATGACCGGTCGAAATGAACAAAGGGCGGACTTTTCAAGCAAAGTTCCCTATTTGTCCGGTAGGTGGCAGCGACGGCTGTACACGTGTACTCAAACCCGGCCCAGTCAAGCCGCCACTAGGGCTGCCGTTTCGTAGAATTTTGTACCAAAACTTAGTAAAATAGCGGCATGTGGCAACTGCACAAGGACACGAGGAAATTTTTTCTACATATTAGCGGGCTGTTAAAAACGTTCAAAAACTCAAACTTTTGTTTAAAAATCATAGAACTAGTTATCAAATAATAAATGGTACATCAAAATATGACTTTTATTGGTAATTGTGTTACTTATAAGATATTATACCCCAAAAGATACGTTTTTACCATGTAGAAAAAAAATTACGCTAAAGTTTCAGCTTTCTTTTAGCGATAATAATATATAAAAAATTATTTTTATATCTTACTGAATATGTTAGGGCATGGGGGCCTTATATACATTCAAGAATAAAAAAACTAGAACCACCATTTTGTCAAAGTTTGACAAGTATATCTTGCTATGAAAGTCTGCACACGCCTGTGAAAAATGTATGCCCCGGTATGGCAACACTCCCATTCTACACGGCAGTGTAGAAAATGCGGCAACCCTGGCCGCCACCACTGTCCCACGTGCATACCTCCCGATATTTACAGTGTGCGTAATAAAAAATACAGTACAGTACACTGTATATACAGTACATTTACATGCCTGTATTACAGTTATTACAGAATTATTAGTATTATAGCATTATTATTACAATATTGTTATTATTACAGTGTTAGAGTATTATTCTTATGTGTTGCTATGCCATATCATACATTATCCATACGTATACCCCTATGAAAATCTACGGTTGTTAGGGCGATATTTTCGATGACCGGACATTTGGCATGACCGGACCACCCTTCCCCCCAAATAGTCCGGGCTTTCGAGGTTCAACTGTATTTCCTTAGATTTTTGTAGCTCATTGGGCATAATTGAAGGATATTTTTTGGGATTCATACAATTCCTGGTTGTAGATATGCATTTTGCAGTAACTGAATGTTCAATGTGGTTTGATTAAAAAATTACATTTGAAGGGCAAGGTAGATATAAGAGCATCATTGCCTGTGCTAAGTCTTTAGACTGGATTAACATTCCTTTACTATATTACTTGATGTTATTTTTTGGGAGTACTCCAATCTCCCTCTTTAGATACTTTGCTGCATGGGCAAAGTTGCTTCTGTTTTCTTTGTAGTTTGCCACAAACCAATAAGGTGTAGGGGTGTGATTACAAAGTTGTATATGTACTATTTACATGGATCCCAAAGGAAAACTATTTTATGCATATTTTTGTATGCACATTTTTTGTGATATTAACCATTGAATACTAGCTTTCACAAACTTTATACATTCATACAAGAAGGTACATGTGTTTTGAAATACACTGGGTACAGATAAGCAGTGTATCTGTAAATTACAAAAGCAAATGTACCCATTTTCTCATGTAAAAAAAAAAAAAAAAGTATCCATGAAAATTTCTATTTCTACTTTACATGAAAATTAGTGCTATATTCATAAAATTCAGACATTTATTACTTAAGAACATCACATCTGATAATGTTGTTTTTTTTTGGGGGGGAGGAAAATGGGCATCACATGGGAATAATTATTTGCCCTAATTAAGTGGCTGAACTGGATGTCAAGGAATGTCAGTAATAAATTCTGAACTAAAAGTATAAGAGTGGGTTGACCAGTCCTTCTTGCATTACAGATTATGCATCAAAATAAAAAACAGATTTTACTGTATAAATTTTTCTTCACATGAATGTACCATCTCTGAAAAAAATATAAGCCTGGATGTACAATGTGAAAATCATGCACACTTACAAGAATGAGGCCAGATATGAGAGATGAAGTTCCTGTCAGAGCCACATAAAACTTTGGTGTTAATGTGGACAAGAACACCGTGGCTGAAAAGAGAGAAAATAAATATCAAAAACAAGGTAATTAGTTCTAGAGTCATTATTTACTATAGTTTCAATCACACTATTAAAATCTTTAAAAATATACATGGTAGTGCATATTTACTGATGAAGAAAACTATGTATTTTTTTTCTTTATAGGAAATGTACAGAAATCATAAAGCACGTGTAAGAGGCTATGAAACAGACCCATCATTTGTGCTTGATTTAACTCTTTACACAAATAAAGGTAGTCATCGACTTACAACTGTAATTGGTTCCGACTGAGTTGACTGACCGGTCATAACTTGATTTGGTCGTATGTCAGACACGTTAAATTCCCATAGGAATAGTAGACTCTTAAAGTCATGATTTACCTACATTTTCTTATATATACATTATATATATATATATATATATATATATATATATATATATATATATATATATATATATATATATATATAGTCATATTTAAGTCATACATGTATTTAGTACTCTGAACATGTGTCTCTACAACACATTTCTTTAAACATCATACCATTTCATATTGTTTAGTTAGGTTTAAATCACACACAGAATATTAGGGTTACTACAATTGGTTTAATATTGAAAATGAAAATAATACAGTAATGTTGAAAAATACAATTATGTACAGAAGATGTTGAAAAAAAAAAACAGAAAACATTTGTGGAAATACAAAAAGACAATGTAAAACAAAGACACAAACAAAACTTAGTCGCTGCTCGGATAGCTGGTGCTGGGCTGTGGATCATCCGGGTCAACTGTTGGTGTGGTGGGAGGAGGGGTAACAGTCGGTGTTGTAGGAGGTGGGGTAACGCTCAGTAAGGTGGCAGCAGGGGCAATGGCAGGAGTGATTGGTGAAGTTGTTCGTTTCATGAACATAGTAAGCTTTGTTTGGATTGCTTTTTTTTTCTATAATAATATTCATGATATGGATGCACTGCATTGTTTATCGTCCTCTCAATCCTTGTAAAGCATTCAAAGTTAGGGTCCATTTCTTCCAACTGTTTAAGGAATTTATTCATTGTAGCAAAGGTTTTTGATAATCCCTTAGTGGTGAATTTCTTTACTGGCAACTCTTCTTCTTCCTCTGCCTGTCTTCTCTCCTCTTTAGCCATTCATTCCTCTTCCAATTCGATGAGTTCTTCATTTGTTAGTTCACCAGATTCTTGATCTAATAATTCTTCCACATCTAATTCACATTCCAATGAAAGTTCTTTTGACAATTTCAATACTTTTTATGTATCTCACTGAGTTCTTCACCGTCAAATCCAGCAAAATCATGCACATAACCTTTGAGACACTTTTTCTAAATTCCATTCATACACTTTTCAGTGACAGCCTCCCATGCAGCAGATAGATTCTTGATGCACATAAGAACATTGTATTGTTTCCAAAATTGACGTAGGCTTAGTTCTGAATCAGCATCTATAGCAGCTATTGCTTGGGCAAAAATGATTCTCAAATAGTTTGCTTTGAATGTTGCAATCAAACCTTGGTCCATAGGTTGAAGAATTGATGTTGTGTTAGGTGGCAAATAAACAACTTTCACATTGGGATGAAGATCACCCAAATGAGGTGGATGTCCAAGTGCATTATCCAACAGAAGTAAAACATTAAAAGCAATTCCTTTTTCTAACAAATATTCACGCACTTGAGTTAAGAAGCAATTCACAAACCAGTCTTCAAAAAGTGGCTGAGTCATCCATGCCTTATAATTTGATCGAAAGCAAGAAGGCAAAGTGTGGTTGTTTACATGCTTGAACACACGTGGATTTTCTGAATGGTAAATTAAGAACGGCTTCAGTTTGATTCCTGCAATATTCCCGCCAAGCAGAAGAGTAAGCCTATCCTTGTAAGCTTTAAATTCTGGCATTGTTTTAGCTTCTTTATGGATATATGTGCATTCTGGCATTCACTTCCAATACAATCCTGATTCATCTCCATTAATTATTTGCTGTGGAAGATAGCCATCATGTATAATAATTTCATCAAGCATTTCCACAAACTTTTTAGCTCCTTCTTTATCTGCATTCACTGCTTCTCCAGTCACACGAACACTATGGAGTTGAAATCTTTTCTAAAAAATTTCAAACCATCCAGTACTTGCAACAAAATCTTGCGTGTATTCATCTCTGGCACGTTCCTTCAAAGTCTCAAACAGACTTTTTGCCTTTGTCTATATGGTAAACAGGCTTAATGGTGTCCTTTTCTGAATTTGGTCTTCCATCCAAACACTTCACAAATTTTTCTTTGTCTTTCAAGACCATCAACACGGTTGAATGTGATAACTGCATATCACGTGCGATTGCATTCACTTTTTTTCCTCTTTCAAACTGTTTAATCACATTCACTTTTTGGTCCAGATCAATGTCTTTTCTTTCCTTCTTGGCAGACTTGGGAATGGACAAAGGTAATTTCCTCTTGGGAGAAATCTTGGGGGTAATTTGTAATAAAACTTTTCAGTGGATACATAGGATGTTAGCACTGTGATGAACAAAGCATGAATGAGACACTGAAAGAGTGAGCAGCATCACTATTGTGCATTGAGAAATGGAGAGGCAGGCGGGAGGGTGGCGCATGAAAATATGAACTAATAAGTACATATTATATACCGGTATATATATTATACAGACGGGTGGTGACAGCCATAAAGTTGAACAGTTGTATGTCGGATAGGTCGTAAGTCAACGGCTATCTGTAATATTTTGAGCAGAAACTGCTCATGCTGAATTTGTTCAAAACATACATACATATACCAAAGACTTTTTACCCCTTTATATGGGAGGTAACCAAAAAACAAAAGCAAAACCACTCCCACCCACTCCATCCCTATCACACTCCACTCCCCTCCACCCTCTTCCCTCCCTCTTATCTTGGCACCTTGTGGATAACGGGTCATCCCTGCATCTTGTCCACTGCCCTGGGTCAGAAGCAGTGTCACAAGACACAGCACATCCACAGCAAGGCCACTTCATTAAATCAGCGACCCCCTCTCTGTCCCTTCATGCAGAAAAGGAGAAAACAGGGAGAAATCCATTCAGGCTGCGTCAAATTTTGCTCACACATACTCCCTCACCCCTCATCCCCCACCCATTCCACCTCATGGATCACATCATCATCCATGTACAACCATTCTCCATAATTTGTAATATTTTGGGGTTCCATTCTTGGATATTACTCCTGTAGAAAAATGTATAATTCAAGATCCCTAAAAGTAAAAACAATTACAGATTGAACAAATATCAAACTCCTTCAAAAAAGTAACAACAAAATTTATTCAAATTTCACATTATTTTATTATGAACATGCAAAATATTCAATCTATTACCCCATGTCCATTTTATAGATGTAGTTGATAACACCAGATGTATCATACTCTTTGGCTGGCAGTAAGACCATATCAATTCATGGAAGGTATTTCAGGAGCATAAGATGCTAAGAGCTAAGGTCATTACCTCTATGAGTTTAGGAAACAACTCAGATCTAATGAATGGATTGTAAAGATAAAATGTATAGATCATAACAAGAGAAATGACTTGTGTCCAATGAAAATAACATCTAAATTGCAAGTCATAATGTACCCTGTACTGGGGTATTGACTGCATGTTATTGTGCAGTATCAGTTGCACACTAGCATGCAACCAATGCTTTCAGGACTTTTGGAGTGACCCTATGGTCTAGTGCCACATGTTATTTGTCAATGTTAGAGTAAAATCTCTACTCCTTGAGGAATGATGCTACTTTTTTATTACAACTATCCCTCCTCTATTCTGTTTCCAGATTTTTTTGGAAAGTTATCAATCAAAATAGGTGCTCACTTGCCAAGTGGGTTAGAATGTTGCCACTAGCAACAGAGGTTGAAGTGATGGCAATTGAAACTCTGCTGACAGGAACTTTGACCTCAGTTGGAGATAAATGATTACTTGAGAGTTGTTGTTGTTGTCGTTCCCTAGACTGTCCGAGCAGTCCTGTCTCCCCAAGGAATGCCACACCCGAAACTGGGTTTTCCCACAAATCCTTTATAGAGTGTATGTTGTATTGTTTGCGTGCATGATTGTGTATAATGCAGTCTTCCATTATGTGTTGTATGGTATGGGGTGAAGTGTTACATCCTGGGCAGCTGTTCACAATGCGGTCATCCAGCCTCTTCTGGTAGCTTAGAAGTGCTGGGTGGTTGCCGCACCGCAGTCTGGCCAGGTGGACTCTGTCCTTTCGTGGGAGAGAGGATTCAGAAGGGTGGATATCAGGGGGTCTGCCATGCAGCAGTGTGTTGTCTTTCAGTGTGTTAATGGAGCGGTGAGTGACATGATTATGAATATGTTTC
The DNA here is from genome assembly GCF_046742065.1 of Oratosquilla oratoria. Taxonomy (NCBI): domain Eukaryota; kingdom Metazoa; phylum Arthropoda; class Malacostraca; order Stomatopoda; family Squillidae; genus Oratosquilla; species Oratosquilla oratoria. Next base: position 56,614,776 of record NC_134791.1, read on the forward strand.
CGGAGGCTGGTATTTGATGGTTGTGGAGGAAGAGAAGAGACTGTGTGTGATACAGGTCTTTGGGTGTTGTTTTAATGTTTCTTGGTGTGTGTGGGTGTTCTGCCATGTAGTGTAGCAGGTGTGATGTGTTTGTGGTGGCTGCGGCAAGTGTTTGTGTGCCTCTCATGTTGAGGTGGTCCTTGACTTTGAGGACTTTTGTTTCATGGTGTAAATGGTCTGTAGGTGTTGTATTTGTGCAGCCTATAATTGTTTTTAGGGCTTTGTTTTGTATGATTTGAAGGGTGTTGTGGTGTGTCTCACTGAGATTAGGAGCCCATGCAGGACTCGCATAATTCATCACTGAGCATATGCATTGTTTGTATATTGTTATATTAGTTTCTTTGTTTTGTCCAAATGTTGTTCCAGCGATTGACTTAAGTGCATTAAGTCTAGGTGTGCATTTGTTTTTTATGTTTGTGATGTGTTGTTTGAAAGACATGGATGTATCATATGTTACACCAAGAATTTTCGGTGTGTTTGTGTGTGGTATTAGAGTGTTGTTGATGTAGAGATGAGGTATGTATTTGTGTTCTTTTGTCCAGTTGTTGTTGTTGTCGTTCCCTAGACTGTCTGTCCGAGCAGTCCCGTCTCCCCAAGGAAGGCCACAGCCGAAACTGGGTTTTCCCACAAATCCTTTATAGAGTGTATGTTGTGTTGTTTGCGAGCATGATTGTGTATAATGCAGTCTTCCATTATGTGTTGTATGGTATGGGGTGAAGTGTTACATCCTGGGCAGCTGTTCACAACACGGTCGTCCAGCCTCTTCTGGTAGCTTAGAAGTGCTGGGTGGTGACCGCATCGCAGTCTGGCCAAGTGGACTCTGTCCTTTCGTGGGAGAGAGAGGATTCAGAAGGGTGGATATCAGGGTGTCTGGCATGCAGCAGTGTGTTGTCTTTCAGTGTGTTAATGGAGCGGTGAGTGATATGATTATGAATATGTTTCCGGAGGCTGGTATTTGGTGGTTGTGGAGGAAGAGAAGAGAGTATCTGTGCGTAATAAAGGTCTTTGCCAATCAGCAGCAACCACCCCTGGCCATCAGCTCTACGCAGATGGCACCGATCCCTCTATTGTCCAGTTGGTGAGAAGTGTTGCTGTAGATTTGGTTGGAGCTATTTTGAGTCTGTTTGTGATGAACCATGTGTCGAGTGTATCAAGGTATGGCTGGATTATTTCTGCAGCTTTGTCTGTGTTACGATGTGTGCATGTGATTGTTATGTCATCTGCGTAGGAAGAGATTTGTATTTCTGAGGTGTCTGGTGTGGGTAAGTCATGCATGTATAGATTAAAGAGCATGGGGGATAGAACAGAGCCCTGTGGTACTCCATTCTTAATGTTTCTGATGTGCGATGATTGGCCATTATATGACACATAAGCATTCCTACCTGCCAGATAATTGGCCAGCCATCTTTTGGTGTTATTGTGCATGTCTGTGTTATATATTTTATTTGTTAGGTTGTGGCGGGGGATAGCATCAAAAGCTTTACTAATGTCTAATGTTATAAGAAGTGTTCTGTGGTGGGGCCTATCTGAATTGATGCCATCTAAAATTCTTTGTGTGAGGTTTATCAGAAGAGTGTTTGTGGAGTGTAGTGGCCTAAAACTGTGTTGTGAGTCAGCAAGGGGATTATGTGGTGTGACAAGTTTAAGTATTAGGCGTTCAATGACTTTAGAGGGGGTGCAGAGAAGTGTGATTGGGCGGTGCGATGTTGGGATTGTTGGGTCTTTGTTCGGTTTTGGAATGAGAATAAATGAGCCTGATATTTTGAGCTTTGTAAACAGGAAGGGAGTACTCGTTGGGTCCCCTACTCTCCAATTTATCACACCTAGCTTCAGATTCATGTACAGTTCCAACTTATTCTATATCCTTGATTTCCAGTTACCATATCTAGATCTGAATTCATGTACTGTTCCAGCTTGGGCTGCATCACCCTCTAGCTATTCCAAGTATTTATGCATCCAAATGGAAACCTCGTTTCTTCATATCCTTTAGATATGTAGTCTTTCTCAATTTGTTACCATGACCTTTTAAAATGCTCTCATCCTTAATCAAGAGACCTCTTCTCTCAATACACTCTCCTTTAGTACATATATACATATACCATAGGCATTTTCCCCCTACATGGGGGGGGAGTAGCCAAAAAGAAAAAGGCATAGAAACCACTCCCACCCATTCCATTTCCTATATATTCCACTCCCCTACACCCTCCTCCCTCCCTCTTATCTTGGCACCTCTCCTTCAGTGACCTGAATAATCTTCAACCTTTCAAAGTTCGCAGACCCAGTGCTTTTAGTCTTTCCTTAAATGGTTTATCTGCCAGGCTGGGGACCAGTTTGGTTGCTGCACTTTGTATTCTCTCAATCTTGCTTGTATCCTTCACTCTGTGGGAACCATACCACTGAGCCATAATTCAGTCTTGTACAAATAAGGGTTTCAATGAGTTTTTTCATTATCTCCACATCCACATAGTGAGAAACCACTTTAATTTTCTGCAGCAGTCCATATGTTTATCCCACAACCCTGCTCATATACCTGTCAGATGACAGGTTGTCTTTTGTCAACACTCCCAGATCTTTCTCTCTCTTTTGCTTTTGTAATGGGTTCTCTTCCCAAGGAGTAATCTAAGGATTGTCTTTTGCCACTACTGCCCACTTCCAGTACTTTGTGAGTATTTACCTAGTTGTATTATACGGGAAGGGGAGCTATGTTCGTGGTGACCCGTTTTTGTACCTTGCAAGATCAAGTTTGTTCTTAAATTGTTGTATTGTGTTTGCACACACTATTTCTTCATCCAATTTGTTCCATACATCTATCACTCTATGTGGGAAGCTGTTCTTTTTCAGGTCTCTTCTGTAGTTATCCTTCTTGAGTTTCATTGCATGTCCTCTTGTTTTTCCTGTTCTGTTTTAATAGGTCCTCTCTATCAAGGCATTCTTTTCCTTTCATAATTCTGTAGATGGTTATTATGTCCCCTTGTTCTCTTCTTTGTTCCAGGGTTGGTAATTCCAGTTTGGCCCGTCTTTGTTCATATATTAGGTTTGCAACTGTTGGGACCAACTTTGTTGTTGCTCTTTGTATTCTTTCTAATCTTATATATTTTTTTTTATTCATCTAATTGTAGTATACAGGAAAGGAGCAATGCTCATTGGGTCCCATTTCCTATTCTCTAATATTTTATCATACCAAGCCTCAAGTTCATGTATAGTTCCAACTTAATCTATATCCTTGATTTCCAATTATCATATTTAGATTTGAACTCGTGTGTTGTTTGAGCTTCGGCTATATCACTTTCTGAGCTATTCCAAGTGAGTATGTATCAACATGGAAAACTATTTCTTTATACCCTTTAGACATGTGGTCTTTCTTGATTTGTTACCAGGACCTCTAAAATCCTTCCCATCTTTAATCAGGAGGTCTATTCTGTCAATGCAATTGATCCCTTTAGTGACCTGAATTTGTAATCATATCTTTCTCTTCAGTCCTTCAAAGTTGGCAGATCCAGTGTTTTTAGTCTTTTCTCATATGGTTTACCATATTTTCCGGCGTATAGTGCGCGACTTTTTTCCGTTGGAAGGGCCTAAAAATGGGGGGTGCGCGTTATCCGGTGGTGCGCATTATCTACGGCCTACGATAAAAATTCTGCGGCTGTGTGTGTAATTTTTTTTCACAACAACGTGACGATGTTGGCCGTCACAAAGTCGGGACGGCACACTTCTCCGTGACGTTCCGTGAGAACAAGAAGAACAGCCATGGTGACATGAAAGAATATGCCAGCATGGGCTATATAAATATTTGGTATAGGTAGGTATCTATCGAATCTTATTTTTCATGTTTAAATAGGCCTAAACACCATGAAACATGATCAATATTCATGATATTTGCCCATGTTCACAGCATCCTAGTTTGAATTTTTATGTTGGCTTTGTTGCTTCACTTTAGGTATGGTACAAATTCCGTTGCGGCCGTTCATAAACTCGTGTCAAACACCTGACTACAACACTCCAGGAGTTATATTAACCAAACGTCACCTCGATGAGAGACTGTCCTATTTCATCACTGTCATTGCAGGTTCAAAGCTAAAATGAAACAGTCTGTAGTTTGTTTCAGTATTAAATAGAAAAAAATGGTAAAGATGAATTATTTCCTCAAGATATAAAATGAACATTTTCTGTAAAAATCCCGAAATTTTTCTGTATATTTTACTTTCAATAGACTTTTTTAGATCATATTTCCTACAAACTATTTAAACTACAAAGTAATAAGGGACCAACGCACAACATGAGTCATATACCGGTACATGTAGTTCCGACTTTTTCTTAGTTGTGCTGATTGATGCCTAAACTGACACTTAATTTAGTGACAAATCAACAGATTTCCCAGCGGTGGCCCTAGCCAATGAAAAATACGTCTCCATGTAACCTCGTTCACATGATACTAGGTAACTAATCGCCGTTATTTCATTGGTTTATTTTTACTAACATTAATTATCGTAGTCTATGCAAATATTTGGGATCCGTAAAACAGCACTGGCACCAACATCATGAACGTTGGCCGTTTTAGCTCACCCGGAATACGCGAGATCAGGGCCGAGACTGACAGTTCTATTGCCAATCTAGCCTACACTAAACACCCTCCTGCGAGAGTTTGTTAAACTAAACGTCACTTGAGTACACTTATGAACCGAAACATAGTTGCTGCATGGCGATAAAAACTTGTACACGGTGATAAAAACTTGAACATGGTGATAAAAACTTGTACGATGAATTATTCCCTTGGGATAGTAAATTACAATTTTTCTGTAAAAATCCGAAATTTTTCATGTACATTTTGTATTCAATAAACTTTTCATGGCTCAAATTTCCCACAAAACAATGGACCAACGCAAGCAGGAGTCGCATACATGCAGTTCACGAGCTTTAGCCACCAGTGACTTTTCCTGGCATGCACATTATATGTCGGTGCGCGCTATCTGTGTACTGAGATAACGAAGTGCATGGGTGGGCACTATAACCCGATGCGCATTCTAAGCCGGAAAATACGGTATTTGCCAGACTGGGGGCTAGTTTGGTTGCAGCCCTTTGTATTCTCTTGATCTTGCTTATATCCTTCACTCTGTGTGGGGACCATACCACTGACGCATATTCCAGTCTTGTACGGATCAAGGGTTTAATCAGTTTTTTCATCATCTCTTCGTCCATATAATGAGATATCCACTTCGATCTCCTGCAGTAGTCTACGTGTCTCTCCACAATCTTGCTGATATGTCTGTTCGGTGATATGTGGTCTTTTATCAACACTTCCAAATATTTCTTGTTTTGCTTTTGAAATGGGTTCACTTCCCAAGGTGCAGTTTAAGGTTGGTCTTTTGACACTATTGCCAATTTCCACTACTTTGTGTTTTTTTGTATTGAACTGTATTTCCCTCTCTTGGCTCCATGCCAAAATAGTGTCTAGATCTTTTTGCAATAGTCTACCACCTGCCTCATTTTTCACTTCTCATGATTTTTGCATCATTTGCAAACATGTTGGCATAGCTTGTTGTTCCTTCCATCATATCAATGATATAGACAAGAAACAACATTGGTGGAACTCCACTCATTACTGCTCTCAAGCTTGACATCTTATCCTTTACTACTGTCCTCATATATCTTTCAAAAAAAATTTCATCCAATTGAGTAGTTTGCTCCTCAATAAGCTCCAATTTCCATAACAGTTGACTATGAGGTACTTTATCAAATGCCTTCTCTAGGTTGAGGTACACACAGTCCACCTACCCCTATCTCTCTCACACATGCCCTTCCAGATTTGAAGCCAAACTGAATGTTTGTCAAATTGTTCATCTTTTCAAGATATTTGGTCCATCAATCTTTCACAATCCTTTACAATAATTTCACTATTGTGCTGGCCTATAAGTTTGTGGTGTCTCCTTATTTCCACCTTTATGAATTCACACCACATTTGACCTTTTCTGATCAAGCAGCACAGTGCCTTCTTTTGATGAACATGTAACAAGACTGTGAATCTTGTCCACTAGTTGTTCCCTATATTGTTTAAGTATCCAGTCTGAGATCCTGTCAGATCCTGAAGCTTTTGTCACATCCAATGATACCAGGAGATTGACCACTTCCCTCACTTCTACATTTATATCTTCTAAACCTGGTTTTTTGCTCCCCTCACTTTCCTCCAAAAAAGTGCTCTCTTTTGTGAAGACCAATTGGAAACTTTCATTCATTATTTCTGCCTGAGCTGAGGCTTCTTCAAAGACCTCACCACCCACTATTAACTTGGTGATTACTTCCCTGTGTCTCAATTTACCATTTATAAACCTGTAAAACAGTTTCAGTTCATCTTTGCATTTATCTACTACACCTTTCAAAATTGCTTTCTTCCTCCCAGCGAATTCTTGTATAGTCATTCCTAGCTTGTTTGTAATCTTCTTTTGTTTTGTTCCTTCTTCTATTCCTCCATTTTTCCCAAGCCATATCCCTGGCCTTTTTCATAATCTCACACTTTTTGTTAAATCAGTTCTGTTTCTGCCTCTTCCTTCCACCAGTCTTTGGTACATGTCTGTTCACTCCCCAGTTTTGTGTGAGTATTTACCTAGTTGTATTATACGGGAAGAGAACTATGCTTATAGTGACCCATCTTTGTATCTTTCAGCATCTAGTTTTTTCTTAATTCTTGTATAGTTTTTGCACACACTGTTGCCTCATCCAATTTGTTTCAGGCATCTATCACTGTGCGGGAAAATACTCTTTTTCAGATCTCTTCTATAACTATCCTTTTTGAGTTTCTTTTCATGTCCTCTTGTTTTTCTTTTATCCCACTTTAATAGATCTTCTCTATCGAGGACTTCCATCCCTTTCATAATTCTGTAAATGGCCAGTAGATCTCCTCTTTCTCTTCTTTGTTCCAGGGTTGGTAGTTCCAGTTTGGACAATCTTTGTTTGTATGTCAATTTAGAGAGTGTTGGTGCCATCTTTGTCGTTCCTCTTTGGATTCTTTCTAATTTCTTTATATTCTTTTTTGTACTGGATGCCTAGTGTCGCAGCATACTCCAATCTTTGTCTTATTAGTGTGACTAATATTTTCTTTACCATTTCCTCATCCAAGTAGTTAAATGCCACTTTCATTGATCTTAGTAAATTGAAGGTTTCTCCGACTATTTTGTTGATATGCTTGTCTGGTGACATGTCTTTGCTGATAATTACTCCTAAGTCCCTTTCTGAGCTAACTTTTTTTATTTCCTTTGTACCAATTTTGTATTGCCCTGATATTCTATTTCTACTTTTCCCAAATTCCATTATACTACATTTCTTGATGTTGAAGTTCACTTCCCACTTTTGACTCCATTCCCAGACTTTATCCAGGTCTTTCTGTAGTGATTCACAGTCTTCCTGTGTGTGTGTGTATTTACCTAGTTGTATTTTACGGGACGAGAGCTATGCTCGTAGTGACCCGTTATCGTGTGTGTGTGTGTGCGCGTGGATATGCATGCGTGTCTTAGCACCAGAACCTACATTCGGGCAAAGACTCTGGCACGACCCAGAGGAGTCGTTCCGAGAGCAGGAAATCAGAGGTTACATAAACATAGACGAGAGCTCTCCCTCCTCCTCCTTCAGCAGCAGCAGCAACAGCAGCAGCAACTTACAGTCCAGCATGGCGAATAAGCTTGCGGCGAAAATGTTTGCGACTGCGGTGACGGCAAGGGTGTGATGGCGGCGGGAGAGAGGAGACCGCTACCTCCTCTTGGCACTTTCTGCTGGTGCTACTGCAGGAACGTCTCTTGGCGAGGTCAGTCTGTGGGGGGCATGCCCCTGGCCCTAAGCAGCAGCGTCCACGTTGCCTATGCCCGCCGGCCTGGGCGCCGCAGGGAGCGCTGAGGCACTCAAAGGGGAACCCGGCGCCCTTCGAACACTGGGGGAAGGGAAGCAGCAGCACCAGCAGCAGCAGCAACAGTAGTTCCTCGTAGTGACTGCAGCGCTGGTGTCGAGTACCAGCTGGTACGTGAGGATACCCATCAACACCACCCATATACAGCCGTCTGTGGTACACACGAGCGAATATACCCACCCAACCACCCACCCACACCCACGCACCTGCACACGCACGTAAGCACACACAAACTCCTCTCTTGGCACTGGAAATCCAAACGCAGATGCTGCTGTGTCTTATCTCCCGTGGCTACCAAGTCCGACGCCTCCTCCTCCTGGGGCCGCAGAGGGCCTGAGCATCGAGACCGAGGGCCTCCACTCTCACTGCCGACGTCGTCGTCGTCCAATTCCGATCACAGAGTAACTCGGGGCACAACACCAACACCGATCTCTGCCGCTGCCCCTTTTTTCCTTCCTGTCACCCGTCGCGCGCCTCGACGACGGTTCTCCGTTCGTGGTTCGAGAACTACTAACAACCGCGGCAGTCACGGCGGACAAGGCGAAGGAGGTGGGGGAGAAGGAAGAGGGAGAGGGAGGAGGAGGAGGAGGAGGAGGAGGAGGAGGAGGAGGGATGGGAAGAAGAGGAGAAAGAGGGACATGAAGGTGGTGGTGAAAAAAGAGTAGAAGGAGGCGAAGAGAGAGGAAAACAAGTAGAAGAGGAGAAAGACGAAAAATATGTAAATGGAGAGAAACGAGGTGAATGAGCAGAAAAGGGGATGCACGGGGAGGACGGGGAATGCAGGTGGAGGAAAAAGAGGAATGGAAGAGGAAACGGATGATGATGATGACGACAATGACGGCGACGACGAGGGGGAGGGGAAGGGGGAGGAGGAGTAGGTGGAGGAAAAAGAGGAATGGAAGAGGAAACGGATGATGATGATGATGACGACAATGACGGCGACGACGAGGGGGAGGGGGAGGGGGAGGGGGAGGAGGAGTAGGTGGAGGAAAAAGAGGAATGTAAGAGGAAACGGATGATGATGATGATGATGACGACAATGACGGCGACGACGAGGGGGAGGAGGAGTAGGTGGAGGAGGAAAGGAGGGAGGAAGAGGAAAGGACGAAGAGAAAAGGAGGAGGAAGAGGAAATGACGAGGAAGAGGAAAGGACGATGAGGAAAGGAGGAAGAAGAGGGAATGAGGACGAAGAGGAAATGTAGAGGAAGGAGAGGAGGAGAAAAGTAGGAAGAAGAGGAAATGAGGAAGAAGAGGATACAAGGAAGATGATGAAAGGAGGAGGGTGATGATGAGGGAGACGAAGAAAAGGGAGAGGAAGAGGGAGAGGGAGAGGAGGAAGTGGGAGGAGGAAGAGGGAGAGGAGAAAATGGGGAGGAAGAGGGAGAGGAGAAAATGGGGAGGAAAACTATGGGGAGAAATACGAGAATGAGATGATGGAGACGAGGTGAAAAAAGGAGGAGGAAGAAGAGGTGGAAGAGGAGGGAGGGTAGATGGGCAGCTGAGGGTCAGCAACGATACCGTTCATGCAAGAAAGACTGTGTTCGAGATCCAAGGCTTTTCCAAGGGTAGTGGGTATAAAAGGACCTCAGGCATACCAAAGGTGATGACAACGTTAACGTTGGTGGAGGTGGTGGAGGTGAAACAAGGTCTGAAGTATAGCGGCTGTGGAAGAGAATCGCACTTCATGAGCCCCTCAAACCTATAGATTTAGATTTTTCCAGAGCTGTCATTATTGTTGTCGCCGCCATCTATTTGTGGGACGACGACAGTCTGGACGAACAAGGTTTTGAACCTCCCAACCCCCACCCCCCACCCCCACCTCGTCCCAGCCGACCACCAGAGAGCGAATGTTGCTATAGCGATAACAGTCGGGACAGGGAAGGGGAGGAGAGTGAGAGCAAATGGGACACGAGTTAAGAGAAGAACGAGATCAAGATGGGGGGGGGGGAGAGGACGTAGGGTGAATAATAGGGGAAAGGGGGGAGAGGAGAGAAAAATGTAAGGGAAAGGAGAGGAATAGGGGAGAATGGAAGGGAGGAGAGAACGAATAGGAAGAGGAGGAGGAGGAGGAGGAAAGAGGAGGTAAGAGAATGGAGGTATAAGCGAAGGGAAGAGGATGAACGGGGGGGGGGGGATGAAACGGAGACGGGACGGGGGAGAAGGACGACAGAAACAGAGAGGGAAAAGGAATCACAGACGACGACGACGACGACGATGGCGGTGGTGGTAAGTGATGGACATGGAAGAGGGAGCATGAGGGAGGGAGAAGGGGGAGAGGAGGAGGAGGAGGAGGAGGGGAAGAAGTAGAGGGAATAGGAAGGAAAGGCGGGGGGAGGGGGTGAAAGGACGAGGATAGGGAAGGGAGGAAGAGAGGAGGGCGAGGAGGAAAGGTGGGGGGAGAGAGGGGGAGAGAGAGGGAGAGAGAGAGAGAGAGAGAGAGAGAGAGAGAGAGAGAGAGAGAGAGAGAGAGAGAGAGAGAGAGAGAGAGAGAGAGAGAGAGAGAGAGAGAGAGAGAGAGGGTGAAGCGAGGTGGAGGAAAGAGGAGAGAAGGATGGAAGAGAGGGAGAGAAGGATGGAAGAGAGGGAGAGGAGGGAAGAGTAGAGGGAGGGGAGGATGGAGGGGAAACAGGATGTGGGGGAGGAAGGACGGGAAGAGGGAGAAGGGGATGACGACGGTGGCGAGGGAGAGGAAGAGAAGGAAGGCGAAAAAAAGGGGAGGTGAAGGAGGAGGGGGAGGAGGAGGAATGATGATGATGAGGAGGAGGGATGATGATGAGGAGGAGGAGATTGAGGAGGAGATGGAGGAGGAGGAGGAAACTTAGGCTCCATGTATGGCATCATCGGCAACTCTCCGAGATGAAGACGACGCGCAGCATCCGCACTATTGATCTGCGCGAGTCTGCTCTCCCACGCGCGCCACCACGTGTAGTAAACATGCACGCACGCACGCACGCACACACACAACAACATACGCCACCGCCATCAAAAACCAAACTCAAATATCTACGCACGCACGCACGGTTTTGAACACATAATCCATATGATATGAGCCACTGTGAGAGAGAGATATACCACCAGTCTTGAATCACGTGTTAGACTTGTGACCGACAGCTATTACTCTCCCGGATGAGAGCTCACAACTCATATTCAACCCGATAAATGGTTTATGTTGTAACCTTATACATACAAATACACAACCTGCCCACCAGAGTTGGATTGCCAGCTCGCAGTGCATGGTTGCTGAATTTATTCAATGTTGGGAGGTACTCGAACTCTGATTGCTAAACTTGGGGTAGAGTTGGTGTGTATGCATTCACCTAATTGTAGTATACAGGGAAGGTGCAATGCTCACTGGGTCCCATCTACTCTCCAATTAATCATACCTATCCTAAAATCCATGTGCAGTTCCAACTTAATCTATATCTTTGATTTCTATTTATCATATTCACATCTTAATTCATTTATTGTTCCAGTTTGGGCTATATCTTCTAGGCCACTCCTAGTATTTTTGCATTTACACGAAATTTTGTATTCATCACATTGTTTAGATACGTAATCTTCCTTAATTTGTCCTCATTACCTCTTAAAGCCCCCCGCTATCCCTAATCAATGGATCTCTTCTGTCTATGTAGTCTTTGTAATGTAGTCAATGTAACCCTCTAGCAATCTGAATATTGTAATTATATCCCCTTTTCCTCTTCAGTCTTACAGAGTTGGCAGACACAGTGCTCCAAGTTTCTCCTTATATGCTGATAACCATTGTTGTTGCTGCCTTTTATATTCTCTCAATCTTGCTTATATCCCTCACTCTAGGTGGGGACCGTACCACTGGCACATATTCCAGTCTTGGATAGATCAAGGTTTCTACGAGTTTTTTCATCAAGTCTTTATCTGTATATTAAAAAGCCACTTTAATCTCCCGCAGCAGTCTGTATGTCTCTCCCACAATCTTGCTGATATGTTTGTCAGATGACAGGTTGTCTTTTATCAACACACTCGGATCTATCTCCTCATTTGCTTTTGTAATGGATTCACTTCCCAAAGAATAGATTAAAGATGGTCTTTAGGACCTGCAACCCATTTCCAGTACTTTGCATTTTTTGGTATTGTAACTAATTTTCCATTCTTGGATCCATGTGAAAATAGTGTTTAGATCTTTTTGCAATATTCTACAGTTGTTCTCATTTTTTCTTCCTCTCATGATTTTTGCATCATCTGTTTGTTGTATCTTTCATCATGTCCCTGACATAGTAAGAAATGTTATTGGTGCAAGCAGTGAACCTTAAAGAACTCAGTTGGTTATTGCTCTCCATCCTAACATCTTATCCCCATGAGGGAAACAACAATAACACAAAAAGAATGGATTAATTAATGAACCATGACATTAGGAAATCACATGGCATGGACAAAATTGCAAACTGGATACTAAAAGAATGTAAAGAACTAATGGACAAAATATACAACATAAGTTGCTCACTCAAAAAAGGAAAAATACTAAAAGACTGGAAAAATACCAACATTGTACCAATATATAAAGGAGGAAACAAAGAACCAACTAATTACAGACCAGTCTCCCTTAAAGCACTGTAGCCAAAATTTGTGAAAAAATGATCCAGAAAAGATGGATAAAACACCTGGAAGAAAACAATATAATAAACTTGAGACAATCTGGATTCAGACAGGGAAGATCATGTGCTACAAATTTAATCTGTTTCTACTCAAGACTAATAGATATAATACAAGAAAGGGCTGATTGTGCTTTCTTTGACTTACTAAAAGCCTTCAACAAAGTACCAGACAAAATACTATTTAAAGAATTGGAAAACATAGGAGCGATACAAGGTAACCTACTAAATTGGATGGAGGATTTCCGGAATGGTATAAATGTAGATTGAGAGAAGCGAGTAAATGCCTTGGGGGATTAAAAAGTGTAATGAGAAATAGACATTTAGGAATGGATACTAAAAGGAAATTGTATGGAGTGATTGTGCTGACAACACTGTATGGGGCAGAAATATGGAACATAAGAGAGGAGTTTGAATGTGTTTGAGATGAGGTGTCTGAGAAGTATAATAGAGGTTACTAGGCTGGGTAGAGTGAGAAATGAGGAGGTGAAGAGGAGAATGGGGGTAAAAAGGGAGTTGGAAGATAGGGTTGATGAAAGAGTATTGGGGTGATTTGGATACATGGAAAGAATGAGTGAAGAAAGACTAGTAAAAGAGGTGCGGAAGGAGTGAACATGAGGGGACATCCTAGGATGAGATGATGGATGAGGTAAAAGGGGTTTTGGGAAAGAGGGGAATGTCTGATGAGGAAGGATGGGAGAGGACAGAAGACAGAGGTGAATGGAGAATGGTTGCATATGGTTGTCATCATATCACTTCTCTCTTCAATCTTTCAATGTTGGCATACACAGTGCATTTAGTCTTTTCTCATATGGTTATCTTCCAAGCTGGGGACCAGTTTGGTTGCTGCCCTTTGTATTCTCTCATGGATCTATTTGATGTCCTTAGTGACTTTTTAAGTGAAAAGCCTGAAATGAAGCACCTGCTAACGATTGATGGTACAGCATTTGTGGATTACTTAGCAGATATCTATGAAAAACTTAACGTGTTGAATAAACAAATTCAAGGATAGTTGCAGTGGGAAAATGCTAAGAAAATGACCGTGATGAGTGAGGATAATGGAGGAGAAATAAGGAAGGATGAAATGAAGGCAGTGGTTAAGATGATGAAAGCAGGTAAGGCACCTGGTCTGGATGGATGCCATGCAGAATGTCTAAAAAAAGGAGGTACAGTGATGGTGGACTGGCTGGTGAGGTTATTCAATGTTTGTTGGAGAGAGGGTAGAGTGCCGGAGGACTGGAGGAGTGCCTGTATAGTTCCACTTTACAAGGGAAAAGGGGACAAGTGTGAGTGTAGTAGTTTCAGAGGGATTAGCTTGTTAAGTGTAGTTGGGAAGGCTTATGGGAGGATCTTGATTGAGAGGATTAGGAGAGGAACAGAGGGAGTAATTGGTGAGGAACAGTGTGGATTTAGGATGGGTAGAGGTTGTGTAGATCAGATTTTTGTGGTAAGACAAATATGTGAGAAAGCTATAGGAAAGGGGAAGGATGTTTTTTGGGCTTTTATGGATCTGGAAAAGGCTTACGACAGGGTAGAGAGGAAGGCACTGTGGGAGGTCTTGTGGATATACGGATAGGAGGAAAGCTTCTAGGAGCTGTCAAGAGTTTTTACGAGAGTAGTAGAGATTGTGTCAGGATTGGAAATGGAAAGAGTGAGTGGTTCAAGGTAAAGGTGGGACTTCATCAGGGATGCGTTGTCACCCTGGCTGTTCAATTTGTACATGGATGGGGTGGTGCGAGAGGTAAGTGCAAGGGTGGTGGGTCAGGGATTGGAGATGGTTAAAGAAATTGGAGAAAAGTGGGAGGTAAGCCACCTGTTGTTTGCAGAAGACACTGCACTTGTGGCAGGATCGGAGGAGGGATTGAGGAAGTTGGTGACAGAGTTTGGGAGAATGTGTGAAAGAAGAAAGCTGAAGATAAATGTGGGTAAAAGTAAGGTGATGAGATGTACAAGGGGTGAAAGTGGCAGCAGACTGGAAGTGAGCATTAAGGGAGAGCGACTGGAGGAAGTGGATAGTTTTAGATACTTGGGTGCAAATGTGGCAGGAAAAGGTGGAGTGGAGGTGGAGGTAGAATGTAGATTGAGAGAAGTGAGTAAATGACTTGGTGGATTAAATAGTGTAGTGAAGAATAGACATTTGGGAATGGATGCTAAGAGGAGACTGTATGAAGGAGTGATTGTGCCAACAGCACTGTATGGGACAGAAACATGGAACATAAGAGAGGAAGAGAGAAGGAGTTTGAATGTGTTTGAGATGAGGTGTCTGAGAAGTATGATGGGGGTTACTAGACTAGATAGAGTGAGAAATGAGGAGGTGAGGAGGAGAACAGGGGTGGAAAGGGAGTTGGGAGATAGGGTTGATGAAAGAGTATTAGGATGGTTTAGACGCATGGAAAGAATGAGTGAAGAAAGACTAGTAAAAGAGGTATGGAAGGCAGATATGGAGGGAGTGAACATGAGGGGATGTCCTAGGATGAGATGGATGGATGGGGTGAAGGGGGGTTTGGGGGAGAGGGGAATGTCTGTTGAGGAAGGACAGGAGAGGACATAAGACAGGGGTGAATGGAGAATGGTTGTATATGGATGATGTTGTGATGTGTGAGGTGTAATGGGTGGGGGGACGGGGGGGGGGGGAAGTAGAATGTGTGAGCAAAATTTGACTCAGCCCGAAGGGATTTCTCCCTGTCTTCTCCTTTTAAATATGGGGGGACGGAGAGGGGGGGTCACTGATTTAATAAAGCGGCCTTGCTGTGGATGTGCTGTGCCTTGCGACACTGCCTCTGACCCAGGGTTGTGGACAAGGTGCAGGGATGAACCGTCATCCAGGAGGTGCTAAGATGGGAGGGAGGGTGGAGGGGAGTGGAGTGTATTTAGGGATAGAATGGGTGGGAATGATTTTATGCCTTTTCTTTTTGGCTACCTCCCTTGTAAGGGGGAAAAAGCCTTAGTATATGTATGTACTGTCCACCTCACCCCAGGTGAACAGTACTTTAGTCAATCCCTGTTTACACATACACACACACATGTAAATCCAGATTAAAGATGGGAGGGCTTTAAGAGGGTCATGGAAGTAAATTAAGAAAGACCAAATGTTGAAAGGATGTGAAGAAATAAAATTTTCCATTAGAAATATATATATTTTACCTAGTATCTTACGGGAAAGGAAACTATGCTTGTGGTGTCCTGTCTTGTATTTCAGTGTCTAGTTTGCTCTTAAATTCATGTATAGTTTTTGCACACACTATTGTTTTATCCAGTTTGTTCCAGATATCCACCACTGTGTGGAAAACTTTTTTGTTCAGGTCTTTTCTATAACTATCCTTTTCGAGCTTCTTTTTATGTCCCCTTGTATTTCTCTTATCCCAATTTAGTAAGTCCTCTCTATCAAGGACGTCCATGCCTTTCATGATTCTGTAAATGATCAGCAGGTCTCCTCTTTCTCTTCTTTGTTCCAAAGTCTGTAATTTCAATTTAGCCAGTCTCCTCATATGACAGTTTTGAAAGTGTTAGGGGTATTTTCATGGCTGCTCTCTAGATTTTTCAATTTTCTTTATATTATTTTTGGTACTGAATCATAATGCTGCATTATACTCCAGTCTAGGCCTTATTAGTGTGACTAGTACTTTTTTAACCACTTCTTTGTCTAAGTAAAAACCACCTTTATTGATCTTAGCAAGTTGTAAGATTGTGGAATAGCATAGGTGATACAGCTTAAACTCAAACAATCCACGAGTTCAAATCTAAATGTAACTGGAAATTATATAGATTAAGTTGGAACCATACATGAATTTGAGTCTAAGTATGTTAGGAAATTAGAGAATAGGAGAGAGGACCCAATGGGCATTGCTCCTTTCCTGTATACTACAATTAGGTAAATACAGGGAATAATTTCCCTGGTATCACATGGTAATTAGCAGTGTGTTTTCGGCCATTTGCTATGTATATTTTTTTTATGAATTAGAGTTGCTGCAATGCAAATGGAAACATACAAGTTTATGGGTGATATCATTCACACTCAGCTGGCCCTGTAATATGACTTACTAAGCTAGCTGTGCCTGTGAAGTGCTGATATGAAAACAGGACATGCCTATAATGTACATACATGCACTTGTAAAGACTGCTGAGCCACACACTACATGCATGCTCCCAGCATGCACTGTTCTGTTCTGCCTGCTAACCGTGAAGTTGATACACAGTTCTACACACATGTACACATCATGCTAGTGGCTATACTTTGACCATCACGAGTACTGTTTTGATGCAGTGCAGTGATATGATGATGTATGCATCCATGTGGTTAACTAATTATATCCTTGCACATGCACTGTGTTGTTATTTACTACTCATGACCTGATCATTGATCATTCAATGCTGTGGATGTGGGAATATTCCAATTTTTTTTGTGGATTTTAGTGAGACATTGGACTTATTGTGACTTTGTATTCACTGATGTTTACATGTGATTTAAATTTTACCCTATGTGGATTTATTGTGGAATAACTGTATCTGTAATTATGTAGACTCTGAATTCATTATTTGACTCTGTCAGTGTCAAAACTGTCATCAATTTGTGTAGTTACTGTGGAAGGTTTGATTAAGGAGACAGACCAGAACAGGTAATGGATCAAGTATAAAGAAAGTGCTGGGAGATTAAATAAAATTAGGTGCAAGATGTGTGTGGCACATCAAGCAAGACTGAGATCACAACTTAATTTCAATCAGGCACTTTTCCTTTAAAGCCTAAACTGACACTCAATGCAATCTTCAAGAAAATACCAATAGGAGAAGCATTGGCTGGAGCATCAGGTGAGGAAGAGAAACAAGTAAACTCTTTGACATCACATAAACTATTGCTAAGGAAGAACTGCCTTTTACAAAGTACCCTGTTTTTATCGAGTTAGAGAAGCAACATGGTATTCTTTTAGGCTCTGTAATATACATATACACACACGAAACAAAATGTAGTGAGTTTATTGGTGTGAAATGCTGGTTACATTGAAGGAAGCTAAGTATTTTTCCATCATGGTTGATGGTTCTACTGATGCCAGTGTGACTGAGAAAGAACTTGTCTATGTTCATTTTGTGAATGATAAAACTGGTGAGGTCTAGTCAAACTTCTTTTGCCTTTCTCATGTTAAGCATGCTACAGCACAAGGTTTGAAAGATGGGCTGGAGGAAGTATACACTGATGTAGATGTCACTGAAGGGAAAGTTAGTCTGTATTTGTGCTGATGGGGCTGCAGTGAACATGGGTCACAGAGCAAAAAAAGGTTTGGTTACTCTTCTATGGAATGATGAAATGCCCTGGTTAATTGGGATACACTGTCTCAACCACGTACTGGAACTGGGAGCTAAAAATACCTTTGAGAATGCATACATGGATGGGATAAATGACATACTTTTGTCCTTATATCATGTGTATGAGAAGAGACCAAAACCCCAGCGAGAGTTGAGGACTTTGGGTGAGGTCATGGAAGAAGTTGTCACTAAGTCAAGGAGGGCTCATGGGACAAGATGGCTACAGCATAAGTCCAGGGCATTTACCTCCCTTCTGCGGTCATATTCAGTTATTGTTGCCCATCTTGAATCTATGGCAAGTGAGATTAGCAGCAGTCTTGACCAGTTTCAAGTCTGTGTTGCACATGCTGCTACTTTATGTTCTATTGTAGCCATTGGCAGTACTTTCCTGCAATCTTCATAGAGAATCAGTGGACCTTATGTTTGCCATGGGCGGTCTTGAGTCACTCCATGCTTCCACAGAAAACATTGAATCACTGCATGAGGACACAGAGGATGTCTCAGAACTGTCAAAGTTCCTCTGTGACATCACCTTTGAAGATGGCAAGTCTGAAGTGGAATACAAGAATGTCAAGTTGATCAATGCAAAGAGCTAAGTTTTGACTGCTTTCCACATCTCTAGAAAGACATATATGAAGAAGATCAGAGAATGTGTTGATACAAGATTCTCTAACTTCAATTCACAGGCTTTTCAAGCATTTAAGGTGCTGGATGCTAATACCTGGCCAAGGTTTCACTTGACCAGTTTGGTCAAAAGGAGCTTAGTTGGAGAAACCTTTGATTTACTAAGGTCGATGAAAGTGGCTTTTGACTATTTGGATGAGGAAATGGTAAAGAAAATATTACACTGATAAGACAAAGATTGCAGTATGCTGGGACACTATGGACACCTAGTATTAAAAAGAATATAAAGAAATTAGAAAAAAATACAAAGAACAACAACAAAGATGGCACTAACACACTCCAAATTGACATACAAACATTGTCCAAATTGGAACTACCAACTCTGGAACAAATAAGAGAAAGAGGAGATCTACTGACTATTAACAGAATTATGAAAGGAATGGAAGTCCTAGATAGAGATGATTTATTAAAGTGGGACAAGAAAAAAACAAGGACATGAAAAGAAACTCAAAAAGGATAGTTATAGAAGAAATCTGAAAAAGAATAGCTTTCCAAACAGAGTGGTGGATATCTGGAATAAATTAGATGAGGTAACAGTGTGTGCAAATAATATTTGAGAGGTTAAAAACAAACCTGATGCTGAAAGATACAAAGACGGTCACTACGAGCATAGCTCCCTTCCTGTATAATACAACTAGGTAAATACAGTATTTTAGCATTTCAAGAATTTTGATTCAGGAAGTCCAGCAAGTCCATTCAGACTGAATGAAACTCCTTCAAATCATACTGGAACTCAGTTCTGATGGACTTGCATAGCTCTGATGTTTGGAGAGCATTTGTCAAGGTTTCAACATGCTAGCAACCCAACCATGGTCTTCTCATCAGGGTCTTACCTTTCTTATCATCAATGCCAAGGTGGAGAGGGGATTCAGTACAATATGCCAAATTAAGACAGACCAGTGGTGTAGATTAAGTGCTCGCACTCTTAGATCATCTTATGAGGATCAGCATCAAGGGACCACCTGCCATTTGTTTAATCCACAATGTGCTGTCAAGAATTTCTTCAGCACATCTCACATACCAAATGTGCAAACCTATCAAGATAGCAGGAAGTTGCCATATCCCTTTAATGACTAAATGTGAGTACAGTACTATTACACCCACCTTAGTATACATTCATGTTGTCATTCTGTGCGAATTTGCACTGCAATTACAAAAAAAAAAAAAATTATGCAAAAATTATTTTGTATAGCAGTTCTACTATGCAAAGTTTTGGAAAAATATTATTCCCTGATATACATACATACATACATACATACCATGGGCTTTTTCCCCTTTACAAGGGAGGTAGCTAAAATCAAAGGCATAAACCCACTTCCATCTATTTCATCCCCACAAACTCCACTCCCATTCACCAACCCACCCTCCCTCTTTTCCTGACTCCTCCTGGATAATGGATCATCTCATCCTTGCATTTCACCCATTGGCCTGGGTCAGAAGCAATGGAGTAAGACACAGCACATCCACAGTAAGGCCATTTCATTTTATAGGTGACCCCCCCCTGCCTCCGTCCCCTCATGCAGAAAAACAGAAGATGGGGAGAAATCCCTTTGGGCTGCATCAGAATATCATTCACACATACCTGTAATCACTCCCTAACCCCTCCCCTATCACCCACCCACTCCCATGCATCACAGTATCATCCATACACAGCCATTATCCACCCACCCCTATCATGTCTTCTTCCTTCCTCAACAAATATTCCCCTTTCCCAATGTTCCTTTTTACCCCATCCATCCATCTCATCCTTGGTCACCCCCTCATGTTCATACCACCCACCTCTGCCTTCCACACCTCTTTTACTAATCTTTCTTCACTCATTCTTTCCATGTGTCCAAACCATCCCAATACTCTTTCATCAACCCTATCTCCCAACTCCCTTTCCACCCCCATTCTCCTCATTTCTCACTCTATCCAGCCTAGTAACCCCTATCATACTTCCTCTTCTATGTTCCATGTTTCTGCCCCAGTGCTGTTGGTACAATCACTCCTTCATACAAAGGTTGGATAATTATACTTTTTCTGGGTTTACAGGAGAAGGTGGAATTTTAGGTAGAGGTGTGGATTTGGATAGAGAACCTAGTTACAAAAAACCTTTATGAAATAGGGATATTACTGAGTTGTTGGGTGAACTAATAGAATTGAAAAACGAGCACAGGGCAATGCACAAAAATATAACTAAACTTATACGAAGAACTAATGAAGAGACCAACAAGGAGCGTGATAATCTGAAAAAGAATTAAATATGATCAGAAATGAGAACGAGAGAATGAAAAATGAGGATATATACAAAAACGAGGCCTTAAAAAAAAGAAGTGAGAGAGCAAATTCAGGCAGTGACTGAGAAAGTGGGAGAAACAATCAAGGAGACTGATCACCAAGAAATAAGAAAAAAGATCAGTGGAAAGTGGAACAAGAAAATCAAAAGTTAACTTTCTAAGAAATAGTACAAGTGGAAGAAAATGCCAAAGAAATGGTAATCGAAGTAATTAAGGAAAAAGAAAATTGAGTCAGAGACACAGTGGATAAAAAGAGTGCATTATAGATTATGGTATTAAAGAAAAACATAATATACCTAAATATCAAAAAGAAAAAAAATGAAAGAAATTGCTAAAGCAATTCTGGAGATACAAGAAGAGGGACAGGCTATGGACAAAGAAATTGAGGAAGTGCATAGGATGGGAAAATACTCTAAAGGAAATATAGGCCATTAAAAATAAAACTGAGGTCTCAAATGATGGCAGAAATACTGTCTAAAACAACAAAACTAGTAAATAGTGAAAATTACAAAAATGTATGGATAAGAAAAGAAATGAGTGATGAGGACAAAGATAAAAGGCACTTAGTAATGAAGCAAATGAAAAAAAAATTAAAAAAGAATGGAGACTGAATAGAATGAGTTTATTTTATTTTATTTATTTTTATCTATTTTTGTTTTATTTGAGAGTGCTGGACCTGAGGCTGAGAAAATGTTTTATAAAGATAATAATAATAATAATAATAAATAGATAAAAAAGGAAACATAAAAGACAGAAAAGTACAAGAAAGGAAAATATTAAAAATAGCATATGATACGAACATAGACGGCATGATTTCAGGACTGAATGAATTAAATGACTATCTGGCAGGACTGGACGAGTGCCTGTATAGTTCTACTTTACAGGGGGGAAGGGGACAAATGTGAGTATTGTAATTTCAGTGGGATCAGTTTGTTGAGTGTAGTTGGGAAGGCATACGGGAGGGTTTTAACTAAGAGGATTAGAAGTAACTGGTGATGAGCAGTGTGGGTTTAGGAAACGTAGTGGTTGCATGGATCAGATTTCTGTGGTAAGACATGTGTAAAAGCTTTAGTAAAAGGTAAGAAAGTTTTTTGAGCTTTTATGGATTTGGAAAAGGCTTATGACAGGGTGGACAGGAAGGCACTGTGGGAGGTTTTGTAGATAGATGGGATTGGGGGAAAGCTGTTAAAGGCAGTAGAGCCTATGTTAGAATTAGAAATGTAGAGAGCGAGTGATTTGCAGTACAGGCGAGACGTGTTATGTCACCATGGCTGTTCAATATGTACATGGATGGGGATGGTGCAGGAGCTAAATGCGAGAGTAATGGGCAGGGAATTGGAGACGGTTAAAGAAAATGGTGGAAAGGGAGAGGTGATCCAGTTGTTGTTTGCTGAAGACACTGCGATTTGGCAAGGTCAGAGGGGGATTAAGGGAACTGTGGAGTTTGGGAAGGTATGCAATAGAAGAAAGTTAGAGATAAATGTAGGTAAAAGTAGGGTGGTGAGATATACAAGAGGAGAGGATGGCAACAAACTGGAAGTTTTAAAGGAAAGAGGTTGGAGGATGTAGATAGCTTTAGGTACTTGGGGGTACATGTGGCTGGAAAGGAGGGGGGAGTGGAGGTGGAGGTAAACTGTAGATTGAGAGAAACAACTAAGTGCCTTGGGGCATTTAGGAACGGATGCAGAGAGATCATATGAAGGGGCGATTGTGCTAACAGCACTGTATAGGGCAAAAGCATGGAATTTAAGAGAGGGAGAGAAAAGTTCAAATATGTTTGAGGTGAAATGTCTTAGAAGTATGATAAAGGATACAAGGTTGGATAAGAGTGAGAAATGAGGAGGCAATGTGGAGAGTGAGGGTGGAAAAGGAGATGGCAGATAGGATTGATGAATTTTGAGATGGTTTGGACACTTGAAAGAATGAGTAAAGAAAGATTAGTAAAAGAAGTGTGGAGAGCAGAAGGGGATGGAGTGAACATGAGGGAGCAACTGAAGAGATGGATGTTGTGACTGGAGCGTTGAGCTGGAGTGGGATGCCTGTTGAGCAGGGAAGGGAGAAGGCAGAAGATCAGGGTGAAAGGCAAATGGCTGTATATAGATGATACTGTGATGCAAGGGAGTGGGTGGGGTATGGGGCGCTAGGGAATGGTTATGTGTGAATGATATTTTGATGCAGCCTGAAGGGATTTCTCCCCCATCTGCTATTTTTCTGCATGAGGAGGTAGAGAGAGGGGGCACCGATTAAGTGAAGCTGCCTTGTTGTGGATGTGCTGTGTCTTGCTTCTGACCCAGGGCAGGGAGAGGAAAGGGTGATGGGAGTGGAATGGGTGAGGATGAAATAGGTGGGGGATGTAGATAGCTACCTCCCTGGTAAAGGGTAAAATGCCCTTAGTATATTGAATATATATATTTATATATATATATATATATATATATATATGTGTGTGTGTGTGTGTGTGTATACAGGTAAACGTCGACTTACGATGGCCGCGACTTACGATTGTTCGACTTTACGATGACGACGACAACAATATGATAATTTAACCCCTTCCATACGGTGCCGCACACGTAGGCGTCATGAGGAGCAAGTGGATTCGCGACGCTGCCATATCGGCGTCTTGATTATATTTATTGTAGTCGCCCCTGTGTTTTTACATTCTCTCAAATGTACCCTGAATCCCATTCTCTGTGGTTTTCAAAATTCGCGGGTGAAAGAGAGAACGATCGATATAAGCGGTGACTATATTTTATGCCAGTATTATTACGTCACGTCGTACGGCTGGCATTGGCTGCTGCCCGCGAGATTTAAGTTCCGTACTGAAAATACATATTATAGTGTTTGAATATGGTAAAAAGGATAAAAATAATTAAATAAACTACTGTACATGTTTAATAGGCTATATTCAGTATCTCTGGTGGTTAATATACAGGTAGGCTAGGTACAGTGACCACGGAACAGAGTGATACACAAATTGGGGATCCACTTATGATGAAATCATCTTACGATGGCTCTATCGAAACCTAATGCCATCGTAAGTCGACGTTTACCTGTATATCTAACTATAAAAAAATACATATATATATATATATATATATATATATATATATATATATATGTATTTACCTAGTTGTATTTTACGGGAAGGAGAGCTATGCTCGTGGGGTCCCGTCTTCATATCTCATTTTATCTAAACTATTTTTAAATTCATGTATTGTTTTTGCACACACCACTTTCTCATCTAACTTGTTCCAACTGTCTATTACTCTGTGAGGAAAGCTGTTCTTTTTCAAATCTCTTCTATAGCTGTCTTTTTTTATTTTCTTTCCGTGTCCTCTTGTATTTCTGTCATCCCATTTTATCAGATTCTCTCTATCAGTAATTTCTATGCCTTTCATGATTCTGTAAATAGCTATCAAATCTCCTCTCTCTCTTCTTTGCTCTAGTGTCTGTAGTTCAAGTTTTTCTAGTCTCTCTTCATATGATAGTTTTGAGAGTGTTGGTGCCAGTTTTGTAATTGCTCTTTGTATTCTTTCAAGTTTTTTTTATACATTTTTTTGTACTTGGTGACCATATCGTTGCTGCATATTCCAATCTTGGTCTTATCAGGGTGATTAGGATTTTCTTCACCATTTCTTCATCCAGGTATGTAAATGCAACTTTGATCGTTCTTATTAGATTATAAGTCTCTCCGAAAATCTTATTTATATGTTTCTCAGGTGACATATTATTCATAACAATGACTCCCAGGTCCTTCTCATTTTCTACTTTTTTTATTCCTTCTTCTCCCAATTTATATGCTCCTGTTATTCTGTTTTTGCTTTTTCCAAATTCCATTATACTACACTTTTTTGTATTGAACTCCATCTCCCATTTCCTACTCCATTCTTGTACTTTATTTAGATCTCTCTGTAGTGATTCACAATCCTCTTCAGTTTTCACTCTTTTCAGTAGTTTTGCATCATCTGCAAAGAAGCTCATATAGCTTTCTATTCCTTCATCCATATCATTAATATATATAGCAAACATTATTGGGGCCAGAACTGTTCCCTGCGGAACACCGCTTATTACTTCATCCCATTTTGAGTGCTGGTTTCTTATCACTACTCTCATTTTTCTTTCTTGCAAAAAGTCCTCCATCCAATTGAGTAGCTTGCCCTGTATTCCTCCTTCAGTTTCTAATTTCTTAAGCAACTTCTTATGTGGTACTTTGTCAAAAGCTTTCTTTAGATCTAAAAATGCACAGTCTGCCCATCCATCTCTTTCCTGTATTATATCTATTAGTCTTGAATAGAAACATATTAAATTGGTGACGCATGATCGTCCTTGTCTGAATCCAAATTGCCTTGGATTTAACACTTTGTTTTTTTCTAAATATTTTACCCATCTACTTTTGATAATTCTTTCACAAAGTTTTGCTATTGTACTTGTTAGAGAGACTGGTCTATAGTTGGTAGGTTCTTCTTTATTTCCTCCTTTGTATATAGGTACTATGTTTGCTTTTTTCCAATCTTCTGGAACTTTTCCTTCTTTCAAGGAACTATTTAGTATGCTATGTATTTTGTCTGCCAGTTCATTCCTGCATTCTTTTAGTATCCAGTTTGCTATTTCATCTGGTCCATGCGATTTTCTGACATCATGGTTACTCAAGTGTGTTAATATTTCATTCTTTGTTACTTTTATTTCTTCCATAGGGGGGACTTTCTCTTTCCATTCGTTCTCTTCAGGTTGTATGTTCTCCCTTGTAAACACTGATTTAAAATGTTTGTTCATAATTTCCGCCATTTCCATTTCCTCAGTGTATTCAACTACCTCCTGTCTTAATTTCTCCAAGTCTTGTTTGTTTTTCAGTTTATTGTTTACAAATCTGTAGAATAGTTTCGTTTGATCTTTACACTTTTCTATGATATCTTTTTCATATTTTCTCTTTTCTTCTCTGCACATTTGTACATATTCATTTCTATAGCAGGTATATATTTTCCATTTTTCAGGTCTTCTGTCTTTTTTCCATCTGGTCCAGGCTTTGTCTCTATTGTCTTTTAACTCCCTACAGCTTTTGTTGTACCAGCATTTTACATATTCTTTTTCTTGTTTTTGTCTTGGGACATACTTTTCCACTCCTTTTTTGTAAATTTTTGTCAAAATATTCCATTTCTCTTCTACTGTTGTTTCTTCTTTGTATATTTCTTCCCAGTTTTCCTTTTGAAAGAATTCTCTTATTTTATCAAAGTTTGTTTTTTCATACATCATTCTTCCTTTTCTGTATTGTTCATTTCTTTTCATATATTTTTCTTCATTAAGTTCCAGTTCAATCAGTATGTGGTCACTTTTACTTATTGGTGTTTTATATTCAATTTTGTCCACTATTCTAGGTTCGGATGTAATTACTAGGTCTAGTTTCGATGGCTCTTCTTCATTTCTATACCTAGTGTTCTCCTGTATCCATTGTGTCATTGTATGGTCAGTAACCATCTCGAGTAGAGCGTTACCCCATGAGCCGTCTCCACCCTTTACTGTCATTTCTTCCCAGCAGATTTCTTTGCAATTAAAGTCGCCCATCATAACTATTTTTCCTCCCTCTTCCATTATCTTGTTTAATGTTATCTTTGTGTCCTCTAACATACTTTTATGTTCACTCTCCTCCCATGAGGTTGTTTTTGGGGGCACATAATATATCACAAACTTTCTGTTCTTCTTATCTCTGTCTTCTACTTCCATCATTATCATTTCTACTGTATTCTTTCCATATGTGACACTCTTCACGTTTATATCCTTCTTAGTTAGGAACATAACTCCACCCCCTTCCTTTTTCACTCTGTTTCTAATCCAATAATTATATGCATCATGTCCTACACTGTTGGGTGGTAGTGGACCTTTTAATTTTGTTTCTACAATTCCCATTATGTCTGGTTCTTTTTCTTTCAAGTAATCATTCAGTTCATTCAATCCTGTTATTAATCCATCTATATTTGTGTAAGACACTCTTAGTTTTCTGCCACTTCCATTGTGTTCTCTGTTTCCCTTTTGTTTTTCTCTTGTATGTCGACTTTCTTCAGTTTCATATTCACTACTCTCCAATAGAATCTCTCTTTTTCTGACTCCGTTCTTATCTCGTTTTTTTCCTTTGCTTCAAGTCTTTTCTGTTTTTCTTCCTCTCTTTCCTCTTTATTCATTTCCCTTTTTATCCATACCTTTTTATATTGTTCACTTGTTGCTAGTTTCCCTGTTTTGGATAAGATATTCTCAGCCATAGTTTGTGACCTGAATTTAATCTTGATTGGTCTGGTCTTGTCTGTACTATATTTCCCTAGCCTGAATTTCTCTTCGATTTGTTTCATTATTTCTGGTTCATCTTCCTGAACTAATTCTAGTAAATTTCTTACTTTTTCATTTTCCTCTTTGATTCTTGTGGTTCTATCTGGGTTATGTTTCTCTTCCATTCCTAATATAATTATACATTTCTTTTTGTCTGCTAAGTCTCTTACTATATTCTCCTTCTGTCTCATCACTTTAATAACTGAGTTTTCAGTTTGTTCATTCATTTGCTGTCTGATTATGTCAGTGAATGCAACCTTGCTATTTTCATCTTTTACTTCTTTTAACTGTTGTTTTAATTCTTCAATTTCCTTAGTTAAGTTTTTGTTCGCCCTCTCTAGTTCTTCCAATTTTTCAATTCTTCGTATCATACTGTCAACATTACCGAACCTACGCTCCAAGTCCTCGTTCATCTTATCGACCTTCTCTTCTAGTCTTGTCAGTCGGGGGGGGGGGGACACACCCTCTTTAAATCCCTTGAAAATATTCTCATCACTTTCTACTGTATTGCTCCTATCTATACTTCTAATCTTCACATTCCTATTAGACATGTCGTCATCCTCCAGCTCGTCTTGCGGTCGCTTGTCCACCTTTCGGCGGCCCGTTAGGGCCAATTCCTCCACCTCCTCATTACCTTCCATTTCCCCAGCAATCCCTCCCCCTCTCCTCTTTCCTTACTTTCCCACTACCCCACGAGCAATTTCCCCCCACCCTGCAAATACAAAAAGGCACTTCTCTTTGCGTTGGGATCCACAATCTGTACTTTTCTTCAGAACGTTCTTCAAGCCGTCCGTTCGTTGAAAGTGTGTGTGTGTGTGTGTGTTTATACATATATATACAAGCAGTAATCCCTTATTTTTTGTAATATATCCATGGTTTTTGCCCCATTATGGATTTTTGGCATAAATAAATTCACCCATATATTATAAATAAAAGAAAAAACAAAGGATTTGAAATTTAAAAAATTTCAATGATACACTGCACCCTGCCTAATTCAGAGCTGAATATTTCAGATATTGGATATATTGTGCACTTTTGTGCCCTTCGGTAAGTGTTAGATGTTTCTGACTGTTAAGCAAGTTATACAGGGTTCCTACAAACTTTTTCATAATATCTTCATAAAAAAAAAAAAAAAACTAAACCCCACCATAGTCAGAACTGAATATTTCAGATACTGGATAAGTTGCACGCCTTCATGCAGTGTACAATGACTTTTTGTGTAATTTTGTGTGGAAACATGGTGGGACAATACCTTAGACTTTTCTTGCAGTATTCCCTCACTTGTCTATTGTGTTATGAATAAATGTAGAAATAATTGTCTAGGTTGTTACATTGTTCTCTATCTTCTATGCTTTTTTTATGTGTACTTTTCTCTTGTAAGCAGTGCCAGATGCATACAACTCTGGGAGTGAAAAGTAGCAAGGTTGACATGCTTTCAACAACATTCAGTTGTTAAACAGGTATTTGGAGATTTGGCGTTTTGCAGGGGTTATAAGAATGTAACTACCATAAAAACTAAGGAATTACTGTATACATAATACATATGATGTGGTTTAACGTCACAAACTCCCCCTCTTGGAAGGCTAGGACGGTGCCCCACACAGAGGACTTTGTAGCGTGGAATTTAATGAACCATGCCCTTGGTTCAACTTCGCCAGTGGCAGAATTCGAACCGCCATCCCCTTGACCTTTTCCACAAGTGACAACACCCTGTATTTCTTCTATCCCATTTTAGCAGGTCATCCCTATCAAGAATTTCCATCCCTTTCTTAATTCTGTATATGGTTAGCAAATCACCTCTTTCTCTTCTTTGTTCCAGGGTTGGTAAATTTAGTTTATCCAATCTTTGTTCATATGTCAAATTGCAAAGTATTGGTGCCATCTTTGTCGTTGCTCTTTGAATTCTTTCTAGTTTATGTTTTTTAGGTATTAGGTGTCCATAGTGACATTGTGTATTCCAATTTTGGTCTTATCAGTGTACATACATACATATACCAAGGCTTTTTCCCCCTTTCAAGGGAGGTAGCCAAAAAGGGAAAGGCATAAAAACACTCCCACCCATTTCATCCCTAAATACACTCCACACCCTTCCCACCCTCCCTCTCATCTGAGCACCTCCTGGATGACGGGTCATCCCTGCACCTTGCCCACCGCCCTGGGTCCGAAGCAGTGTCGCAAGACACAGCACATCCACAGCAAGGCCGCTTCATTTAATCGGCGACCCCCCCCTCCGTCCCCCCTTGCATGTAAGGAGAGGACGGGGAGAAATCAGTGTAACTAGTAATTTCTTTACCATTTCTTCATCCATGTAGTCAAAGGCTACTTTCATGGATCTTAACTTATTAAGTTTCACTGACTAATTTGTTGACATGTCTGTCTGGAGTTATATCACACACTGATGAGTACACTTATTAAAAGGTGGGATTCAATATAAAAAAGTAAATGAAAAAATTTACTTTTATTTTGGCACATCACTGCTTTTATCACAGAATTTCAAAACAAGAATACTTTATGAATAACTTGAATAAGTAATATTCTCATGCTGCAAATGCAAAAGACTATCCATATACTTCTCATATCAAGTAATAAAACTAATTTTGATGCAGAATATAAAGGTATATCAGGGCATTAAAACTTGCAACTTGTTCTATATTAATAATATACTGTACCTGGTAGTTTTATAATTAAGAATAACAGATAAGTGCATTTATGCAATAGTATTATCATAAGGTTTGCTAATATCTATATGCAGTATATAACTTTTGAGTAAATACTTTTGTAACTGTACTTAGTATTTTCAAGTACTTTGGATATAAGTACAAGTACCACTGAATTTCCAAACTCCAAGTACAAGTACAAATACTTGGACCCAATCCTGCCAACAACCCCCTTTGGCCCATCATCTCTGATTTCCACAGTGACTTATTCAGTGCCTAATAGACTGAACGAAATTCTCACCCCTACATACCTAAGGATTTCACCCAAACATCAACACAAGAATTCCCAGTGATCCTAGCAAATGCTCCTCCTGCAGAAAATCACATTGTTGGATGTAGAAATTTTATTTACTAATTAAGATGTCTATAGGACAATACAATTTATCCTAGACAGAATCTACAGATGTGATGAAATGCTGACCCTGTACATCCCAGAAGCTGCCTTATGCACACTATTAGAACTCTAAAGAAAGCAGCTTCACATGCCCTCATAGAAATCCTGAACATCCCAGAAGCTGCCTTACGCACACTATTAGAACTCTATACTAAAGTTTGCACCTTCACATGCCCTCACAGAAATATGTACAAACAGATCAATGGAGTTGCCATGGGCAGCCCCCTAGCTCTCCTTATCGTAAACTTTTTTATGGGAACAATTGAGAAAAACACATTCACCACCAACCATCCCTCCATCTATTGCCACTATATATATATGAAGTTTTCATCAGATCCAAAGATATTCATGAACTCCAAAGGCTCAGAGAACACCTTATAAATGCTTCTGGTCTTAACTTCACATGTGAAGAGTTGAACAATGGTCACTAACCCTTCCTTAATGTCCTAGTAACCAGCCACATGCCAGACTGCCACAAAAAACCCTTGCAACCCCTGTGGGTTGCACAAATAACCCAAAAGCACACCTTCACATTTTTTCAACACCAAGGGGTGATTCTCCAGTGATAATCCCTTTCCTCCTCCTATTAGGTAGAGATATAGAGAGCAACCCTGGATCCATCACAAATTACACTTGTTAGACATGCTCCAAACCCACCACCTAAAGCCATGAGATAAAGGGCTCAATTCAATGCAATTTATGCAAAAACTGGGCCCAACTCACTTCCACAACACTTGCTGACATAAAACATTCCACAAACACCTGGACCTGTTCCTCATCCCCACTCACAACCTCACCCTCACCTTCCCATCCCCAGCCTGCATCCTCACCCACACCCTGACCCTTGCCCTCCCCTTTACCCCTATCCACTTCCCCTCCTCCTCCTAACCCTAACCCTAACCCTCCCACACCCATATCCCAACCCCATATAGGAACCTACAGTATGTACAAAACACACATAAAAAAATAATAATAAGAAGAAAATTACACTTCCTCAATCTACACAACATACATGTTGCCACCATAAAAGAAACAAAACTGACACTCACAAAAAACACCCTCATTTGATAATTTCACTGCTATTAGACAAGACCAGACCAATGCCATTCACAGTGGACACATCACCCTGATCCCCCAATCCATCTGCTTTATGGACAAAAGTACTACCACCAAATGCTCCTCCCTCCCACTGACAGCACCACTGAAACCCAATCAATCCAAATTTGAATAGGTAACAAATCCAAAATCATCCCCCAGTTCCCAACAGCTTTGGACCTAACCTCAACCAACTCACCACCTTCTCCAACTTTATCCTGGGCGGTGACTTCAATGCCAATTCATTTGCCTGGTATGTCAACAACTCCAACATGGACAGAGGGCTTGATTTACAGACACAACTTGACTCACTACCAATCATGAACAACACCCATAATCACACACATATCCCCCATCAAACCCTTTACACCCCTCTCTCCTGACATCACCTTCTGTTCCCCCTGTTTAATCTAAACATCTTGGAAGGTGGTCAGAGCCCTTGGATCTGACCACCTTCCAATCATCATCACCACCAAAACACAATACACCCCAGTTGGCCACAGACACACATACACCAATTACAAAAGAGCAAACTGGGAAGCTTTCACTGAAAAGACAGAACAACACTGGGACACTGAACAGTACACCAATCACAGACATTGACACTGCTGTGCACACCTTCAACATAACCATATAAAACACAGACAAGAAATATATCCCCAGAGACAACAGAAAATCATATGAGCCAAATTTCACACCAGAAATTCAAGGCCTCATCAGAAATTGCAAAACATTAAAACATGCCACCCCCACACCTATCCCTCAGAACATAACAAACCAAATACAAGCATTTAATACTGAGATCAACAATAAAATGCATGAACAAAAAACACTAAATCTGCAAACTTTTGTAAACACAATCACAAAACAAACACCAAACAATTGTACAAGACACTCAACAGCATTATACTATCCAACAGTAACACAACACACTTTCACACAGCAATAACCACAACAGTTACCCTACCCTCAGACAACAAGCACTCGTATATCATTTTGCATGGACAAGACATCTCTCCCCTCATCCTGATGAGTGATGACCAATGAACCATCCAATGTAAAACAGACTTCCCCATAGACCTAGATTACATACAATTCAAAGACAGTCAGATGAAGCATATTATCCATAACCTCAAGCACTCTGCTTATGGTCCTGACAACATAAGTAACATCCACTTAAAATACTTCAGACCACATGGCTTACACACACACTCACCAACATTGCGAACTACAGCTATTCATACAACACTATACCTGACATCTGGAAGCATGGTAAAATCATCATAACCTCCAAATATAACAAAAACCTAACAGTTCCAGCATCACACTGCCCAATCACACTTCTCTACATCCCCTCCAATGTCACAGAATACCTTATACTACAACTCATCACACCACATATCCCCCTTTCCAAATCACAACATTGTTTAAGACCATTACACTCCACAAACAGTTCCAACAGATCTCACACCAAGGGTTTTCAAGGGCATCAATTCAGATAAGCCCCTAAACAGAACATTTTATAACACTAAACATTAGTAAAGCTTTTAATGCCATCCCCCATCACAATCTCACCAACAAAATATCCAACATAGACATGCACAATAATAACAAAAGATGGCTGGCCAATTATTTGGCAGGTAGAAATGCTTAAGTGTCATATAATGGTCAATCATCACACACCAAGAAACTCTAAGATGGAGTATCTCAGGGCTGTCCTATCCCCCACACTCTTTAACCTATACATGCACTCTATACCCATAACCCAGAAATACAATTCTCTTTTCATGCACACAATATAATAACATGCACACATTACACATTATAATGCAGACAGAGCCACAGAAATACTACAGCCATACCTTAATAAGTTCAACATCTGGTTCACTACAAACTTAAAATAGTCCCAAAAAAAATCCACAGCCACACTTTTCACCAACTGGACACCAGAACAAA
This sequence comes from Oratosquilla oratoria, assembly GCF_046742065.1. NCBI lineage: Eukaryota > Metazoa > Arthropoda > Malacostraca > Stomatopoda > Squillidae > Oratosquilla > Oratosquilla oratoria. Next base: position 56,648,070 of record NC_134791.1, read on the forward strand.
TACATACACCTCTTTATCAACAACACCCGCACAACACACACACACACCCAAGATTCTTGGCATAATATTCAATGCATCCATGTCATTCAAACAACACCTAACAAACATAAAGACAAAATGCACACATAGGGCCAACACATTTAAATCACTTACAGGCAGAACATTCTGACAAAACAAAGAAACTACCAGTACAGTATACAAACAATATATACCCCTCAGTGATGAATTATATGAGCCCTGCATGGGCCCCTAATCTCACTAAGACACCACAACTCCCTATACAGAATAAAGCCCTAAAGACAATTACAGGGTGTACAAATACAACTTTTGTTTTTAGGATATATGCCCCGTGGGGCTACAGGGAGAAGGATGCCTAGTCCCACTCCCCGTCCCTTTCTTCTCGCTTCTTACGATCCAAGTGGGATACTTGGTGGCAGTATTCTTTTCCCCCACCACAGGGAATTCCCCCATCACAGAAAGAGAATACTCAGAGAAATGGTACAGGACAGCAACAAGGGGTTGGGGGACAGCATAACGGAGGGACAGTCGTAGTATAAAAGTGTCATCATTTCTCTATGAACAGAGTTTTCTTCTATCATAGACAAAATGATGCATGGCTCTGGTCCGTAGGGACGCCCCATATAGACCCTAAAGTATCGACTGCATGCTACTTTGCCACAATAACAAGCAGCCAATACCCCAGGGGGGACGGAGAGGGGGGGTCGCCGATTAAATGAAGCGGCCTTGCTGTGGATGTGCTGTGTTTTGCGACACTGCTTCTGACCCAGGGCAGTGGGCAAGGTGCAGGGATGACCCGTCATCCAGGAGGTGCTCAGATGAGAGGGAGGGTGGGAGGGGTGTGGAGTGTATTTAGGGATGAAATGGGTGGGAGTGTTTTTGTGCCTTTCCCTTTTTGGCTACCTCCCTTGAAAGGGGGAAAAAGCCTTGGTATATGTATGTATGTACAAATACAACACCTACAGATCATCTACACCATGAAATGATAGTCCTCAAAGTCAAGGATCACCTTGACATAAGAGGCACAAACACACTTGTTGTGGCCTCCACAAACACAGCCCACCCACTACACTACATAGCAGAACACCCACATATGCCAAGAAACATCAAAACAACACCCACATCCTTATATCACACCCAAATACTCTTTCCCTTCCTGCACAACCACCAAACACCAGCCTCCAGAAGCATATAACAATCATATTTTGCGCTGCTCCATCAACAAACTGAAAGACAATACATTGCTGCATGCCACACATATCTCCCACCAAGCCCTTTACACCCACTCCTCTCCTGACATCAACATCTGTTCCACCTGTTTAACCCCAACATCTTGGAAGGTGGTCTCCCCCAAGAGGACAGAGTGCAACCACCATCCAACCCTTCTAAGTTACCAAAAGAGGCTGGATGACTGCATCACAGACAACTGTCCAGGGTGTAACACTTCACCCCATACTATATGACACATTATGGAAGACTGCATTGTACACAATCATGCATGCCAACACCATAATATATACTCTTAAAGGCATATGTGGGAAAACCCTATTCCAGCTATTGTGTTCCTTAGGGAGATGGGATTGCTCAGCAAGACAGTCTAGGGCAGTGGTTCCCAAACTTTTTTTTGGCCGCGACCCAAATCCAGATCTGGTGAAGATGTGGTGACCCAAGCATCAAAAAGCAATTTCGAAAGTCTTCTATTATTGAAAACACAATGAAATGAAAATACAATGGTACAAATATTTTTTTTCTGACAAGGTCTCGCGACCTATTCTTGAACTCTTCGTGACCCATGTTTGGGTTGCGACCCATAGTTTGAGAATCGCTGGTCTAGGGAATGACAACAACAAGAATTATGCTATTTCTGTATATGTACAGTGAGTCCTCCTTATACAGTAATTCTTTATCTGGTAAATTCACAGTTACGGTATTTGGTAATTACCACCCTCGATTCTATCTACGGTAAGAAAAATTCACAGATACAGTATCTGCTAGATATTTTGAAGAGGAAAGAGCAGGGAGAAGGTATGTGTGTTATATCCTATTATTACATGTTATAATGGGTTCAGTAAATGGTAATTTCAATTTGCGGTAAGGTTTTCAGGAACGCATATGTACCGTATCACGAGGACCTAATGTATAACTTACCATTAAAAAACTGTCTCAACAGCAAAAGTGAATCTCCTCAATGCTATTTAAACTCCACTATTAATGCTTACATATCCCATGCCATATCCAAGTGCTCCACTTGAAAAGACATACATACTAAACTGGAAACATTAACCCAGGTCCTTATTAACAACAGATAAGAGCAATAATTTAACTAATGAAGCAACATAGCATGCTATAAACAACTGGTACTCTAGCAAACCTGCCCAACATACACAAGAAAATATCACTGTGTACAGTAGACCTTCATTATCGACTGATTCCTTTCTCTATAGACTGTTTTAATTATTGATAGATTTTCTACTAATGGAAATTTTTATATTTCCATAAGTAAACAAGTGATACATTTATATTTGGATTTACCCATATCTTACACCTCTCCTCACAGAGCCATGTGTGGAAATTCCACTCAGTTCATGTGGGGAAATCATTATGAAGGCATGATACATTATGTATAGATGGTAAATATAATACAAGTGATCAAACAATGATAGCCAGTGGGCAGCAATATGACTCTCAACCTGGGCAGCACTTCAGCAAGCTATGTCACTGCTGTACATATAGTCTTTGTTTTTAAATGACTTGAATATATTTCCAATAAGTATGATGAAACAAGGTGCATATAAAAATAGAATAAAAAAAATTAATACATAAAATTGAAACCAGCTGATACTTATCAAGAAAAAAATGGTATCAATGGCTTGGGTATCAAGTGATATCTTTAGCCAACCTCCAAAAAAATGTCAAGACCACTGACCCAGATAACAGCATATCATTTATGACATACTACAACATATTATTTATCACATACTACAAGAACTGAAACATGTCACAACTTTACTGAGAAATCGTCCCTCCTACTGTTATCACCTCTACAAGACAATCATATCTACCAACACAACTGTAGCAATGAGGACGAAATCTTATTCATACATTGGGATGACAAGAACAAAGCTTTCGAGATTGTTAAGCTACCACCTATAAAATAGAACCATTGAGAACCATTACAACACTAAACACTTACCTGCCAGAGCCTACAAGAAGGAATAACAATAGAGAGAGAATGAAACCCTTGCTGACATTCCTTGAAACCATCTACCGGTATATATGAGTATATATATATATATATATATATATATATATATATATATATATATATATATATATATATATATATATATATATTCAAAAGGCATATACCCAATCCCACCCATTCCTCTCTCATGCACCACCCTTTCCTCCCTCTCATCTTAGTTCCTCTTGGATGAATGGTCATCCCAGTCTCCTGCCCACTGCCCTGGGTCAGAAGCAATGCAGCAAGACACAGTACATCCACAGCAAGGATGCTTTACTTAATCAGTAACCCACCTCTATCCCCCCATATGGAATATAGAGAAGACAAGGAGAAATACCTTTAGGCTGTGTCAAAATAACATTCACACATAACAATTCCCTAGTCCCCTCCCTTCCTTGCATCACAGTATCATTTATACAGTCATTTTCCATCCACCCCTATCCATTGCCTTCTCCTATCCTTGCTTAATAGACATTCCCCTCTTGCTCAAGGCCCCTTTACCCATCCATCTCATCCTCAGTCATCCCCTGAAGTTTACACCCTCCACCTCTGCCTTCCACGCTTCTTTTACTTAACTTTCTTCACTCTTTCTTTCCAAACCATCCCAATACTCTTTCATCAGTCCTGTCTGCCATCTCCTTTTCCACCCCTGCTCTCCTCACTTTGTTTCTCACTCTATCCAAACTTGTAACCCCTACCATACTTCTCACACTTTATATCAAGTACATTTAAACTTCTCTCTGCCTCATTGAAATCTCAAGTTTCCTCCCCTTACAGTGATATTGATATAATCACCCCTTCATGTGATATCTTTCCATCCATTCCCAAATGCTTATTTCTCATGACACTTATTTAATCCCCCAAGGCATTTACTTGCTCCTATCTACAATTTACCTTTACCTCTACTCCTCCCTTTCCTGCCACAAGCGACTCCAAATACTTAACCCCTTCACTACGTGCCAAAATCTCGCGGGCAGCATTAGCTGCCAGATGTGCGATGTTGCATCATAATACTCACATTATAAAAAATAAAGTTACCACTTATATAGCTCGTTCTCTTTCACCCGTGAATTTTGATAACCATAGAAAATATGATGAAGCCAGTTTACAGAGTATGGGGGTCATGCAGGTACGACTACAAAAAATATAATCAAGACGCCGACATCGGCATCCTCGCGTACCCACTTGCTCCTCATGACGCCTACGTAGGCGTCATCGTATTGAAGGGGTTAAAACCCTCCAATACCTCCAGCCCCTCTCCTTTAACACTTAGTTCCAACTCTCTGCCATCTTCTCCCCTTTTACATCTCATTACCTTAGTTTTACCCACATTTGCCTTCAATTCTATTAGACCTTCCCAGTGTCACTAACTGCCTTAATCCCCCTCTGTCCCTGCCACCAGTACAGTGTCATCTACAAACAACTGGCTCCAGTCCACTAAAATTGTACCTCCCTTTTTCAGACATTGCATGACATCCATCTAATCCAGGTGCCTTACCTGCTCTCATAATTTTCAAAACTCCTGATACCTCATTATTTTTATTTCTCCATTTTCCTCTCCCATCATGTCATTTTCTTAGCAGATTCCACTGCTATCAACAATCCCTTTGTTAAGCTGGTAGTCTTGCCCCAAACTGGGCAGCCAAATGTTAAGCTGGTTTGAAGGCAAACTCTGATGGAGAGAATATTTGTTTATTTAGACATGAATGTTGGGCACCAATAATGATAGCTCATTCTAAGTGCAAGAAAAGGGATGTGAGATAGGGGGAGGCAAGACGCCGATATGGCAGCCTCGTGTATCCACTTGCTCCTCGTGCCGCCTACGTATGCGGCACCGTATGGAAGGGGTTAAAGATCATTGGACTTAAGAAATCACTACATCACTGCAAAGCACACATAGGATCTTGTATACATGCTCTGGGGGGGATTCCTTGATAGAACTTCAGAGAGTGCAGTGTATTCTGTATCTGAACAGAAGAAAGATACTGAAGAATTTGGGAGTTTGATTCTCCTAGACAGAAGTTAACAACTGGAGGAAGTGAGTTGCCATATCTAAAAGTGAGGGCTACAGTGGTGATGGCAGCGTGGGAAAGAACACACGCAACTAAAATGTCTCTAAAGAGATATAGTGACACAATAGATGAAAGAACTAAGGACACATTTATTAAAGTGATGAGAGAAAAGGAGAATATAGTAAGAAACTTAGCGGACAAAAAGAAACGTATAATTATATTAAGGATGGAAGAGAAGTATAATCCAAATAGGACCACAGGAGTAAAAGAGGAAAAGGAAAAGGTAAACAAAATATTAGAAGTAGTTCAAGAGGATGGACAAGAAACAGGGAAAGAAATTGAAGAATTATATAGACTAGGGAAATATAATACAGATAAGACCAGACCAATTAAGATCAAATTCAGGTCACAAATGACAGCAGAGAATATCTTAGCAAAAACAGGAAAACTAGCAGTGATCAATATAAACAGGTATGGATAAAAAGAGAAATGAATAAAGAGGAAAGAGAGGATGAGAAAACAAAAATACTAGAAGCTAAAGAAAAAATGAGAAAAAACAGACAGAAAAAGATAAATTCTATTGGAGAGTAGTGAATATGAAAGTGAGGAAATGGTTCATAACAGAGAAAAACGGAAAGGAAACAGAAAACACAATGGAAGTAGCAGAAAATTAAAAGTGTCTTACACAAACATAGATGGCTTAATAACAGGCTTGAACGAACTGAATGAGTACCTGAAGGAAAAAGAACTGGACATAATGGGAATTGTAGCGACAAAATTTAAAGGTCCACTACCACCCAACAGTGTAGGACATGGTGCATATAATTATTGGATTAGAAACAGGTAAAATAAGGGGGTGGAATTATGTTCCTGACTAAGAAGGATATAAATGTCAGGAATGTCACATATGGAAAGAATAGAGTAGAGATGATTATGATGGAAGTGGAGGACAGGGATGGGAAGAGCAGGAAGTTTGTAGTAAGTTAAGTGCCTCCTAAAACAGCTTCTTGGGAAGAGAGAGAACAGAAAAATATGTTAGAAGACACGAGGATAACACTAAATAAGATAATGGAAGATAGGGGAAGAATAGTTATAATGGGTGACTTTAATTGTAAAGAAATCTGCTGGGAAGAGATAACAGTGAAGGGTGGAGACAACCTATGGGGAAATGTACTACTTGATATGATTACGAGTATAGAACATACAATGACGCAATGGATACAAGAGAATACTAGGTATAGAATAGAGGAAGAACCATCGAGACTGGACCTAATAATCACATCAGACCCTGAAATAGTGGACAAGATTGATAAGATACCAATAAGTAAAAGTGACCACATATTGGTTGAACTGGAGCTAAATGAGGAAAAATACATGGAAAAAAACGAACAATATAGAAAGGGAAGATGGATGTATGGATTTTTTTTTTATAAAATAAGAGAATTCTTTCAAAAAGCAGACTGGGAAAGGATACACAAGGAGGAAACAACAGTAGAAGAGAAATGGAATAGTTTAACAAAAATTTATAAAGGAGTGGAAAAATATGTTCCAAGACAAAAACAAGAAAAAGGATATGCAAAGTGTTGGTACAACAAAAGATGTAGGGAGTTGAAAGACAAAAGGGATAAAGCTTGGATAAAATGGAAAAAAAAGACAAAAGACCTGAAAAATGGAAAATATATACTAGTTATAGAAATGAATATGTACAAGTGTGCAGAGAAGAAAAGAGAAAATATGAAAAAGATGCCATAGAGAAATGTAAAGATCAACCAAAACTATTTTACAGATTTGTAAACAATAGAAAAACAAACAAGAATTAGAGAAACTACAACAAGGAGGAGTTGAATACACAGAGGAAATAGAAATGGCAGATATACAAGAGGACATGGAAAGAAAATCAAGGCAGTTATAGAAGAGACCTAAAAAAGAACAGCTTTCCCCCCAGGGTAATAGACATTTGGAACAAGTTAGATGAGAAAGTGGTGTGTGCAAAAACGATACACAAATTTAAAAATAGTCTAGATAAAACGAGATATAAAGACAGGACACGATGAGCATAGCTCCCTTTCCCGAAAAATACAACTAGGTAAATACATACTAAAGGCTTTTTCCCCCTTACAAGAGAGCTAGTCAAAAAACAAAGGTATAGAAACCACTCCCACCCATTGCATCCCCTACATACTCCACTCCCCTCTACCCTCTTCCCTTGGCACAATATAGACAATGGACTGGGATCTACTGTCTCCAATACGGCTGATGATACAAAGCTGTGTGTAATAGCAAATGATTACTTGAATCAATTAAATATTTAAAAAGATTTCGATCAACTAAAGCAATGGTCTGAAAACTGGTATATGAAATTTAATCCACATAAATATTGTAGTGAGAGTTGATGGTGATGTGTCTAGAGAGTTGATGATAGCAAACACAGTGTTTTGGAAGAAAGTCCAACATAAGTACACATGGAAGAAGGTGACAGATTGGGCTTTAATGGACTATATAGTGGTAACCAGGAGAAGATTATGCCCTTGACTTTGGCTACCTCCCTTGTAAGGGTGAAAAAGCCATTGGTATGTATGTACCTATACACCCAGATGATCAAGAGAAAACAGCTTTTGTTACTCCAGAAGGTTTGTGCCAATTCAAAATCCTTCTCTTTGGTTTATGAAATGACCCTGCTACCTTTCAAAGAATTAGAAATAAATCAATATTCATTTTGCCCGAAATAAAGTCATATTTAGACAATGTGGTGACTTATAGCAATACAGGTAAACGTCGACTTACGATGGCCGCGACTTACGATTGTTCGACTTTACGATGACGACGACGACGATATGATAATTTAACCCCTTCCATACGGTGCGGCACACATAGGCGTCATGAGGAGCAAGTAGATTCGCGACGTTGCCATATCGGCGTCTTGATTATATTTATTGTAGTCGCCCCTGTGTTTTTACATTCTCTCAAATGTGCCCTAAATCCCATTCTCTGTGGTTTTCAAAATTCGCGGGTGAAAGAGAGAACGATCGATATAAGCGGTGACTATATTTTATGATGCGAGTATTATTACGTCACGTCGTACGGCTGGCATTGGCTGCTGCCCGCGAGATTTAAGTTCCGTACTGAAAATACATATTATAGTGTTTGAATATGGTAAAAAGGATAAAAATAATTAAATAAACTACTGTACATGTTTAATAGGCTATATTCAGTATCTCTGGTGGTGAATATACAGGTAGGCTAGGTACAGTGACCACGGAACAGAGTGGGGATCGACTTACGATGAGATCGTCTTACGATGGCTCTATCGAAACCTAATGCCATCGTAAGTCGACGTTTACCTGTACTTAGGAACAACATGTAGCAAATTTACACGAGTTCTTTAAGAGAGCTGACCAAATTAAGTTAACCATTGATCTAGAGAAGAGTAATTTTGGTCATGCTCCTCTATACTACAATTAGGTGAATACATCCATAGCAGGGCCAGCCACTTCATTCAAATAGTGACCCTCCCTCCTTGTCTCCTCATGCAAAACTAGAAGATGATAAATCTCTATGGGCCAAACATTTTTAAATGAAGATATTCAAGGAATGTATGGTTTTCAATACATAAATCTTCTTTGGCTTTATAATTGAATGTACATAAAGTATACCTGCTTCCCTTGGTCATTCATGTAAACAATGATAGAGGAATAAAGAGGAATGAAAGGGTAAATTTTCAGAAGTGCACATCTACATGATATAGTATTACAAAACTAAATATTAATTTTGTAAATTATAATACATCAATGTAATATACATTTTTCTTAGCAGAAATTATGGTCATTTTTTAGAAGTGAACACCAACGCAATATAGCAATAGAAAATTAATTCATTTTATAAATTATAATACATCAATGTAATATGTGTTTTTCTTGGCAGAAGTTGATAACAAAAAAGTTGCTAAAACCGAATTACTAATGAATAAAGTTGAGGTGGGTGAATGATACACCTTGTTCATTTTCATAGATGCTGAGGTTGAAGAAATGAAAGAATGATAAATTCATCTATTCTAATCTAACCTAACCTACCTACCTACCTAACTACATAACCTTAGCTGTATCTAGTAATGTGGTACCTGTAATTCTAAAGATTCAGGTCATTGTCATGCATGCTGATGGCCTGATTAACTTCTAAATCGGACTGCAGGGAATAGAATTGTTGCATATCTTGAAGGAAGCCCTATTATCTTTGTAACACCACTTATTAATATCAACTGGAGTTGGAGAACACCATGTGCACAGACATTGACTGGACTGAACAGACGACAACATGGTGTCTCAATGCTATGCTTGCAGCTTTGTTCAGTAGTATATTTGCTTTTAGCAAGGTTTTCTGTTATTGATATCCACCAAGAAAAACATATATTATGTTGTATTATAATTCAGAAAATTAATAATCAATTGGTACAGTTTTAGTTGTGCACACCTACGCGATATAGCAATAGAAAATCAATTAATTTTGTAAATAATAGATCAATGTAATATGCAATTTTCTTGGTGGAAATCAATGACAAAAAAGTTGCTAAAACCTATTTTCTAATGAACGAAGTCATGGCAGTTGAATGATTTGCCATGTTTGTTTTGATAGGTGCTGAGGTTGAAGAAATGAAAGTCTGATGAATTAGTCTATTCTTACCTAACCTAACCTACCTACATAAGTAATCTAACCAATGTTTAGTAATTCGGTACCTCAAATTCTAAAGATCATCCGGGTCGACATCACGGATGCTGATGGCCTGATTATTATTGTCCCTCGGGCAATTAACAGATGATGGCAGAACCCTGTGTTCTCTCATAAAGTCCAAGGAAGCCCTATTGTCTTTGTAACAGCACTTATTAACATCACTTGGAGTTAGGGAATGCCCAGTCCACAACGTGAAATTCATCATCTGATAGTGACTGGAATGGCATGGCGTCCGTACCATATCCTAGTGGCTTTGTTAGTAAATATGCTTGTAGCATGGTTTTTTGTTTTTTATTTCCACCAAGAAAATCTCCTATTACCTTCATGTATTATAATTTACAAAATTTTAATTTTATTTTCTAATGCTATATTGTGTAGGTGTGCACAACTAAAATAATACATATATATACATATACCTAAGGCTTTTTTCCCCCTACCACAGGAGGTAGCCCTAATTAATTTTCTAAGGCTATATCACATAGGTGTGCACTTCTAAAAAAAATACCAAAATCAATAATAGAAAAAGCTGCTAAAAGTGATACGCAAATGAATGGAGCCACATTGATTGCTTGCGATGCCATATTTGTTTTGATTGATGTGGAAGTCGAAGAAATTAAAGTATGGTAAATGTCTACTTTAACCTAACTTATATTTAGTAATGCAGTACCTGTAACTCTAGAGCAGGGATTCCCAAACTTTTCAGCTCATTGACCCCCTAGTAAAGTTTAAGAATTTCTATAGATCCCCAAACTATTAATTCCTGAATTATGTCAGTTTACTAATATTATTGGTGTTGTTATTGTTATTAATGCTAGTAATATTATTGTTATCATTATTATTATTTATTATTATTATTTACTATTAGTTATTATTATTATTATTATTATCATTATTATTTTTATTATTATTATTATTATTACTATTATCATTATTATTATTATAATTTTAGTTATCAATGGTGTTATCATCATCACTATGATCATCATTTTTGTTGTTATTATTGTTTTAATTCTTTAATGTAGTTCTTGTTTGGTCTCATAAGTCACTTATGGTAATTCTAAAGTACCATAGTCACAATTTTCGTGTTTGTGGATTTTACTTATTCTATTAATTTATTTTTATTTATTTATATTTTCATCCATTAAAAAAGGGCCAAATGGCAACATTCATCAAAGCAACAGCATTCCAATAATGATACACACTTTCAGATATACATAAACACAAGTTTTATACTTATAATTTACCAATAGCTTTAAGAGTCGTATCATATATTTTCTATTATATTATTATAAGTAATATTCAAGCCAATAATATTACACAAGTTCGTCATCTTAATGTTCATTCACGATGTGGTTATGTGTATGTGAGATTCTCCCTACATGCACAGAGTGGGGAGGATTTTCGACTCAGAGTGAGCTGACACAGTTTTTCTTCAAGTTTAGATATTATTTGGTTGACTATTCTCACTCTTTCAGTACGGGAAAAGAACAGGATCATTTTATGCTAACCATTTAATTCTAAAGACTGCCTTTCGGCCCCATAGTAATTTACTGACCCCTTAGCAATCTACTGACCCCCTTTCGACCCCAGGGATGGTTTCATCGACCCCCTAGTAATCTACTGACCCTCTTTTGACCCCTTGGGTGGTCTCATCGACCCCTGGGGGTCGATATCGACCACTTTGGGAACCCCGCTCTAGAGGGTCGTCACCTTCAACCTCTGAATCCATGAAAACAAAAATTATGTCTCAAGGAGTTGCCACGGCTCCTTTTGTCTATGAATTGCTTTTAGCAAAATTTTCTGTTATTGATTTCTGCCAAGAAAAATGTATATTACATTAATGTATTATAATAATTATTTAATTTTCAAATGCTATATCACATAGGTGTGCACTTATGAAAAATACAAAGGAAAGTATTGTTTATCATTCTAGAAATTGATTGTGTGTTCTGGTAACAGAATTTGCTCTCGCAACCCCCCGTGCTAAACACAGTAAATTAAATTACTATCACAACAAACACAATATGGTGTTATTTCAACTAAAACTCACTCATTTTCAGGCTAATCCAGGGAGTGGGCAAAAACTAAAACAAGGAAATTTATTTGCAGTAGAAATCAATATTCAATATATCAGGTTTACATGAATCACACTGTAGAAAATTTGACTTTTTTTTTATTGGGAAAAGGGGTGGCCCTCTGCAGAAAGTTCACTTTTTCCCCTTACTGAATTCCCTGAACATAAAAATACTATGTGCAAGTCAAACTATGTAACAGGAAAGTGAATACTCTCAAATGAATTACTTTATAACTTAATAATAACTTGATAGTCTTGCATCAGACTCAACAGTTAGTATATAAGCACCCCAACTGAAACTTGCAAGATATCACTTTGGATTTCAAAATGCCATTTATTATCGAGAAAACTTTGATGGGAACCATCACAAATATGTAATTCGCACTCTTCATGAACTCCGCTACCATAACTGTAAACACTGACTAAGTACACGATGATATTATGTCATCAAACATTGACATAACAAATGTAAACAACAAGAAATATGCAGTTAGTAGCTCACCCATTCCGAGGTTATCCGTAATTTTGAGGGGTCCCCGGAGGTAGTATATGACACAGATAACTAGTATGAACCAGAGTGCCCACAAATAACTCCAACTCCAAATTATTGCTTCTTTTATTTTGCCTAAAATGAGCCACAGCCTACCCGCCATTTGCCGTTTCCCGGTGGCGATGGTAGTGTGGACTGTGGATGACTACGAGATCTTGTTTATGTTGGGCCTGCTGCTGCAGCTGTTTAGGAGACCGCGATTTTCGAACGACAAGATAACATGGGAGTGGACATAAAGTTAAAGTTGCCGGGTTTCATGTTCGATATCAGTCTTAAAGACTCTCCTCAGAACGTCAGCCGAGGCAAGCCTCAACCCTTTACCGTGGTGCTCAGCCACGTGCAGTAACCTCAACAATAAACAGCCTAAGCTCACAGGCCCGGACGGGGCTCGATCTGCTGACCCCGTGACTACGAGGCCAGTGGTACCAGCGGTTTAACACATTTTCTTTCTTGTTCACAAACTGATTTAATTCTATGAAATGTAAGGAACAAACAATGTAGGTAGGCTACTCTTTATAACTTGATATTCTCGCCTCATTATCATAGGATTTCCGGTGATGTATCCTTGTTTCAATGTGGTCGTGGAGAAAATTAGAACCCTAGGAGTGCCTCAGTGCAGGGGTATCTAAATATTTTTGAAGGTACTCATAAAGGCTTATAGAAAAATATAATAACCATGTATGGCAACATCATGTTAGAAGTACCAGGTAAATTTAGTGTTGGACCAAAGGATATCGAGGCCGAAAAAGTCTTCAATAACTTCTGCAGACATGTCCAAGCAGTGCTTTAGTTTTTGTCTGTTCTACGCGGGTGGGTAGTTTGTATTTAGAGTGTTACGATACTTTACAGTAAATGTGTCAAAGTGGACTGGATGCGTACTTCATGAAAGATGGCGTCATTTAAACTGTATTCCTGAAAGAAGTAAAAACAAATAATATTCTAAGCACACCTTGGATTTACTAGCATTGTTGTATGATGCTACAAGGGCTAAGAATATCTTTTGTGAATTGAAATATTTAGCTGAGACAAATTCAGAAGAAATCAATGAAGTTAGATCAAAGCCCTTATACATGCCTAAGTGCCGCCCCGGGGCAAAGTTCTCGGTGACGTTCCCCCCTCCCCCATCACCACTTCCTATCTCCACCTTCTACTGCCTATTTTGGCTATTGGCTTGCGGAATAATTATACATATGTAAAAAGAAAATAAGAAATAATAATGTCCCTATTGCAGAAAGGATAAGGGAAATATTTTATATTCTGTTGATTCTAACTCAAAATTCGTATATTACGGTAAAATATTCAGGGCTCCTTTGACACTTTTTTATAATATTTTGTCAGCCTCGTGGGCGGCATGTCCAGACTAGAATTGCTGCCCCCTAAATGTGCCCACCCAGGGCATATGCACCCCCCCACCATATGAGGGCCCTGAGTTAGTTATAAGTTACGTGAAAGCTAGGGAAAAGTGAAAAATTAGCGGAGCTGTTTATCTATAGGCGCCCCGGACAAACTGAACTTTGGCACCCTTGGTACATATTTTTAATTACACAAGGAGAAAAAATAAAAATGTAGAAAAAAGAGTTTATTACAATATATAAGTCAAAACAAGTTCAAACACAGCATCACACGTTACTAATAAACACTTCAGTGGAGAATGGTTGAGTAAAAATTTGAGGGATGCCGTTGATCTTCTTGATATCTGTGTGCCTCTCCAGAACAGTGTAAGGTACAGAAGCCTCAGTTCTTCGGTACCTTTTCAATACAATTCGAATTCTCGGGCGCAATGTTAAGCTGAGTGATGTATAAGGATTCGATGATGCATCATAATACACTTACTGTAAAATATAAAGTTACAGATGAATGTTGTTATCAACAGAAAATGCGATTGATCCCGTTCACAGAATATGGAGGCTACTGAGCTACAACTACAAAATAAATATAATCTTGACTCCGAACCCGGCATCCTCGTATACACACTTGCGCCTCATGACGTCGATGTCGGCGTCATCGTATGCTTTGGATTAAGTTGCATCCCAGCTTACATTTATCTATGAATAAATCTAGAAATAAACTCATTATGATTCACCATGCTCTTGGATCACGAGTTGAACTCGTGATCGACAGCTATTACCCTTCCGGATGGGAGCTCAAAACTCATATATGACCAATCTATGGGTAATGCTGTGACCTTACACAAACACACACACCCAAACTCCCCTCCCACGAGAGTTGGAGTACCGGCTCGTAGCGCAGCGATACTGAAATTATTTCTGTACTAGGCGGGATTCTAACTCGGGCCGCTGGAGTGGCGGTTGTGAGCGCTACCACTGTCCCGTCGAGTCGTGTAGCTAGTGGTGAATACTGACAAACTGTATTAATGGTACAAGACTAAATCACGCGAATTAGAAAAAAAACAACAACTAGGCATTCATATCAATACAGAAACGGAACAAACTGATGGTGAGTTTCTAGCCCCTAATGTTATCTAGTTTTCATCGAGTTTAGCTTAATATGATTAAATTATTACTATTTTTCTAATCTACAAAACAATTTTCAAAATTGCTCTCTTCCTACGAATCCTTGTACAGTCATTTCTAGCTTGTTTGTGAGCTTTTTTTTGTATTATTGCTTCCTCTTATCCCTTATTTTCCACAAGCCACGTTCCTACAATCTCAGACCTTTCGTTGAACTAGTCCTGTTTCTGCTTTTTACTTCGACTAATCTTTGGCACATGTTTGTTTGCTCTCAGGTTGTAAATATCAAGGAAGATTTCATATTTCCTCCTCGTTGCATTCATGAATTCCTCCCAGTTTGCTTCCTCAAAGATTTTTTCAACCCTAAGGTTTCCCAAAATTGAGTTTTACCTTGCCTGTGTGACTTATTCCTTGACTCTATTTCCTCACCCTCCATCTGAAATTCAATTGTTACATGGTCACTTTTTCCTTTGGGGCAAAGGTAGTTTAAGGAGCTGATGATGTTTGGCTCTTTGGTTAGTAGCAGATCTACGAGTATTCTTGTGGGAATTTCATATCCTTTTATCTGAGTCACTTCCTTTACCCACTGGGTCATAGTGTTCTCCATTGCTATATCTAACAGGGTATTTCCCCATGAATCTGCTTTGCAACTTGCTTCCCATTCCTCCCAGTTGACCTCACTGCAATAAAAATATCCAGTAAGAACTGACTTGCTAATTTGTTTGATGACCTCACTGCAATTAAAATATCCAATAAGGACTGACTTGCTAATTTGTTCGATACTTTTCTTTAGAAGAGTTGTATCCAGTAACATTTCTTGATATTAAGTTTTATTCCAAGCTCTTTTCTTTGGGGGAAGGGGAACATATGACACTATGAATTCTCTTTTATTCTGTCCTTTGGATCTAATTTTCAGTTGGATTGCATCAGACTTGCCTTCACTCAAGATTGCTTCTTCCATCTTTATGTAACTTCTCACAACAAACAATACCTGTCCACCTATTTTATCTTTTCTGTATCTTCCCTAAAGCTATAAACTATCTATTGTTCCACAACTTTAGAAATAGAAAA
The DNA here is from genome assembly GCF_046742065.1 of Oratosquilla oratoria. Classification (NCBI taxonomy): domain Eukaryota; kingdom Metazoa; phylum Arthropoda; class Malacostraca; order Stomatopoda; family Squillidae; genus Oratosquilla; species Oratosquilla oratoria. The sequence continues at coordinate 56,664,235 of NC_134791.1, forward strand.
AAAATGGAGTTTGGTTTCCACTAAACACAAAATATCTGGCTTGTCTATCCTTAGATAGTCATTTATCTCCAACCTAGACAGTAGTAAGCCATCAGCATTAGTATACACTACTCCAAGTTTCCTTGTATTGTTTCTCTTGCAATACTGCTTTACTTTTTTTTTTCTTTTTTTAGAAACAATTTCCTCACATTCTGGCGACAAGTTTCTCTCTCAAAAATTAATAAATATATAAATAATAAATGTATAAATATATTTTTCTTTCGTTCTCCTTTTACCATGGCCTTGGCTTCCTCTGAGAGCTTTCATGTCTTTGCTCGTTTCTCGTTATTAGCATCTTTCTTAATTCAAACACTTTTAGACTTTTCCTCTCGTGCTAACTTCCAAGACTTGCCGATTATCTCGTTTGCCATGGGTTTAAACTTGAGTTTTATTTTCATTGGACGCATGTCATTTCTGTTATACTGAATTAATCTAAACATACTATCAATCTGGTGTGTTACGTCCAAGTCCTCCCCTAAAATCATATAGGTAATTTTCCTGACCTTTTGCATCTCCTGTTTCTGGCGTAACTTCCATGAGGTGATGTGGTTTTCTCCTCAACCAAAGAGTATGACACATCTGCAGTAGTAATTGTCGACTATATTTCTAACAAAAGAGGTGATTTTCCCTCTCTCTCTTTTAACCTTCACAATACCTTCTTGTAGGCCATCACTTCTCTGTTACTCCATGATCTATTTAAATGTTACTGTACGTATATTGTTTATCCTCATTTGCTGTTGGCCTATCCTCGCTTTTTCCCATGGTGTTAAGGAAATTTCCTCTCATTTGTCAAAGTTTAATTTCCCCTTCTTAGCTTAGTTATCAATCTCTGCTCTTTGAGCCAGTTTTCCTTCCTTTTCTTGCTCAAGTTTTCGATCTAGATCATGTAATCTAGCCTCATAAGAGGCTAGATTCCATGGAAGAGCATCCAATTTGAAACCTATATATTTTATCTAATCTATTCCCTGTACTATATTGATCAAATTCTTCATTTGAATTATTCATCTCTGTAGGTTAGAAACCTTCAGTTTTTGCCATCATCAGTGTAAAAAGAATGTAATGCAAACAAACTAAAATTAAATTTGATCTTTTGTTTCTTATCATGAGCGATTTTGGAGACGAAAAATAACTACTTTACCTCCCTAACTCTCTCCCAAAGTTGGAACCAGTAATATATTGCCTCCACTATGACCCTAAATAGTGTTGCTTCCCCTCCTATCCAGGACCCCGACAAGAGTAGGGGTAGGGGGGGGGGGATGCCCCGGGGCGGCACGTTTTGCGTGGCGGCACTGTCAGAGTGAATAGCTATCCCTCTAATAATTTTGGATATATTTAGAAATTGATTCATCATCCAGCTCTAATATCTTTAAATTACTATTGTAATAATTAAAATTAATTATAATGAAATCCATAAAAAGGACTGTATTCGTCAACAAACACATGTAAAAATGTTACTATGTCACTTATATTCCTACTCTCTATCGGAAAGAAGGGATCAAAAACGTTTTCGATGTTTTGATCAGACTCACGTGGTCTGAGAGAGAGAGATGCCACGTAAACACTGTCAGACGGCCTAACAAAGATATTAATGATTTCTTCAAATTGTCCCTTTTAAAAGGTAAGAGTTAAAGTCAGAACCAGTTTTATAATTTAAATAAAGATCCCACGTCCGATATAGAGAAAGGAAATGAGACGTAAAAGAGGAATGCAAGTTACACGGATGTTGGCAATAACCCATGCCTTGTGTTGTTGCTATGTGTTTGGATAACCCTTTACGTTCTCATAACTAGGTTACTCTGTTTTATGAAAAGTAAAATTGTGCCAAAAGTTCTCATTTATATATATTTTTTTAGGCATTAGGGTGTCACGAAATGGCTGCTGTATAGGGGGTTAGCCTACACCTAACCTACCATAGCATAGCCTAAAATCGTTTGTAAACCGTAAGTAGGATCATTTAAAGATTTCTGAAGAGGCCTATCCTATGTTATATTACAGGAAGAGGCATATTAACCTCATGTTACCTCGCTTTAGTCTTGTAAGGATTTCTTCTGCCTCACGAATCTTTCAGATACCCTACTCCATTTTCACATTGATGTGGTATTTTTTCTGAATAAGTTGTAAATTTACAGGGAACCAGTATGGGAAACCAGAACTAGTCTCGGAACTGGTCTTGAAAACCAGTGAACCGGTCTGGAAGACCGGATGGGACGCAAGTTCTCAATTCCCTCCCTTCCCCGGTTTGGGAAGCTTTTGGAAGAATGATGAAAGAATAAATGAACCAAGAAGGTCGAGTTTCCTTTCAACCAAGAATGGAAAGCTGGAGTAGGACCCATATACCCACAGGTCCCATGTTCTACCAGACGACTAACCTGCAGCACAGTACGACTCCTCATCCTTCGGTTTGTGTCATTGGCAGTCAAGGAGTAGCGGAATAACGCTTGCTACATCCCGAATATGGGTGGCCATCTGTAGCATATGAATTGTTGATCTATATACAACAACAAAAAATTTCTGTCACTGTTCGCCGTGACAGCACTTTTGACGAAAATAAGGTAAAACAAATTCCCCCTATGTACTTTTAATGCATGAATTATCTATCATGAGTTGTGTGTATGAATGATACGTACATAAACGTTGTTTTGTGGATGAAGTTACATGTGAATCGTGCTATTGACCATCAGATGTGGATGGTGGTGGTAGTGGTAGTGTGTGTGTGCGTGGGGGGTGCATTTTTCGACTTGCCCCGGGGCGGCACTTCTCCATGTCGGGGCCCTGCTCCTATCCACATGTGTTATTGAAACTTTGTAACTGTTCAATTTCTCTGATCAAGAATTAATAGCTCTATCGAGTATTGCATTTTTTTTTTTTGGGTCATCTGTATTTGGAACATTTTCAATGCACTCCCTTTTCTGTATATTTTTTTTTGTGTGCCAACAGCACTGTATGGGGCAGAAACGTGGAACATAAGAGAAGAAGAGAGAAGGAGTTTGAATGTGTTTGAGATGAGGTGTCTGAGAAGTATGGTGGGGGTTACTAGGCTGGATAGAGTGAGAAATGAGGAGGTGAGGAGGAGAACAGGGGTGAAAAAGGATTTGGGAGATAGGGTTGATGAAAAAATATTAGGATGGTTTGGACACATGGAAAGAATGAGTGAAGAAAGACTAGTAAAAGAGGTATGGAAGGCAGATGTGGAGGGAGTGAACATGAGGGGACTTCCTAGGATGAGGTGGATGGATGGGGTGAAGGGGGCTTTGGTGAATAGGGGAATGTCTGTTGAGGAAGGAAGGGAGAGGACGGAAGACAGAGGTGAGTGGAGAATGGTTGTATATGGATGATGTTGTGACTGCATGAGGAGGAATGGGCGGGGGGGTGGGGGGTGGGGTAGTATGTGTGAGTAAATTTTGACGCAGCCCGAAGGGATTTCTCCCCGTCCTCGCTTTATATGCAAAGGGGGACGGAGAGGGGGGTCGCCGATTAAATGAAGCGGCCTTGCTGTGGATGTACTGTGTCTTGCGACACTGCTTCTGACCCAGGGCGGTGGGCAGGGTGCAGGGATGACCCGTCATCCAGGAGGTGCTCAGATGAGAGGAAGGGTGGGAGGGGTGTGGAGTGTGTTTAGGGATGAAATGGGTGGGAGTGTTTTTATGCCTTTCCCTTTTTGGCTACCTCCCTTGGAAGGGGGAAAAAAGCCTTGGTATATGTATGTATGTATGTACTAAAATGTGCTCTGTAACTTATTCTGTAGTTAATCCTGTTGCTGACTCTAGTGATTTTTTATATTCATTTGTAGAAGACCACTGACACTATTCATTAACCTCTTCGGTACGATGACGCCTGTGTAGGTATCATGAGAAGCGAGTGGGTACACAAGCATTCCGGAGTCGGCGTCTAGTTATATATATATATTTTTGTAGATGTATTTTGTAGTTACCCCTAAATTCTGTGAACTGGTTTGATTACGTTTTCTGTATTCTTGGAGTAAAAGAGAATAAAGAATATAGCAGTGACTTTATATTTTATAATGCGAGTAGTGTGATGCATCGTATAGGCCTATATAGCAGCCAATGCTGCGCGCGAGAATTTGACTCGTGCTGAAATGGTTATAAAACTGCGGTTGTCATGTTCCATGACGCGTCACTGACACACAGAGACGCGAATATGGTGCCAAAGGATTACAAAGGTCAGATGCGAAAAAAATTATGATAATGATAAATAAATAAATAAATAAATAAAATTATAATATAAATAATGATAAATAAATAAACAAATAAATAAATAAATGCATAGGTATAGTTAGATAGTATACAAACAGGTAAATAGTAAAAATGAATTAACATCTAACTAATAATAAATGAAAATCAAGCAAACAATAATAAACAAACATATCGGCTTGTTAAATTCAACTAATTAGTAGTTTTCTTAAATTAAATAATAAGATAAAGACGTGAGTTAGGCTTTTTTCTCACGAGAATGTCCCAGTTGCAGGAAGACTTACAAACCAGCGGCGGGGGAGCACACGACTCGGGCAGGTTGGAGGTCACCATGAATGATGACGCGAAGTAGCGTCCGCATTATCATAGGTGTTCTCTCTTTTGTTAGATAACCAGAAATTGATCAATTGTAAGCCTTATTCACTGTTCTTCAATGTTAACTTTTTCAAGCACCCATAGAAATACTTGGAATTTGAAAAAAATAGTATGTTATTTTTAAAGTAATTCTAAGGTACTTTTATATTTGACAATTTTTCATTTGAGTGTACTAAAGTGGTGCAATGTTCCATCAGAGTTGTGGCCTATAAGGATACCTCGGCGCAACGCGGGCAATCACGCTAATCCCGTATGGGTTCTATCGACGTACCGGATTTCCAGTAACCATAAGAAGCCTGTAAGGGATACCTTGCCAGTTGGGATTCATGTTTTGCAACTCAGAAAATTTTTAGGATTGTAATTCTTAACCATTTGTACCTTCATCAACACTACATGTAAAACCTTTTAAGCAACCACAGAAATACTGAGGAACGTAAATATGTACTATTTATTATACAAAAATGCAAAAATGTAGATATATATTTACAACGACAATGCAATGACTATGGAAAATTACTATATATGTATATATGTATATATATACATATATATATATATATATATATATATTCATATATATATATATATATATAAGAAATGCAATAATGAATAGGGACGAATCGCAAACATGAAATGCAACCAACTTATATCCATTGCTGAAGAACCGGTAGGAAGGGCTGGAAAACAAGACCATAGAGAATGGAGTGTATTGGCACTTGTGGCCCTCATCAGGAGGATGTAGTGGGAGAGTGGCTGGAGATGCTAGAAGAGGTTCGGCCCAGGAGTAAGTGGTGTGCTGAGACTGGCAGAGGGCACACAATGGAAACTCTGAAAGCAGTTATTGGTATCCGACAAACACAAGGTTACCTGGCACACAGTACACATCCTGCGTGATCGGTGACTCTCATCCTTCTTTGAGCAGTGCTTGCAGGTCTGCCTATTACTAACATACACCGGCATATGTGGCTCCCTCATAGCCTATCCGGATATTCTCATGTGGTAGTTGTGCTTTCTGGCCCTTCTCTAGTGGCACCACTGCAGGCAGCTGGTCTGAAGAGAGGCATGTCACTCTTTGGACAAGGCTCTTCTGACTCCTGGCAAACTTGGAGATCTCCATCCTGAAGGGCTTCAGAGGCATGTCCTTCTTCTTCCCGGCTTTGCAGTCTCTCTTGTAGTGCAACCAGGCATTGCAGATGCAGAGATCCAGAGTATAGCCAAATAGCTTTATGTATCACCATTGTACCCTCATTAATGCCTTGTACAAATGTCAGCATATCTGACTTGTCAATGGCTTCCATTGTAGTCCTTGATGACATCAGGACGAGGGATTGGTACCTCCTTCTGAGTCTTGTAATACTGTTTGGCTGTTTTCATGGGTTCCACACCAACATCTGTGGACAGAATACCATCGGTTGAAAGGAACTCATAGGAACCCCTCTGTGTCTTCTCCATCTCCTTGACAGATAGGAGTGGTGCATTTACAATCCTGTTGATCCTGGCAGTACCAACATACCGAGTGCCAAATTTGTCCCTCAGGTACTTCACCAAGTCTATGTTGGTAAGCCAGTTGTCTGCATAAATGGCAGACTCATTGGGTCTCTTCAAAATCTTGGCAAGTTTAACAGCAACCCAGGTGCTAATTGGCAATAGCTTCTCTTCTTCAGTCAATTTGGTGTGATGGATTGTGAATGTCGATTTCCCTTGGTAGAGAAGAACGTGAATGATGAATCCATCGGCAGAACAACTTATACCCAAACTTGTCTGGTTTGTTCTTGATGCATTACCAAAGACTGCCTGCCTTTATAAGCCACCATGACTTCGTCTATAGACTGGTGAGGGGTCTCTGCTACTTCCTGGAACTGCGAAGTCATTGCTACAAAAAGAGGCCTTACTTTGAAGAAGCAGTCTATAGATGAGCGGGCATTATCGTTGTTGTTGAAATGCAACAGACTTGATAAAATGAAACCTCTTCGATCACATGAAGTTTGCCACCTGTGGGACTCTACTGTCTGTTGCCCAGTAATTCTCTATGCTTGACATGGAGGTGTTGTCCATGTAGATAATAATCTCAATGAAAATGAGGAGTTCATGGCAATCAATGGAGAAGATGGAGCTGACACCCCTCTTTTGTGCATACATTTCCCAGATGTACTCAACGCTGACACAGAGGTGTTGAGGATGATGGAATGCTGCTAGGGGAGGATATGTGATATCCTAATTTTTCCAAATCCACTTGTGTTGGGCCTTCTTGGAGACCCTTGATTTCTTCCTGGGAAGTGAAGATAAGTCCTCTTCCTTCTCCTCATTTGGGAGGGCTTGTGGCTGGACCAGGACTAGAGAAGTGTAATGTAAGTAAAAGAACAAAAGATAATACAAAACATTCATCATCACAAGCACTATTATTCCTACATTAAATGTCCACCCAAATTTAAATGTCACTCAAAACAAAAGTACTTTTAAAAAATAACCACCAACAACATCAGCATTCAATTTTCATGGATAACAGGAACACCAAAATTGATTTGGTAGTATTAGATGTCGTATTCAAATGATCAAAACAAAACAGTTTGCCCTGTAAATGTCCACCAAAACAAGGCTCTTTAAATGTTCACAAAAACAAAAGTCCCTTTAAAATTTTCCAACAACACCAGCTTGCACATTTCATAGATAACAACAATGAAAATAGTTGAATTGGAAGTATAAGGAGTCATATTTATATGAGCAACACAAAACAGCTGGCTCTTTAATTAAACATGCATATACCAAAGGCTTTTTTCCCCTTATAAGGGAGGTAGCCAAAAAACAAAAGTATAAAAACCACTCCCACCCATTCCATCCCTATCACACTCCCCTCCCCTCCACCCTTTTCCTTCCCTCTTATCTTGGCACTTCCAGGATGACGGGTCATCCCTGCATCTTGTCCACTGCCCTGGGTCAGAAGCAGTGTCGCAAGACACAGCACATCCACAGCAAGACCGCTTTATTAAATCGGCGACCCTCCTTCTCCGTCCCCTCATGCAGAAAAGGAGACGGGGGAGAAATCCCCTCGGGCTGCGTTATATTTTTCCCACACATACTCCCTCATCCACTCCACCTCATGCATCACATTATCCATATACAACCATTCTCCACTCACCTCTGTCTTCTGTCCTGTCCTGTCCTTCCTCAACAGACATTCCCCTCTTTCCCAAAGCCCCTTTTACCCCATCCATCCATCTCATCCTAGGTCGCCCCTCATGTTCACTCCTTCCACACCTCTTTTACTAATTAGTCTTTCTTCACTCATTCTTTCCATGTGTCCAAACCATCCCAATACTCTTCCATCCACCCTATCTCCCAACTCACCTTTCCACCCCCGTTCTCATTTCTCACTCTACACAGCCTAGTAACCCCTATCATACCTCTCAGACACCTCATCTCAAACACATTCAAACTCCTTCTCTCTTCCTCTCTTATGTTCCATGTTTGCCCCATACAGTGCTGTTGGCACAATCACTCCTTCATCCAATCTCCTCTTAGCACCCATTCTTAAATGTCTATTTCTCATTACACTTTTTAATCCACCAAGGCATTTACTTGCTCCTCTCAATCTACATTCTACCTCCACTCCTCCCTTTCCTGCCACATTCGCACCCAAGTATCTAAAATTATCCACTTCCTCCAGTCTCTCTCCCTTAATACTCACTTCCAGGCTGCTGCCACTTTCACCCCTTGCACATCTCATCACCTTACTTTTACCCACATTTATCTTCAACTTCCTTCCAAAATATAGGTTTCGTGCTACGAAATGTACGAGCAACTTTGTTGACTTCTTGGCGCCATGATGGTTCCGCCAGTATTGGTCGCTTCAGAGTCATCTGCACAAAACCCCCTAATCCTAGGATGTTCTGATTGGCTGCGTAGAGAGCTGAGTGCTGCTATTGGCTGGAAATCAAACATCCAAGCTCCCACGTGGTGTCTTTGGGAAATATCCACTCACATCTTTGGAGGGCGCCTGGTCCTCACTCAGTTCTTAACGTGCATGGCTTGTCGTGCTCGGTGGATGGTGGACCCCTAGCTCACTAGTGACCGTTATGCTCTCGTCCCGATTTTAGTCGTGGATCTCCTCCCACACCTCAACGCTGGAATACAGAGAAGTCGAACAGGACTTTTTTTTTTTCCAGGAGGAGCTAGATCGCTGGTACCAGTCCTATGTCCCCCCAGAAGACATAGACGACCTACAATTGGACTTCGTCACCGGCAAGCCGTTGCGGAACGAATCGAAGTCGATAGCTCAAAAACAAATAAATAACATGATTATTAAAATAAGATACAAACTTCTAGCTTTTTGAATTACCCTTTATTCTATTATTTCAAATACAGAAATTTGGGGCGAAGCGCAACATTACAGGTAAACCTATAACACAATGATAGGATAAACTTTCGGTAGGTAGCTTGACCGAGAATATATGACACTGGCCTGAAAACGTGCTATTTAGAGGTACACGAGGTGTGTCGGAAAAGTTCCAGGACTGGTGTCACAAAATATTTATTTCAAATCCAAACTATAAACTACAGTTTTTTCCCCTTCGAAGCAATGCCCCTGGAGTCTAACGTACTTTTCCATCCTTCTCTCCCACGCTTGCATGCAGTCCTGGAAGGATTCTACTGGGATCTTCCGCAGTTCCGTCGTCACAGCCTTTTTGATGTCCACGTCTTCAAAATGGGTCCCCTTGAGCTTACGGAAGAGAAGGAAAAAATCACACGGAGCCAGGTCGGGTGAGTTGGGAGGTTGCTCCAAAACGGCCATATTCTTCTCGGCCAGGCCATTGTGAGTTTTCACGTTGTCATGATGAATCAGCCACGAGTTGCCCTCCCACAACTCTCGCCTATTCTAGCGCACTGAACAAAGTAAACGCCACTGTATCTCTTTGTAGACATGCTGGTTGATCGTCTGGCCCTGTGGGGCAAGAACTCGCAGTGAACGATGCCCCTCACAACGAAGAAGGCGATCAACATGACTGGACTTCGACTGTCTTGCTTTTGTCGGCCTTGGCGACGTCGGACTCTTCCACTGTAGGCTCTGGTGTTTGGTCTCCGGGTCGTACTCGAAGATCCATGACTCATCACCGATGATGACTCTCCCTAGCAAGTCTGGTTCGGTTTCAAGGCGCTCGAAGATGTCCTGACACACTTGCATTCGTCGTTCCTTCTTGTCATCGTTCAGCAGTTTCAGCACCATCTTTGCGCAGACTTTCTGCATGTCCAAATTTTCAGTGATAATTTTCCGGACATCCTGAGTCATGCCCAAGTCATCTGCGATCAGTCAGCTGACGATCGCTATGCACCATCTGCCTGACGGCCTCAGTCCTGCTCGTTGAAGACCCTCCGCTCCTAGAGTCGTCTTCCACATCCTTGCGTCCCTCTTTAAATCTTTTGCACCACTCAAAACCACGTGGGCATGACATCGTCTCATCTCCGTGCACTTGCCGCAGCAATCCCAGTGCTTCTGACGGAGTTTTCCACAACCGGATCAGAAACTTCAAGTATTTTCATTGCTCTGTGCTCATTGTTTGACGACCTGAAACAGAAGATATGTATATAAAACTATGTAGACAAAAGCTCAATGGCTGCAGAGAACTGAGATCACAGTTATATACTCCAGGGGGATTATTTTGAAAGGGAAAACTCTTATTTTGTAGTTTGGGCTTGAAACAAGTCTTTTGTGACACCTGTCCTGGAACTTTTCTGACATACCTCGTAAATGACTAATAAGAAAAATGAGTAATCAATTAAGCACGGACACGAGCATCGTGGGTCGTTATGCTAATTTGTGATCCACCGGTGCTTAAGAAAATTATACACACACTCCACGACTCGATAGCGCGGTTGGTAGAGTTCCCGGCTGCCACTAAGGAGGTCCGGGTTCGAATCCCGCCCAGGGCTGAAACAATTTCAGTATCGCTGCGCTGCGAGTGGTTACTCCAGCTCTCGTGGGCGGGGAGTTGTGTGTGTGTGTGTGGTGTGTGTGTGTGTGTGCGTGTGTGTGTGTGCGTGTAAGGTCACAACATTACCCATATATCGGTCATATACGAGCTCTCCCGGGAGTGAAATAACTGTCGATCACGAGTCCAACACGTGATCCAAGACCATGGTGAAACACACACACACACACATACACACGCGTATATATATATATGTATATATATATATATATATATATATATATATATATATATATATATATATATATAATATAATGCCACACAGAACTTCTTCAACTCCGAATCTTATTCCACAACTAATCAGTAGGCGTCCAGAGACCACGACTGTGTTAATTCTAAACCTAATCATTTATATATAACGCACACACTCGGAACTCCTACAACTTCGTATCTTAATCACTAACCAGTGGGCAAGCAGAGGCTAAAACTGTACTAACTCTAAACTTGACTGTTCTGCGTTGTGTTGGGGACGCTTGGCATTCTGTATGGCAACCTGCATGGAGGGCGTTACAGCTTATAATTATATATTGCACTAATCCACATTGCACAAAATCCCCCCATTCTCAAAATCCTTCTATGACTACTAATCTTATTACAATTTATCGTTAATATTTCACAATTCCTCTAAGCGAGGAGCACATATAAGGCCTAACCTGCATGAAGGGCGTCACAGCTTATAATGACACTTCGATGCTTCTTATGGCGCGAACCCTCCTCGAGTGCTCTCCCATTCCTAACTCCCGGAATTGGTTTCGTTCTCCTAAACTCTTATATGTCGTCTCCTACCCAAGCCAATTTCTCACCTCGGGGGTCATCATTCATCTAGAATTCCTGTTTTATATGAATATCCCACTTTCCCAGTTACTCTAAGAATGCGATTTTTTTTTTTTTTTTTTTTTTTTTTTTTTGTCAACGAGTCAGTCCTAGCTCAATATGCATGGACTCGGACAATGGAAACACACCAAGACGGACACATCTCGTCACCCATCAAGCCTAAAGGGTGTGGCAGGGCGGAAAAGGTGGGCCTGTACGTATGAAGAGTCACGTATGCAGTACGATAACCAACATCGACTCAGCAGAGGTCAGACGTCGCTCTTCGCTCCAATTCTCTCAACAGCGCCCATCAATCTTCGCTGGCCGGTCGCCAGGGCCGTTTCTAGCTATAGGCGGTATAGGCGATTGCCTAGGGCCCCCAACCTACCAGGGGGCCCCCGGCCGGCCCAATGGCTAGGTAACGCTACCGAAGGTCAAATATGAGCCTGTGCCTCTCCCGCTCGCCGACGCAAATAAACAACACGCCTCTTGCAGTGTTTGTTATTGTTTGAAATGTTTTGATCGTCTGCTAAAAATACTATCTTGTTAAAAATCACCTATATCTTATTTAATCTAAAGATATAATATGGTAAGCATTAATTGGCTTTATTTATTCATTTATGTGTTCACTAAGCTAGGGCTTATGGCTACAGATGTTACTAATTGTTGATTACAAACTCTTTTTGGCCATTAGCTTACTATTCTTTGTCCAATTGTTTGGCTTTATTTGTCACTGGAATTGGCATCACCAGCGTTCTTGTTTACTCTTTGGTCGCTTCATGCTTAGCTTCTGATAGTGTAAATTTGTAAGTTTGTGTGTTCTGTGACTGTAAGTTGGAATTCCTTTTATTATATTTGTATGCACAATAGGAAATGTTTGTATTCTATGGAATGTTTACCTTTTCCACCTTTTTCAATATTCAATGTTCATATATGTTCATATGTTCAATTTTGTTGATTTTGTATCGATATGTTATCCAATCCCTTATTCATTTATTCGCTTATTTCTTTATTATCAAAATTATGATTATTTATTTTCTCACTTCACCTACCTAATGAAAAAAACACTAGATGGCAGGACCGAGGTTAGCTCAAAAGGAAGTGACAGAAATACATGAATTCTATTCCGTTTGTCGTGTGGTCCGTTTCTCTAGTTCGTATATAATATTAAGATAACCACAGGCTCAACAGTCACCCATCTGTTCACCTTTCAGGTCTACCCGAATTTCGTGTATGTAGAATTATTTTTATTAAGGGGTATTTAAAAGGTTTACACTTTACAGATATCTGTGTTAGGCCTACACTGATAAAAATAATCATATTTATTCTACTCGAATATCGTGTATGTAAAATTGATTCCATGTATTTATAAGGTTTTCACTTAACAGATTTCTGTGCTAGGCCTACATTAGACTCTAAGACTCGCCAATCATCATTCCCGTAATGGCATCAAAACGAATTTATCTCAGCGGAGCAGAGAAACGAAAGAAAAAGAAATTTGACGAAGAAAAATGGTCAAAAGAAAAAGGTAATTCATTATCGTTTATTTAATAATTTAAAGAAACATATTAAAGTTTGGTTTTATTATGTTTTCTGAATGGTGAGTATTATTTTAGACTAACGCCTAATCATCTAAGGAAATTTGTAATTTTGCAGGATCAATTCTAAAATATATTGGAGCTCCAGACAGCAAGCCAGAGGAATATTCTGAACTTCCTGAACAGGATGCTCCAGTGCCATCACATTCATCAGGATCTGTCCAGGAAGCTGTACTGCCACCAAGACCACCACATTCCCCAGAACCACAGAAGGCATCATCTACTTCTGAGCAGCCTCCCATTTATTCTAAACCACTAGATCCTGCTAACTGGCCAACCATTCTGTCTGATGCATTTAGAACGGATGCAGTAGGTAGAGGGCCATTTCAGATTAGTTCTGATTTCACATTTCCCAAAAAAAGAAGACGGAAGAAGTTTCCATTATCATTATTTTTGTAGAACATTGGTTAATGGAGAAAAGATGAAGCGGACTTGGCTTATCTACTCAAAAACAAAAAATGCTCTCTATTGCTTTTGTTGTAAATTATTTTCAACCAAAGAACAAAAGTTAGTGACAGAAGGACTGACAGACTGGAAAAACATAGGCACACTTTTGAAAAGTCATGAAAGCAGTCCAGCACACATAGCGCACATGGCAACCTGGAAAGATTTACAACTCCGTTTGCAAACTGGAAAGACAATAGACCAAGCTGAAAGAACACTATTGGAGGCTGAAAAGAGGCGCTGGAGAGATGTCCTGACTCGCTTAATCGCCATTATCCAATCCTTAGCCGAGAGAAATCTTGCATTTAGAGGTTCATCAAACACGTTACACCAGCAGAATAATGGGAATTTTCTAAAAGAGGTGGAGCTGCTTGCTAAATTTGATCCTGTCATGAAGCAGCACATTGAGCGTGTTGAGAGTGGCCAGTTCAGTCATTCCAGCTACCTTGGAAATATCATCCAAAATGAACTTATTGCTTCAATCAGTACTAAAATAATGGACACAATGGTGACTGAAGTTAAACAGTCCAAATATTATTCAATTATTTTGGACTGTACTCCCGATGTAAACCATCAAGAACAGATGTCAGTTGTCATAAGGACTGTCAAAATGGACAAGAAACCAGAAATTAAGGAACATTTTATGGGGTTCCTTGTAGCTTCTGAAACAACAGGTCTTGGTTTGTCATCTCTAATTATAAAGAAACTGACGGAACTGAATATTCTCCTTGAAGATTGCAGAGGACAATCATATGATAATGGTGCCAACATGAAAGGGAGAAACAAAGGAGTTCAAGCCAGACTTCTTGAGAAGAACCCTCGTGCACTCTATGTTCCATGTGGAGCACATTCCCTAAACTTGATGATATCTGATGCAGCAACAGCTTCAATAGATGCCACTAGCTATTTCGGCACTGTTTAGAAACTGTACAACCTATTTTCAGCCTCACCACAAAGATGGGCAATCCTAAAAGATTATGTCACTGTTGCACTCAAGACCTGGAGTGACACAAGATGGGAGAGCCGTATTAATAGCATAGAAGCTGTGCGGTATCAGGCCTCTAATATAAGGGAAGCTTTGTTGAAGGTCAGGGAAGTGTCTGATCCTCTGACCAAGGTTGAAGCCCAAAGTCTGGCAGAAGAGGTGGGGTCATACCGATTTATCATTTGCACAGTCATATGGTATGACATTCTACACATTGTGAACCATGTCAGTAAGCTCCTGCAGTCTCCTAAAATGCAGCTTGATGTGGCAGTTGACCTCCTTACTAAAGCGAAAACATCTCTGACTAACTACAGAAGAATTGGATTCACTTCAGCTCAAGTCTCTGCTAAAGATATGTGTGAGGAAATGAATGTAGAGGCTGTACTCAAAGAAAAGAGATTAAGAAGTACAAAAAGACACTTTGCTTATGAGGCCGCAGATGAGATCTGCAATGAAGAGGCTAGAAATAACATTCTTTAATGTTGTTGTTGACACTACCATTCAATCCTTAACTGATAGATTTAAAACTCTGAGTGAAGTAAGAGACCAATTTGGAGTGCTGCTCAATTTCCAGAAACTGGATGATCAGTCATTGAACAACCAGTGTGACAAACTATGCAAGACATTAACCTCTGGAAATGAAAGTGACATTGATGGAAAGGAACTGGCTATGGAAGTTAAACACTTACCAAGTTTGCCCTCAGACGAAATGACTGCTCTTGAGCTCCTCACCTTTATCCACAAAAAACATTTTGAGGAATTGTATCCCAATCTGTGGGTTGCACTGAGAATTGCCTGTACTCTGCCTGTGACTGTGGCCTCAGCAGAGAGGAGCTTTTCGAAGCTGAAACTCATCAAGACCTATTTAAGATCATCTATGGGGCAGGAGCGACTCAGTGGTCTTGCAATAATCAGCATCAACCATGAAGTGGGGAAAGACGTGTTGTATGAAGATATCATTGATGATTTTGCTAGTAAAAAAAAAAGCCAGAAAGCAGAGATTTTGAGCCCAATACAATGCAGTTGGTGGTGGTTTGTATTCAGAGACTGTGATGTTAAGTTACTACTATTTTGGAGTGTGGTTTGTATTCAGAGACTGTGATGTTAAGTTACCAATATTTTGAAGTGTGGTTTGTATTCAGAGACTGTGATGTTAAGTTAAAATAAATGTTTAAATAAATAAATATGGTGTAATAGTTACTTGCATCCTTTAACACCATCAAAAGATATAGAAATCGTTTAATTACTGTTTGGCAAACTTCACAGGTATAAATGAAATACCAATCTGTCTAGCTCTCTAACTTTTGAGGGCCCCTAACTGCCTCTTGCCTAGGGCCCCCACAAAGCTAGAAACGGCCCTGCCGGTCGCTGACCGGTCCGGCGCACGTCTGACCTCTTCGTTGACGCTGGCAAGCGGGTTTACACTTAAGACAAATACACCCGTTTCCCAAGTCACGTAATTCTCTGCTTTCGGAGTTGTGCTTGGAAGAAAAGAGATAAACCAACACTCGCCCGCCTGCCCCCTCGCACTGCCGTCGGATCCACTCTCTTGAATACGCTTTGGATATCGCCCATTGCCTCCTTAGAGGCCATACGCCCATTGCCTCATCTGGGGTTAATCAGGAACGTTCAGCCTCACCTGGGGTTAATCAGGAACGCTCAGCCTCACCTGGGTTTAATCAGGAACGCTCAGCCTTACCTGGGGTTAATCAGGAACGCTCAACCTCACCTGGGGTTAAACAGGAACGCGCTGCCTGGTTTCTCGTAAGATACATACACACACCTCTCACTAACATAACCACGCCCCACGCACATCTACATGTACTTTTTCGACTAAAATTTTCTTCCTTTCTTTCTCTTGTACTACATCTCATTTCAGTTTACTTTCCACTAAAGATTTTTCAGTTTCTCAACCTTTCTCTACTACTACGCCTTCTTCCATTTTCTCAACTTATGGTGATTTTAATCGCAGGTGTCGGCGCCGCCGTCCAAGTTCCCTGCCCGCTTCTCCCGAGCCACTACCATCAACCGCCCCTTAATCGCCGACGAAAAAGCGCTTATTGGCAATAGCCCTCTTTCATACACTGCTATCTTTTAATTTTCTTACAGACATTCTTCCCCTTCCACACAAACCGATCCCGCGCCCATAACCATACGTAAGGGAGGGGACGCACAGGGTTGATACCAAGATCTAAGAATATAAGGTCTAACCACTTCCGACCGAATTTCGAGGGAGTTGGCGCAGCGGGCCCGTGAACGTCACCTGGCTGCTCAAAGTGGGGTTAGCGGGTCCTATAGCTGTCAGTTGAAGCTGGTCCGTCGTTCAAAAATGACGTTGCCTTCGCTCGCACTGCTCCACGCAATTAGTTATATTCTGACAAATATTATATAAAGTATATATATAAATATATATAAAATATTATAGTTCCTGTCTATATATATGAATATATAATATATATATAATATATAAAATATTATAGTTCCTGTCTTCCTTGGCGTTTCAGTTTTCTTCAGTGTATCACAAAGAGAAAATGGACTCAGCCAAATGACGTCAGAAGCTGCGCAGAAGAATTCCAACGGTCTGACCTGTATATTTAGACCTTGGTTGATACATCCTATGTCTAATGAGATCCACGAGTACCCTGATTCATGATATACTCCTAACCCTCTAAACCTATATATATATATATATAATCCCAGTATTACAGATATTCTATTTAATATCTTTGTTATTCACTTATTATCTCTCTTGGTTTTATTTCTCTAAGCTTATTGATCAAACTAGTCGTCAAACAATTACTACTACTGTGACGCATCGAGTTCAGGTGAACGCAGCGCTCTCGATCTTTAGACTACCTTTCTCCATTCTTTTCGATCCTGGGTTAGATGACTGGCATCATCTACTGACAAATTCCTCGGGTCTTTTTTTTCATAGTTGACAGCCATGTTGTTGCTTGAACCACTCTTGTTTTCTTTACAGTTCGCCTTGTCTCTTCTAGTACTATTCTGGCAGGCGTCTCTTCGGGCAGTTTTTCCAGATGACCGCACTGTCGTAGTCTTTGAGTCATGATGATGTCACTCCACTGTTGTTGATTTGTTTCCTTGTACAGTCGTTCATTTGATATCTCCCTGGACCATTTGACGTTTATAGCTTCTCTGAGCATTCTTCGATGAAATGACTCTGTAATGCCCAACATGGCACAGCTGCCGCAAAATTGTAATGCCACAATGGTGTCACCAAAATGGCATTTATTCAATTAATGAATGGGTGGACGAAATGTTCATAACGCCTCTGTAAAACAGTGTTCCTTCAAGAGCACCACCTATGAGAAAAATCAACTATAATGGTGATTTGGGAAATATATTAAGTCTAATTATTCTAGTAGTAACGCTGCCACAATACAACATAAATTGACTAGTACTTTTTGAATAAACACTATTTTATTCCATTCTCCTCCTTTAAGGCCGTTTTGATGTTACCTGTAGTAGCGGTATCCAGGCTGGGTAATTAAAGAATATTTCAAGTTTTCAATCAGTTGTTAAAATGTAACAAAAATATATGTAGGTCTTATATTCAATAATTAGTCACAATTTATTTAAAATTGTTTGACCTGAACTAAAACCCATCATGGATGATTATCTTCGAAACAATGATGTACTTTGTAGCTTTATATAATTCGACGCCTAATGACGTAGTTAGGTTACATAATTCAACGCCTAATGGCGTGGTTAGAACATGTATTTTTACGATCCCTTCTGGGCACTTATCCAAATGTTTATTTCACCTACTTCCTATCAAACCTAAACCAAAAAATCCAATTAGCCACAAAATTAATTTTTACTCACAAGTATTATAAATACACTACACTGGAAAACCAGACAAAAAATAAGCTAAATTTATGAATTTGTGATACATGATTTATAAACATAAAATATAAAACTGAAACTATCATTACAGGCATATCAAATGTTATATATCGTATATGTGTGTGTGTGTGTGTGTGTGTGGACACAATACAGCGGCAGCCCCCAAAATATATATAATAATAATAATAATAATTCCTGGCTACAGCCCTGAACGCTTTTCAATATCTTTGGGAGAGAACACCCTCAGCCACAATTACACTTTACAGATTTCACATTTTCCATAATAGATTCTTTCGATCACATGCTCTAATACCCCAAGTTTGTTTTTGCATTCACTTGTAATTTTTCAACTCCCTCAACCCATTTTCTCCCTGTTATGATGGGGATTCCAGGGTTGAGACTCACTTCACTCAATAACTTGTACTAATATTTATTAATGTATTCTCAGATATTTCAATATCTTGAATGAGAACATTGACATACCTGTTACGAAGGAGACTTTAGGCTTGGGACTGATTCAAGCTACGTACACGATACAGAACATGGCTAGCAAACGTGTTCGTATCCATGTACAAAACTACCGACTACCCCTTCACACTATCACTCAAGACTTCGTTATCTCGTTTCTTGATAGAATATCTAGATTACATAAATTCCCTATATTATTCCTCTAATGAAATCTTGAATTGGAGGTTGGGAAGTTTTCTCATTCTCCTAAATCTTAGGTTTCTAATCGTTAACATCCGAATGCGTTCTAATGACGTCACGGAGGGATGGAGCTACAGCGTACCCATAATGCTTAACGATCTCGCTTATAGAATCTTCTAGAAAAATGTAGTTAAACGAAAATAACATTAATCTATAATTTCTGGCTTTACACTAGGATTTGGTTGTTTTGAGTTACTCTGCCATAAAGTTGGTTAACCACTTATTGTCATTGTTATGTCTGTCTCAATTATAATTTTGGATTGTTTACAAAGGATTGCAAAGGAGGAGCATGTCAACAGGAGACCTTTTAGTCCATAGTTAGGTCAGATGAGAAAAAGACATGATAAAAATTATAATGTAAATAATATGGCAAATAAAATATATGCATATAGTTAAATAATAAACAGATAAATAGCAAATAATACTAAATTGACAGGTAAGTAAAAAGTGAAAATCAAGTAAATAATAATAAAGACAAATAACAACAAATATAAAATAAATGGCAGGCATTATAACTTCTTGCTTAGGTGTTTCTCTAAACGAATCTTAAAAGCTTCGAACTGAACAACATTGCACTGCTTCTGCAGAAAGTTTATTCCATTCATTAACTACAGGGTTGGCAAACTTGTTCCTACCCACTTCCAAATTAAATCTACTTCCTGACAGTTTGAGACCATTGTTTCTTGTCGGATTATGTGAAAATTTGATCAATTTTGATTTTGTCAATTTCCTTTGGAATCTTAAAGACCTGTATCAATTCACCTCTGAGTCTTTTCTTTTTTAGGGAAAAGATTCATATGTTTTGGTAAATTTTTGTATGAATTTTGATATTCGGTAACAGTTTTGTGGCTCGCTGTTGTACTTTTTCCAATCTGTCAATGTCTTTAATGAGATTCGGTGACCATACGGAAACAGCATATTCCAAATGTGGATGAACTAACGATTTATATAGCTTTTTAATGGAAGATGGACTTTTGAAATCAAAAGATCATGCAATCAGTCCTAGAATCTTATTTGCTTTCTCAGAGGCTGAAATACACTGCTTAGATGATTTGAGATTATTAAAGATAATTATGCTAAGATACTTTTCACTATCCACTTTTATTAACAAATTTCCAATTAACTTGTAATTGTACTGTTATTTTTATCAATGTGCATAACCTTGCATTTACTTGTGTTATTTCATTGGCCACTTTTCAGACCATAGCTGTTATACAAATCTTCTTGAATATCTAATCAGTTTAAGTGATTATTTGCCACTCCGCACATTTTTGTATCATCAGCAAATTTGGAGACAATGTATTTTAGTCCGTGGTCTATATAATTCATATATACTAAAAATAGAAGTGCCCCAAGAACGGAACCCTGCGGAACTCCATCAAGAAGTTTTGCCATTTAGAACAACTCTGTTTTCGATCATTCAACCAATTACTAGTCCAACTTAATAGGCTACCAATTATGGCTCTCATTATTGCTTTTTTTTTATCATTCCAGCATTTGTTGTGTACTGGTAGTGGCCTTCTGAAATTGATGTTGGTTGAGTGAAGTAGGCATTTCCAATCTAATTTTACTATCACCACCACCATCCTCAATTTTACATATCACACTATTGCTCTGCTGGAAGTGCAGTATCATCCACAAACAACAACTGGATCACATCCCATTTCTTTTCACCAGCTCCAATGGTCTAGCACCCTTGCATTTACTTACCTCACCTCCCCATCCCTGTACAGGTTGAACAGCCACAGCAACATTGCACAACCCTCAAGTAGCCCCACCTTCACCACAAAATATGCTCTCTTATCCTTTTCAACCCTAATACAAGGTTTACTATTTACAGAAAAGCATCCTATAGTGAAAATGACAATTCCTTCAGCAATATTAAGAATTTTTCATTGTCTTTTGAGAGAAGTCTCTACTCCCTAGATATTTCTGACAGCAGGAAAGATGAGTGGATAGACAGCATAGTTATGGGCTATAAATTTGAACTGGAATATCTCTTTGAAGTTTTCATATTGGTGCATCAGTGTTACTTACCAGTGTGCATGTTGGTTCTGAAATATTGTCTTCAGTCGCCCCTCCCCCCAAAAAAAGAGGGTATGTGACACATTCAATATTTCTGCTATGCCCGAAGGGATTTCTCCCCGTCCTCTCCTTGTATGCAAGGGGGGACGGAGAGGGGGGGGTCGCCGATTAAATTAAACGGCCTTGCTGTGGATGTGCTGTGTCTTGCGACACTGCTTCTGACCCAGGGCAGTGGGCAAGGTGCAGAGATGACCCGTCATCCAGGAGGTGCTCAGATGAGAGGGAGGGTGGGAGGGGTGTGGAGTGTATTTAGGGATGAAATGGGTGGGAGTGTTTTTATGCCTTTCCCTTTTTGGCTACCTCCCTTGAAAGGGGGAAAAAGCCTTGGTATATGTATATATGTATGTTTATACACAAAATACTCTACTGCAGCACACTGACACCATGCCTCCTAGATGACAGCTTCATAAACAAAAAAATCTACAACATAAAAAAAGTATATATTTTTTTTAATTTCAGCCCAAGTACTAGTAAAAAGGTTATGGCGATTTGTATAGAGATAAAATTATTCTTTACTTGACAAGTTAGATACATTATTTTAGATTGTTCATACACTGTATAAAAATGAAAGCTTCACTAATAACATACCAATCTGTTCTAGCAAATGACAGTATTTTTGCATTTATTCCTATACTGTATGCCCTATCTTCTTTTTTTTTTTTTTTTTTATTCTGTGTAACTTCTTTGTTATTTCCTAATTATTTCTCCTGGCTTAATTTTTCAAGGCTTATCACATAAATTTAATAAAAAATTAAAAAACAATATCTATCACTTGTTTTGAATAAGGTTTTAAAAAAGCCCATTTAGTATAATTTTATGAGAATCTCACCCCATCTTTTAGCTCCCCATGCATGTTCTGTATGTGAATATCATTATTGCTGGGTGGTTACCATAAAATTTCTTCTACCTTTCTGAGATCTATATGTTATTAATATATTATTATTCTCCACCAATTTTCTCCTATTCTTTTCTTCCCAACTGTGCATTCCTCTGTAGGTGTTTCTTCCTTTTTATAATTCTAAAATTTCATATCAAACAGCTTGGGGCAATCAACACAATTACTATTCATCAAACACAATGATGATGCACAAAGAATGAATGAAGTAGACGACAATTTGGGGATAGGATCAGCAATTGACTTTGGTAAGTACTAAAACATATTCCAGTAAAATTAGACACCTTTAATTTACAAAGTTCTTACACTTTAACAGACTGATCCATCTAAAAATACTACAATCATATTTGTTTCCCTTTCCCTTGTATTGCTGAACTATACATGCACCCCAGTTCACTGGAACCCTTCCCTCAGGCATAGATTAAACAACCTTCTTTGCCATTACAGTTCCACTACTCTCTTCATTAGACACTCCATGTGACAACCATCTAACCAAGCTCCAATCACAGTTATTTATCTGGAACCACCCACTGCTATAATCAGTCTCCCTATCCCCCTCTACATTCAACAAAACCTGAAATACTAATAAATGAATCAAAAAAACTACTGACAAATCCGAAAATATATTTTTGCTATAAGGATGAGACAGGAAAAAAAAAAAAAAAAAAAAAAAAAAAAAAAAAAAAAAAAAGAGTATGTAGTGGTGATATGGTCTCTTCCTAAAGTGGATGATAAATAAAAAACACTGTACCTACAAATGTTGAAGGAAAGAAGAAAATATGGAGACTTGATAGCAGTGTTCTGATGATCATTATAGGTATAAAACAGACCTCTTGGTCTAGGCCATTAATCATGAGTCCACGGGAACAAATTGATAAGGACCTTATGTCTAATGGAACTCAAGAAATAGTTTCCTATACAGCCATGTCAACTGGACTGGCTTAGAATATGGTATTGACAAGCTCAACCCATAAGCACATTCAAAACTAAATGCTTGCATGATAGTTGGAAAAAAAGAGACAGGATCCCAAGTGTAGCTCCTTTCTTTTATATTACAATTAGGTACACACACACACACAAAAGTAACAAGCCAACATAATAATACATACATACACAGGAAGGCCTTATCCTTCTTATATGAAGGATGGCTGAGTTATAGCAAACACCCTTTACCCAACCATAATCCTATTCATTGTCCCTACTATCTTAGTTCCTTGGATCAGAGGCAATGACACAGTTCCTCCAAAGCAGGGTCTATCAGCTGGTGCTAGTTTATCCACACCACTTCAATGACAATCCCCACCTTATCTACTTCAGAAATTTACAAAGCAAAGAATGTCAAACCTTTGGGCTCTGTCATATCTTCATTCATTTACAACTATTCTCCAGCCACTCTTATCTTTTACAAAGGAAGATCATGCCAACAGTCCCTTCTTTGCCCAACAGTTCTCCTGCATCCAGTGCCTTTACCCCGTCCATCCACCTAATTCTCAGTCTTCTGCAAAAGTTCCTTTTACCCACTTTTGCTTTCTGCATTTTTTGCTTGTCTTTCATCACTCGTTCTTCCCTTATGCCCAAACTATCTCAGCATTCTTTGATCAACCCTGTCGGCCAGCTCTCTACCCTTATTTGAATAACAATACCTATACCAAAAGGTCCCTTTCCCTTTATGAGGGATGGTCAGTTACAGTTTGTTTGCTTATACACAAAAAATTGGAAGAAATTATTTAGACCAGATGTCACAATTTTTTTTTTCAGTGGGCCAGTTAACTGAATGATGAGCACAGGTCACATAACCATTTTGTTTAATACAATACAATGAATACACAAAAAATAAAGACAACCAGAATTTTCATTTGCCAATTCAGAAAATACATAGAAAATAAAGACAACAAACATGTCTATTTACCAAAAAGTTGATGAAATATATATATATATATATATATATATATATATATATATATATATATATATGTAAGGAGGATAAAGTGTAATGGGAAGTAGACATTTCGGAATGGATGCTAGGAGGAGACTGTTGGCAGCACTGTATGGGGCAGAAACATGAAACATAAGAGAGGAAGAGATAAAGATTTTAAATGTGTTTGAGATGAACGGTCTGAGAAGTATAGTAGAGGTTATTAGGCTAGACTGAGTGAGAAACCAGAAGGTGAGGAGAGGAGTGGGGGTGGAAAAGGAATTGGGAGATCGGGTTGATGAAAGAGTATTGGAATGGTTTGGACACATGGAAAGAATGAATGAAGAAAGATTGGTAAAAGAAGTATGGAAGGCAGAGGTGGATGTAGTGAACATGAGGGGGCGACCGAGGATGAAATGAATGAATGGGGTAAAAGGGGTGCTGGGAAAAAGGGGGATGTCTGTTTAGAAAGGAAGGGATAAGACAAGATAGGGATGTGTGGGAGATGAGGGGCTAGGGAGTATGTGTAAACGATATTTTGACACAGCCTGAAGGGATTTCTTCCCGTCTTCTCTTTTTCTGCATGAGGGGACAGAGATTAAGTGAAGTGGCCTTGCTATGGATGTGCTGTGTCTTGTTGCACGGCTTCTGACCCAAGGCAGTGGGTAGGATGCAGGGATGACCTGTCATCCAGGAGCCATGAAAAGAGGGAGGGAGGGAGGGATGGTGAATGGGAGTGAAGTGCGTGGGAATGAAATAGGCGGGAGTGGAATAATGCCTTTTGACTTTGGCTACCTTCCTTGTAAGGGGGAAAAAGCCCTTGGTCGTATGTATATACATTTGGCAATGGGGTGGATGAACTGACCTTGTGGGCTGTAGTTTGGTGACTCCTGGTTTAGGCTAAGAGAATTTTGGGTAAGCCTGGAGACCAAGTGTCAAGACCTGTAAGGCTGCATCTCCCGATGGAGGGGAGTGGGTTAAAAGCTTAAGAAAGTGGACATCATCCATCTATGAATACCACCATCATTAACAGGTACCTGTTTATTATACCACAATCCTACATGCTCCAATATCAATGAAATCACTGCAGTTCCATCTTCTTAGGTGTTTTTTTAAGTACCTATACATCCACTCTCCTAATTTTCATACTAATACATATAAATACTTTTATATTTTCTTAAATTCATTTGAATAAATTTAATAATTCAAGGGATATCTCCCTGTCTTCTCCATTTATGCTTGAGAGGATGGAGAGGGTGTTGCCAATTTAATGAAGCGGCCTTGCTGTGGATGTGCTGTGTCTTGTGACACTAACTTCTGACCCAGGGCAGTGGGTGAGATGCAGGGATGACCAGTCATCCAGGAGGAACCAAGATAAGAGGAAGGGATGGGGGTGGATGCGAGTGGAATATGTGGGGATGGAATGGGTGGAAATGGATTTTATGCCTTTGATTTTTGGCTACCTCCCTTGTAATGGTGAAAAACCCTTGTATGTATATAAGTAATAATTAAAATAAATGTTCTACATTTATTCTGAAAAGAATTTGAACTTCAATCCTAAGGCACAAACATTTTCATGCGGTACCTAAATAGTTTCTTCCATAAGATTTTCAACAGGAAACAAGTAAATTTCCTTTATCTGTTCTTATGCCTACGTAGGATGTCACTTCCTTCTGAAATGCACTAGATATTAGCACATTTCAATTTAACATTATTATTAGCAGTGAGGTGGCTTGGCATGGGAGAAGGGCATCTTTGCTACTTTCATTCCTGATTGTTTCAACCATGAAAACAGATTTCTATCTACAGACCAGGCTTCTTCCCTTTTATAAAGTAGCTAGCCAAAACAAGCACCCAGCCTTCAAGCATCTCACACCCATTTCAAATATCTAATAGCTATAATATAGAAACCTTTTCCTTCACATTCATTTCAACTACATTTTTTTTTTCTTAACTGCTGCCTACTAACCTAATTACCCAAAAGAATAAGTGGTAACAGCAAGGGCCTGTATCAAATGACCTTGGTTCTGTACACACACACAAAGTTTGGCTTTAGTTCTGGATGGTCATGAGTGACGAAATTTTTACTTGAGTCATTGAGAGAGACTGGTGGATGGACTGTGTGTACCTCGACCTAGAGCAGGCATTTGATAAAATGCCTCACAGTTGGATTATGTGGAAATTGGAGCATACTGGAGGACTGCAAGGCAAACTACTAGAATAGATGAAAGACTTTTTGAAGTAAAGATACATGAGGACAGTAGTAAAGGATAAGATGTCAAGATGGAGTGCATTAATAAGTGGAGTTCCACAAGGCTCAGTGCTCACACCAATAATGTTTTTTGTCTATGTCTATGACATGATGGAAGGAACAAGCTATGCCAACATGTTTGCAGATGACGCAAAAATCAAGAGAAAGAGTGAAAATCAAGGAGGATGGTAGACTATTGCACAAATATCTAGACACTAAATTGCATGGAGCAAAGAATGGGAAATGGAATTCTATTTCTATCTATCCATATACTAAGGACCTCCCCCTTACACAGGAGGTAACCAAGTCAAAAGTACCCACACCCACCTATTCCACTACCATTTCCTCCCTCTACTCTTAGCTCACAGATGATGGGTCATCCCTGTATCCCAGCCACTGCTCTGGATTGGATTGGATTTATGGAATTTATGGCTCGATGGCCAAGCGAGCCACTGCTCTGGGTCATAAGCAATGCAGCAAAACAAGGCCACTTCACATAATTGGCGACCCCCACCTCTGTTTTGTCATGTAGAAATGAAGTTCAATACCATTGAAAAAAATGTTCAATACCAAAAATATATTAGATACTGGAAATAGGCAATAGTGGCAAAAAACTATTCATAAACTCCTTGGGAAGTGAACCCATTGAAAAAGCAAAAAAGGAAAAAAACTTGGGAGGGTTGATGAAAGACCTTGTCATGTGACAGACATATCAGCAGGATTGTGGGAAAGACATACAGACTAATGCAGAAGATTAAAGTGGCATTTGACTATATAAATTAAGAGATGATGAAATAAAAAACTCATATAAACCCTGATCAGTCTAAGACTGAAATATGTATCTGTAGTATGGTCCCCACACAGAGTGAAGGATATAAGCAAGATCGAGAATTCAAAATGCAGTAACCAAACTGGTCTCCAGCCTGGCAGATAAACTAAACGAGGAGAGACTAAAAGCACTGGGTCTGCCAACTTTGAAAGATTGAAGAGAAAGAGGTCATTGGAGCAAATTAAGAAAAACTACATGCCTAAAGGATAAAAAAATACATTTTCCATATAGGTGTGTAAATACATGGAATAGCTTAGGTGATATAGCCTAAGCTCAAACAATACATGAGTTCAAATCTAAATATAATTGATATCAAGGGTAAAGATTAAGTTGGAATTGTACATGAATGGGTAGGTATGATAAGAAATTAGTGAAGAAGAGGCTTGACCCAACCAGTGTTGTTCCTTTCCTGTATACTACAATTAGGTAAATACACTTTGGATGAGTCAGGGAGGAAAAATTGTAATTTTAATCATGACATTATGGCAGCAGCAAGGGCAATGTGAAGCTCCTAGATGCTTACCGACAGTATGGACAGGAATAAAGCAAAACTATACAGGGTCTGAGTAGAGGCAAAACATTGCTGATTCCAGCTTTTGGAGAGAATCAGAGAGGGAAAATAGTGGTTTTCATCTCTGAACTCGCTGATGACAGGAAACAAAAGATCAAAATTCATTTTAGTTTGGAGGTGGAGTGTGGATTGGGAGAGGCATGTGGGTTCCTTGTGGGATTGGGAAGTGTGGTAAGATGTAGATGTTTAGGGGTAGGTGCTGGGAGGGGGTTGTGTGTGTGTGTGATTGTGCTGACAGGACTGTGTGGGGCAGAAACATGGAACATGGGAGGGGAGGAGGAGTTTGAGTGTAGGGTGGGGTGCCTGGAAGGTGTGGTGAGGAGTTGCTGGGTTGGATGGAGTGAGAAGCGAGGTGGTGAGGAGGGAAACCGGGGTGGAAAGGGAATTGGGAGATCGACTGGGGGTGGGATGGATGGATGGGGGAACAGAGAGTGTGGGTGGGTGGTTGTGTGTGTGGATGATGCTGCTGTGATGCAAGGAAGGGAGTGGGTGGGGGATTGGGGAGTGAGTGTGGGTGGTGTTTTGGTGTGGCCTGAAGGGATTTCTCCCTGTCTTCTCTTTTTCTACATGAGGGGATGTAGAGGGGGAAGGTTGGTGATTAAATGAGGCAGCCTTGCTGTAGATGTGCTGTGTCTTGCTACATTGCTTCTGACCTAGGGAGGTGGGCAAGATGCAGGGATGACCTATCATCCAGGAGCCAAGATCATCCAAGGAAGAGAGGGGGGTGAATGGGTGTGGAGTGTGTGGGAATGAAATGGGTGGGAGTGGTTTTATGCCTTTGACACTGGTTACCTCTATTGCAAGGGGGTAAAAATCCTTTGTGTGTGTATATGTATATAGATGGGCAGAATATTTTAGGGAGTTGCTGAATGTGAAGGAGGATAGGGAAGGAAAGATAGCTGCAGTGGGAAATACGAAGAAAATGAGAGTGATGAGTGAGGAGAATGGAGGAGAAATAAGGAAGGATGAGGTGAAGGCAGTTGTAAAGATGATGAAAGCAGGTAAGGCACCTGGTCTGGATGGATGTCATGCAGAATGTCTGAAAAAGGGAGGTTCAGTGATGGTGGACTGGTTGGTGAGATTATTTAATGTTTGCTGGAGAGAGGGTAGAGTACCGGAGGACTGGAGTAGTGCCTGTATAGTTCCTCTTTACAAGGGAAAAGGGGACAAGTGTGAATGTAGTAATTTCAGAGGGATTAGCCTGTTGAGTGTAGTAGGGAAGGCTTATGGGAGAATCTTAATTGAGAGGATTAGGAGAGGAACAGAAGGAGTAATTGGTGAGGAACAGTGTGGATTTAGGACGGGTAGAGGTTGTGTAGATCAGATCTTTGTGGTAAGACAGATATGTGAGAAAGCTATAGGAAAGGGGAAGGATGTTTTTTGGGCTTTTATGGATCTGGAAAAGGCTTATGATAGGGTAGACAGAAAGGCACTGTGGGAGGTTATGCAGATTTATGGGATAGGAGGAAAGCTTTTGGGAGCTGTCAAGAGTTTTTATGTGAGTAGTAGAGCATGTGTTAGGATTGGAAATGGAGAGAGTGAGTGGTTTGAAGTAAAGGAGGGACTTCGTCAAGGATGCGTTATGTCGCCCTGGCTGTTCAACTTATACATGGATGGGGTGGTGCGAGAGGTGAATGCTAGGGTAGTGAGTCAGGGATTGGAGATGGTAAAAGAAAATGGAGAAAAGTGGGAGGTGAGCCAGCTGTTGTTTGCGGACGACACTGCGCTTGTGGCAGGGTCAGAGGAGGGATTGAGGAAGCTGGTGGCAGAGTTTGGGAGAGTATGTGATAGAAGAAAGCTAAAGATAAATGTGGGTAAAAGTAAGGTGATGAGATGTACAAGGGGTGAAAGTGGCAGTAGAGTGGAAGTGAACATTAAGGGAGAGCGACTGGAGGAAGTGGATAGTTTTAGATACTTGGGTGCAAGTGTAGCAGGAAAAGGTGGAGTGAAGGTGGAGGTTGAATGTAGATTGAGAGAAGCGAGTAAATGCCTTGGTGGTTTAAAGAGTGTAATGAGAAATAGACATTTGGGAATGGATGCGAAGAGGAGACTGTATGAAGGAGTGATTGTGCCAACAGCACTGTATGGGGCAGAAACGTGGAACATAAGAAGAGAGAAGGAGTTTGAATGTGTTTGAGATGAGGTGTCTGAGAAGTATGGTGGGGGTTACTAGGCTAGATAGAGTGAGAAATGAGGAGGTGAGGAGGAGAACAGGGGTGAAAAAGGATTTGGGAGAGAGGGTTGATGAAAGAATATTAGGATGGTTTGGACACATGGAAAGAATGAGTGAAGAAAGACTAGTAAAAGAGGTATGGAAGGCAGATGTGGAGGGAGTGAACATGAGGGGACGTCCTAGGATGAGGTGGATGGATGGGGTGAAGGGGGCTTTGGGGAAGAGGGGAATGTCTGTTGAGGAAGGAAGGGAGAGGACGGAAGGCAGAGGTGAGTGGAGAATGGTTGTATATGGATGATGTTGTGACTGCATGAGGAGGAATGGGCGGGGGGGTGGGGGGTGGGGTAGTATGTGTGAGTAAATTTTGACGCAGCCCAAAGGGATTTCTCCCCGTCCTCTCCTTATATGCAAAGGGGGACGGAGAGGGGGGGTCGCCGATTAAATGAAGCGGCCTTGCTGTGGATGTACTGTGTCTTGCGACACTGCTTCTGACCCAGGGCGGTGGGCAGGGTGCAGGGATGACCCGTCATCCAGGAGGTGCTCAGATGAGAGGAAGGGTGGGAGGGGTGTGGAGTGTATTTAGGGATGAAATGGGTGGGAGTGTTTTTGTGCCTTTCCCTTTTTGGCTACCTCCCTTGGAAGGGGGAAAGAGCCTTGGTATATGTATGTATATATATATATTATACACACACATATTACAATTTTGTTGTTGTATCTTGGTATAATTTGAAGGTTTCACACCCAAAAAGGTAAGTCCATTGAAAAACTTGATCATAGTGCTGGAGAGAGGAAAAAAAAAAAAACTCTCTCATGAGGATGAATTGCAAGATCTGGAGCAAAAATCTGCACAAGGGAATAAAACTGGTGCAGAATGCAGACTAACAAATTGAAAAGGCAAAAAGAAACTC
Organism: Oratosquilla oratoria; assembly: GCF_046742065.1. Classification (NCBI taxonomy): domain Eukaryota; kingdom Metazoa; phylum Arthropoda; class Malacostraca; order Stomatopoda; family Squillidae; genus Oratosquilla; species Oratosquilla oratoria. The sequence goes on from NC_134791.1 coordinate 56,694,886, forward strand.
TGACAAATTAAAAAAAAATCAACACCATGGAGAGCTCAATAACAAATGAGGATAGGATAGAGTAACCTTTAAAGAGATCATGGAGCAACAGGGCAGAGATACCCTACAAGGAATAGTCAAGGTTTTATATATATAGAATCTTGTCAGAGATATAATTGACATGACTAGATGTATTACTCTTTGGTTGCTGAGAACATGTCACCTTTTGGAAGCTAAGCCAAGAGCAAGAGATGCAAAAAGATTAGTGAAATTACCTGAATGTCTCTAGGGAAGCACTTGGATATAACAGACCTGATTGACAGCATGTGTAGGTTAGGTCAATATAAGAGGGATGGCAATAATAGACCAGATTGAAAGCATGCGTAAGTTAGGTCAGTATAAGAGGGATGGCTATAACAGACCAGATTGACAGCATGTGTAGGTTAGGTCAGTATAAGAGGGATGGCAATAATAGACCAGATCGACAGCATGCATAAGTTAGGTCGGTATAAGAGGGATGGCAGCAACAGACCAGATTGACAGTATGTGTAGGTTAAGTCAGTATAAGAGGGATGGCAATAACAGACCAGATTGACAGCATTTGTAGGTTAGGTCAGTATAAGAGGGATGGCACAGGTCCGATGAAAAAGTTTAAGTTTGAAGCCATGGCAAATGAAATAATCAGCAAGTCTTGGAGAAGAGCATGAGAGGAAAAGTAAAATATATATTTGGATTAGGAAAGATGCTAATGAAGGGGAATGAACAAAGGGACAAAAGATCTTAGAGAAAGCCTAAGTAACAAATTATAGGATCTTCTTTCTACGAAAAATATTCACCATTTGATTGAAAAAGAAAAATTAGTAAAAGGTGTGGAAGGCAGAGGTGAAAGGAGTGAACATGAGGGGGCAACCAAGAGTGAGATGGATGGATGGGGTAAAAGGGGCATTAGGAATGAGGGGAATGTCTGTTGAGGAACAATGGGAGAGGACAGAAGATAGGGGTGAATGGAGAATGGTTGTGCATGGATGATGCTGTGATGCATGAGAGGGAGTGGGTGGAAGATGGGGAGAGTATGTGTAAAAAATAATTTGACAGCCTGAAGGGCTTTCTCCCTATCTTCTCCATTTCTGCACAAGGGGATGGAGTTGCCAATTTAATCAAGCGGCCTTGCTGTGGATGTGCTGTGTCTTGTGACACTGCTTCTGACCCAGGGCAGTGAGTGAGATGCAGGAATGACCTGTCATCCAGGAGGAGCCAAGATAAGAGAGAGGGGTGGATGGGAGTGAAGTATGTGGGGATTGAATGGTTAGGAATAGTTTTTATGCCCTCCTATATACATATTTATATGCAATAAAAACACTAGGAGCGTGTGTTCACAAATGCGTAAGTAACCACTGGGAAAAGTAAACTAACGAAGCAGAGCGCTTTCGTATAATTACATCTTCAGTGCAGATACAAAGAAGGAATTATAAGATGAAGAAACAAGGTACAGAATATATGACATAGTGAAGAGGGCATTCGGAGAGGTAGTGGAAGAAGTACACGTGACGGACGTTTGGGCCGTCCTGGTAGCCAACAAGTATGGGACGTTTGGGCCGTCCTGGTAACCAACAAGTATGGGACAACTGCTCATAATTTATATTACAATTCAAACAATTTTGAAATTTCATGAGAAATAAAACTATCTAATTTGTACAAACCTTGATGAAGATTAACATTTATCCCCTTACTAGATTTGATCAAACTGTATTCAATTAAATTTCTTTCTGTTATGTTGTTGTTGTATGTGATGACTTTAGCGTTATCCCAGTCAACTGAGCAGTTGTCCCATACTTGTTGGTTACCAGGACGGCCCAAACGTCCCATACTTGTTGGCTACCAGGACGGCCCAAACGTCCGTCATGTGTACTTCTTCCACTACCTCTCCGAATGCCCTCTTCACTATGTCATATATTCTGTACCTTGTTTCTTCATCTTATAATTCCTTCTTTGTATCTGCACTGAAGATGTAATTATACGAAAGCGCTCTGCTTCGTTAGTTTACTTTTCCCAGTGGTTACTTACGCACATATTTATATATATTTTTACTTTGGTTTCCTCTAAGAGCTTTCATGTCTTTGTTCCTCTTCATTATTTTTATTTATTTATATACTGGCCCCAACCATCAGAAATCCTCCAGTAATATTCTATGAATTTCATCCTGTAGATGAACAGAGCATTAGAGAATGTATTGGGAGGCTAAATAAGATTTGTTGATCACATCCTATCTGTATTTAAAAAATTGTAAGGGCATATGAATCTGCTGTTATATTTGGGTCTTGATCAATACTTTGCAGATTGTATTTTTGTGGAATCTGAAAAATTCTCTCTCCTACATTCACAGTGTAAAAGGGCTGGCCTTGATAATGAGTACAATTTTTTTTCCCGTCCAATTTAAACCTTACTTTCCTATCTAAAATTGTTGAATGTATAATATTTGACCAACTATAAACTTTTATTGAGGAAGCTGGAATTTTAACTAAATACTGACCTGCATATAAAGAACTGCACTCTACAGAAACTGCCTTATGTAGGATCCATAATGACCTTATTGTAGCCACATGCTCTAGTAGAACATTCTTATTGGTTCTATTAGATTTAGGAGTGAATATGAGAGGGTGTCCTAGGATGAGATGGATGGATGAGGAAAAAGGGGCATTACAGAAGAGAAGAATATCTGTTGAGGAAGGATGGGAGAGGACAGAAGATAGGGGTGAATGGAGAAGGGTTGTGTATGGATGAGGCTGTGATGCATGAGGGGGAGTGGGTGGGGGATGGGGGGTGAGGGAGTATGTATGAGAAAAATTTTGATGCAGCCCGAAGGGATTTCTCCCCGTCTTCTTTTCTGCATAAGGGGACGGAGAGCGGGTCGCTGAATTTATGAAGCGGCCTTGCTATGGATGTGCTGTCTTGCGACACTGCTTCTGACCCTGGGCAATAGACAGGATGCAGGGATGACCCGTCATCCAGGAGGTGCCAAGATAAGAGGGAGGGAGGAGGGTGGAGGATAGTGCAATATGAAGGGAATGGAATGGATGACAGTGGTTTCTAGGCTTTTTTCTTTTTGGCTACCCCCCATGTAAGGGGGAAAAAGCCTTTGATATATGTATGTATTAGCTTTATCTGTTGCCTTTGACTCAACAGATCATGGTTTCCTACTTTGTGACCTCCATTCCTTTGGAATTTGAGGTGAAGCATATTTGCTTATGTAGTCATTCCTAACAGGTCACTTTCAGTGTGTTGTCATTGGACAGTCTCTATCAGAACCAAAAACCCTTGCAATTTAGTGTATCCCAGGGGTTTATCTTTGGTCCATTACTTTTCATTTTATACACAAGCAGTTTGGCAGACCTGTTAGATGCTCATAGTGTGCAGTATCGCTTCTATGCAGATGACAGATCAACAATGTAGCCGACATTAAGGAAAAAATAGTAGCCCTTCTTCATGGTATAAAAAGTCTGGATGCTTATGAGAAAACTCGAGCTAATTGAGAACAAGACATTCTTCTTATCAAAGGTGGTCTTAGAGCTGACACTGAGACGGAGTTTGATGTCCTGGATCTTGGAGACCTACAACTGTATCCCAGTCCACCAGTAAAAAACCTGGGATAATATCACATAAATAATCTAGTTAAAACTTGTAGTTACCATATAAGGAATCTTTATGCTGTGAAGAAGTATCTAAATATACTCTCATTGGACTTGCACATTCTCTTATTATGTCTCATGTTGACTATTGCAATTCTATATTTTTGGGACTGGCTTATTACTTTCTGAAGGAAATCCAGACCATTTTAAATAAGTGTGCCACATTGATATTTTCACTTCCTCCAAGAACTCCAACCACACATTACCTGATTGAGTTGCACTGGGTCCCTGTAGTAACAGCTTGCATAGAGTTGCTTGTTATTTTACAACACCATATGTTCAAACAACCTAAGTATATTGTTGACATGGTACCCAGACCTGAGACTGAAACACAGATGTCTCAGCAGAGCAGTGAAGACACTTATAGACTTTATGAACCAAAGGCAGTAAATGAGAGAGCTTTTGCATAGAGATCTTTTGCTTATGCAGCTTCTCACCTTTACAACAAGCTGTCAATTAGAGTAAAGCGGCAGTCAACACTTGCTACTTTTAAGACCCACCTTAAAAGATTTTTTATTTTCTCAAGCATACAATACCACACGAAAGGTTTTAAATGAGGCATATAGAAAACATTTTTTTTTTTGTATGATCCAATATTCATTCTTACTGTAATGCAAGCACTCGTGAATTCAACTGAAGAACTGGCGCTCAGTAATATAAAACACCAAAATACTATTATTATTTTGTCATAAGGTGAGAGGAAAAAATATATATGTATAAATAAATAAGGTAAATAAATAATATGGTTTATTATCAGCCACATATATAAACCTGATATTTTGTGTCTAGTGAAAGTCAAACTAGTACTAAAAAGCAGAATAAGAGACTCCATGGTGGCACAAACAAGAGTTTGGAATGAAGCAGAACCTCAAGATATGTAAATGGACACAGTTATTTTCCTAAAGAAAATTACTGAACAAAGTAGCAATTTAGTCCTTATTGGAGATCTTAACTGCAGTGAGGTCAAGTGGAAGAAATGGGAAGCAAGCGGTAAAGTAGATTCTTAGGGAAATGTCCTGTAAGCATAACAATTGAGAACACAATGACTTGGTAAAAAAAACACACTGGTTAACAGGAATCTATTACTAACTCTGTGATGGGGGAAAAGAATACTGCCACCAAGCATTCCTACTTGAGTCATAAAAGGCAACAAAAATGGGATGGAGATAGGACTAGACATCCTTCTCCTTGTAGCCCCCCATAAAATTTAAAGGCAAAAGAGGGTCTGGGAGTTTTCCAACCAGAACCCTAAGGTTTGGGTTATTTAATGTGTGTGGATATGGTACAGATGAGAAGATGGATGTCTTGGCATTGAGTGAAACTAAGTTGAAAGGGAAGGGCAAGTTTTAGTTTGGAAGTGTAGTTGAGAGGGTCTCAGGAATGAAGAGTGGATGAGGGAGAGAAGGGGTGGCTATACTAGTAAGTGAAGAGATAGGTAAACATGTGGTGGAGTGGAAGGTATCAAGGTTAATGTGGATGAAGGTGAAACTGGGAAGGGAGATGTAGGTTTTTGTAAGTGCAAATAGGCCTGGTAGTGAGAAGAGTGTAGAGGAAAGGGAGGCTTTTTGGATAGATTTAAATGAGTGCATAGATGGATTAGGGGGGAATGTCAATTAAGTATTATTGGGAGACCTAATACTAGGGTAGAAAATGAACCAATAGTTGCGAAGTGTGGAGTTCCAGGAAAAAATTGTTGTGGAGAGTTGATGGTGAAGGTGTGTCTAGAGCTGTTGATATCAAATACAGTGTTTAGGAAGAAAGTCAAGCAAAAGTACATATGGGAGAGAGTGGTGGATAGGGCACTTATGTACTACATAGTGGTAACCAGGAGAAAAGTAGAAAGAGTTTTGGGTGCATATATTCTAAGGGGAGAGAGTGGAGGAATATCAAATAATTTTTTGGTGGAAGGAAGTTGAGAGTGGAGGATAGATGGAGAAAAAGGAAAAGGACAGAAAATACGGAGGTGCTTTAAGTAAACTGCTTCAATGAGAAGGAAAAGGAGAGTACAAGAAGCTGAAAAAGTAGTGGGAGTGAAGAATAGAGTAGAAATAGAAGTGGAGGAATGGGGATGGTTCTAGGAGGGAGTCACAAGGTGTGCAAAGATGGTGTATGGAACAAGGAGGAGAAGAAATAAAAGGAAGGCGAGTGGTGGGATGAGGAAGCAAAAAAGGTTGTAGAAGAGAAATGAGCATTCACAGATTAGTTACAAAATAGGACGAATCATGAGAGGTACAAAGAAAAGAGAAGTAAAGCATAAGATAAAGGAGGGTTTAGGACAGGTAGGGGTTGTGTGGATCAGATTTTTGTGGTAAGACACATGTGAGAAAGCTTTAGGAAAAGGTAAGGATGTTTTTTGGGCCTTTATGGATTTGGAAAAGGCTTATGACAGGGTAGACAGGAAGGCACTGTGGGAGGTATTGCAAATATATGGAATGGGAGGAAAGCTGTTAAGAGCAGTCAAGAGTTTTTATGAGAATAGAACCTGTGTTAGAATGGGAAATGGAGAGAGTGAGTGGTTTGGGGTAAAGGTGTGACTTTGCCTGGGATGTGTCATGTCACCATGGTTGTTCAATTTATACATGGATGGGGTAGTGAGAGAGGTAAATGCAAGGGTAATGGGTCAGGGATTGGAGATGGTTAAAGAAAATGGAGAAAAGTGGGAGATAAGCCAGTTGCTGCTTGATGACACTACACTTGTGGCAGGATCAAAGGGTCTGAGTAAGTTAGTGACAGAGTTTGAGAAGGTGTGAGAAAAGGAAGTTGAAGATAAATATGGGTAAAAATAAGGTGAGATGGACAAGGGGAAAAAGTGGCAGCAGATTGGAAGAGTATTAAAGGAGAGACTGGAGGAAGTGGATAGTTTTAGATACTTTGGTGCAAATGTGGCAGGAAAGGGAGGAGTGGTAAAATGTAGATTGAGAGAAGTAAATGCTTTGGGGATTAAAAAGTGTAATGCGAAGTAAGACATTTGGGAATAGATGCCAAGAGGAGATCATATGAAGGAGTCATTGTGTTGACAGCACTGTATGGGTTAGAAACAGAAAATAACAGAGGAAGAGAGAAGTTTGAATGTATTTGAGATGAGGTGCCTGAGAAGTATGATAGGGGTTGCTAGGATGGATAGAGTGAGAAATGATGTGAGGAGGAGAACTGGGGGTGGAAAGGGAGTTGTTGTTCCCTAGACTGTCTGTCTGAGCAGTCCCATTTCCCCAAGGAATGCCATGACTGAAACAGGGTTTTCCCACAAATCCTTTATGGAGTGTATGTTGTGTTGTTTGCATGCATGATTGTGTATAATGCAGTCTTCCATGATGTGTTAGTATGGGGTGAAATGTTACATCCTGAGCATTTGTACACAATGCAGTCATCCAGTCTTTTCTGGTAGCTTAGAAGGGCTGGGTGGTAGCTGTATCACAGTCTGGCCAGGTGGACTCTGTCCTTTCATGGGAGAGAGGATTCAGGGGGATGTATATCAGGGGGTCTGGTATGCAGCAATGTGTTGTCTTTTTGTGTGTTAATGGAGCAGTGAATGATGTGATTATATGTTTCCAGAGGCTGGTATTTGGTGGTTTTGGAGCATGTGAAGAAAGTATTTGTGTGTGAGATAGGTATTTGGGTGTTTTTTTTCATGTTTTTTGGTGTGTGTGGGTGTTCTGCTGTGTAGTGTTGCAGGTGTGCTGTGTTTGTGGAGGCTGCAGCAGGTGTTTGTGATCTTTGACTTTGAGGATTTTTATTTCATAGTGTAGATGATCTGTAGGTGTTGTACATGTGCAACCTGTAATTGTTCTTAAGGCTTTGTTTTGTATGATCTGAAGGGTGTTGTGGAATAAACTTCCTGCAGAGGCAGTGCAATGTACTTCGGTTTGAAGCTTAAAGAATCATTTAGATAAACACCTAAGCAAGATGCTGTAATGATTATAATTTATTTTATATTATTTGTTTTTATTTTGTCATCATTTGTCCGTTTGATTTTCATTTATTATTAGTTATATGCTAATTTATTATTATTTACTATTTACCTGTTTATTATCTAACTATACCTATATTAATTTATCATTATTTACTATTTACCTGTTTGTTTATTATTTAACTATACCTATGCATTTATTTATATATTTCATTTGTTATTTACATTATTATAGTTTTTATTTATTAATTTATTATTATTATTTTTTTTTTTTGCATCTGACCTAGATATGGACCAAAAGGTCTCCTGTCAGCATGCTCCACCTTTGCAATCCTTTGTGTGTTTCACTGAAATTAGGTACCCATGCTGGACTCTCATAATTCATCACTGAGTGTATGCACTGTTTGTATAATGTAGTATTAGTTTCTTTGTTTTGTCCAAATGTTGTTCCAGTGATTGATTTAAGTGTGTCGAGTCTATGTGTGCATTTATTTTTTGTTTGTGATGTGTTGTTTGAATGACATGGATGTATTGTATGTTACACCAAGAATTTTTGTTGTGTGTGTGTGGTATTATAGTGTTGTTGATATAGAGATGAGGTATGTATTTGTGTTCATTTGTCCAATTGGTGAGAAGTGTTGCTGTACATTTGGCTGGGGGTATTTTGAGTCTGAAAAGGAAGTTGGGAGATAGGGTTGATGAAAGAGTATTGGGATGGTTTGGACAAATGGAGAGTGAAGAAAGATTAGTAAATGAGGTGTAGAAGGCACAGGTGGAGTGGAGGTAGTGAACATGAGGGGGCAACCAAAGATGGAATGGATGGATGGGGGTAAAAGGGGCAATGAGAAAGAGGTGAATGTCTGTTGAGGAAGGGAGAAGACAGAAGATAGGGGTGAGTGGAGAATGCTTGTGTATGGATGATGCTGTGATGCATGGGAGTAGGTGAGGGATGAGGGAGTGTGTGTGAATGATATTCTGATGCAGCCTTAAGGGATTTCTCCCAGTCTTCTCTTTTTCTGTATGAGGGGACAGAGAGAGGTTGCCAATTAAATGAAGCAGCCTTATCATGGATGTGCTGTGTCTTGTTACATTGCTTCTGTCTCAGGACAGTGGGTGAGATGCAGGGATGACCAGTCATCCAGGAGCCAAGAAAAGAGGGAGAGAGGGGTGGTGAATGTGAGTGGAGTACGTGGGGATGAAATGGGTGTGAGTGGATTTATGCCTTTGATTTTGGTTACCTCCTATGTAAGAGGGGAAAAAGCCCTTGGTATATGTATGTGTGTGTATATATCTATATATATATATACAGGTAAACGTCGACTTACGATGGCATTAGGTTTCGATAGAGCCATCGTAAGACGATCTCATCGTAAGTCGATCCCCACTCTGTTCCGTGGTCACTGTACCTAGCCTACCTGTATATTAACCACCAGAGATACTGAATATAGCCTATTAAACATGTACAGTAGTTTATTTAATTATTTTTATCCTTTTTACCATATTCAAACACTATAATATGTATTTTCAGTACGAAACTTAAATCTCGCGGGCAGCAGCCAATGCCAGCCGTACGACGTGACGTAATAATACTCGCATCATAAAATATAGTCACCGCTTATATCGATCGTTCTCTCTTTCACCCGCGAATTTTGAAAACCACAGAGAATGAATCATTTGAGAGAATGTAAAAACACAGGGGCGACTACAATAAATATAATCAAGACGCCGATATGGCAGCGTCGCGAATCCACTTGCTCCTCATGACGCCTACGTGTGCGGCACCGTATGGAAGGGGTTAAATTATCATATCGTCGTCGTCGTCGTCGTCATCGTAAAGTCGAACAATCGTAAGTCGCGGCCATCGTAAGTCGACGTTTACCTGTATATGCATGTGGAGACGGAGAGGGGAATGCAGGTTAAGTGAAGTAGCTTTGCTGTTGATGAAATGTATCTTGTTGCATTGCTTCCGACCCAGGGCAATGGGCAGGATATAGGGATGACTCGTCATCCATGTATAGCTAAGATGAGAGGTGGGAATGGGTAGTGGATGGGAGTGGAATGGGTAAGAATAGGTACGTACCTTTGATTTGGCTACCTCCATTATATGGGGGAAAAAGCTCTTGGTATATAGACATAAAGATATATATATATATATAAATATACATATATATAGAGGGAAGAAGAAAGACTTTATCAAATAAATTCAATTACATACTAGTACTTAAAAAATTACATCCAACACCTCATCTTGAATCTGTATTGCCAAATTTTTTGCTTTTGGGGCTGGACAGAGTAATGAGTGGAACCCTCCTTGGTGTTTTATTAGATACTGTAGAAGAGACCAAACTATTTGCTGATGAATCTTCCTTTGGCATAACTTTAACAGGACTATTATGAGCATCTTCAAATTCCTGTGCTGTGCCACTGTCCACTTCCATTGACGCCACCTGTAAGAAAACAGCACATGATAGATATATATGGCAGTCTATATTACTTGTACCCATTTCATTAAATTGTTTGAAGAAAGAAAATAAGCATAAAATAACCTGCTATAGTCCAAATTCTCTTGCCATCACTTCTGACAAGTTAAGATTCACATGAAACTCACCTTTAGCCAAAATAAGGAAAATGACTAGGATGTTTACTTAGTCCATGCCCAAAATATCTACTGTAATTCTATGAGACTGCATCACAAATGTCTCCTTCCTGATCAGTGGTCTGTCTCCAAGATGTAGCCTCATTTTAAAAGGGCGATAACCTGATGTTTGCCAAAATGTGATACAACTGATAAACAAATACTGAAGTGTTTATTTTTTTATGTACTCAATAAGCACTATCATCCTTACTGTAATTGTCTTTAGGGCTTTGTTTTGTATAGTCTGCAGTGTGTTGTGGAGTGTCTATATGTGATTAGGAGCCCAAGGGGGGCTTGCATCGTTCATCATTGAGAATATGCACGGTTTTTATACTGTAATAAGTTTCTTTGTTTTGTCCAAATATTTTTCCTGCAATTGATTTCAGCCTGTTAAATCTAGGGGTACACTTGTTCCTTATGTTTGTGAAATGTTGTTTGAATGACATGGATGTATTGTATGTTATGCCAACAATCTTGAGTATATGTATGTGAGGTATGAGTGTGTTGTTGATGAGGTGTGGTATGTATATGTTCCACTATCCAATTGGTGAGATGTGTAATTGTAGATTTGGTTGGGGTTATTTTGAGTCTATTTGTAGAGAGGTGCTCAGATGAGAGGGAGGGTGGGAGGGGTGTGGAGTGTATTTAGGGATGAAATGGGTGGGAGTGTTTTTATGCCTTTCCCTTTTTGGCTACCTCCCTTGAAAGGGGGAAAAAGCCTTGGTATATGTATGTATGTATGTATTTGTAGAGAACCAGGTGTTGAGTGTGTTGAGGTATATTTGTAGTATTTCTCCAGCTCTGCATGCATTACAATATTTGCATGTAATTCTTATGTTGTCTATGTAAGAAGATATTTGTATTTCTGAGGTGTCAGGTGTGGGTCTGTCATGCATGTATAGATTAAAGAGCATGGGGCATAGAACTGAGCCCTATGGTATTAAGTTCTTAAAATTTCAGGTTTGCAATGATTGGCCATTACATGACACATGGACATTTCTACCTGCCAGATAATTGGCTAACCATCTTTTAGTATTAGTGCCATGTCTGTGTTATATATTTTGTTTGTGAGATTGTGATGGGGGGATGGCATCAAAAGCTTTACTAATATCTAGTGTTATGAGAAGTGTTCTGTGTGGGGACTAATCTGAATTAAGATCTATCAATGGAATGTTTGTAGTGTAGTGGTCTAAAACAGTGAATCAGCAAGGGGGTATGAAGTGTGATGAGCTGTAGTATGAGGCATTCTATTACTCTGTAGGGGGTGCAGAGAACTGAGATTGGGTGGTGTGATGCTGGAACTTATGGGTCTTTGTTGGGTTTGGGGATTGTGATGATTTTCCCATGTTTCCAAATGCTGGGTATAATGTTGTGTGAATAGCTGCAGTTTACAATGTTGGTGAGTGCTTTATGTCATGTGGTCCAAGGTGTTTTAGGTGGATGAATGCTTGAGAGTATGGATTATATGCTTTGTCTGGATGTGTATGGTGTTTATTCTGGGTCTGTGGGGAAGTCTTTCTTGCATCAAATGATGCATTGGTCATCAGGGAGGGGTGAGATGGCTTCTCTTTGCAATATGATTTTTGAGTGTGTTTGCTTGTTGTCTGTTTGAGGGTAAGTTGACTGTTGTTGTGGTTATTGCTGTGTCAGAGTGTGTTATGTTACTGCTGGATAGTGTAATGCTGTTGTCTTGTACTGTTTTTTGGTGTGTTTCATGATTGTGTTGACAAATGTTTGCAACTTTTGTGATTTTTGTTCATGTCTTTTGTTGATCTCAGTGTTTAGAGCTTATATTTGATCTGTTTTGCTCTGAGGGACAGGTGTTGGGGGTATTGTATCTAAGTGTGTAACACTGATGAGGCTTTGGATTTCTGATGTAAAGTTTGGGTTGTGTGATTTTCTTTTGTCTCTGGGGATGTATTTCTTGTCTGCATTTTGTATGGTTGTACTGAAGGTGTACATAGCGGTGTATGTCTGTGATTGATGTACTGTTCAGTCTCTGAAAACGTATGTCTCTTCAGTGAAAACTTCCTAGTTTGTTCTTTTGTAACTGGTGTATATGTCTGTAGCCAGCTGGGGTGTATCATGTTTTGGTGATGATTGGAATATGGTCAGATCTGTGGGCTCTGACTATTTTCCAAGAGGTTGTTGGGGTTAAACAGGGGGAACAGAAGGTGATGTCAGGAGAGGTGAGGGTGTAGTGGGCTTGATGTGGGATATGTTTGTGATTATGGGTGTTGTTCATGATCAATAAAAACTGCATCTGCAGATCAAGCCTTATGACCATGTCATTGTTTTTGACAAACCAGGCTGACGACTTTGACTTGAAATCACCACCCACGATAAGGCTGGGGATGGTGGCAAGTTGGTTGACATTAGGCCTGAAGTTATTGGGAACTATTGGGGATGATGTACATGTTGTTGTTGTTGTTGTTGTTGTCGTTCCCTAGACTGTCTGTCCGAGCAGTCCCGTCTCCCCAAGGAAGGCCACAGCCGAAACTGGGTTTTCCCACAAATCCTTTATAGAGTGTATGTTGTGTTGTTTGTGTGCATGATTGTGTATAATGCAGTCTTCCATTATGTGTTGTATGGTATGGGGTGAAGTGTTACATCCTGGGCAGCTGTTCACAACACGGTCGTCCAGCCTCTTCTGGTAGCTTAGAAGTGCTGGGTGGTGACCGCATCGCAGTCTGGCCAAGTGGACTCTGTCCTTTCGTGGGAGAGAGGATTCAGAAGGGTGGATATCAGGGGGTCTGGCATGCAGCAGTGTGTTGTCTTTAAGTGTGTTAATGGAGCGGTGAGTGATATGATTATGAATATGTTTCCGGAGGCTGGTATTTGGTGGTTGTGGAGGAAGAGAAGAGAGTATCTGTGCGTAATAAAGGTCTTTGGGTGTAGTTTTAATGTTTCTTGGTGTGTGTGGGTGTTCTGCTATGTAGTGTAGCGGGTGTGATGTGTTTGTGGTGGCTGCAGCAAGTGTTTGTGTGCCTCTCATGTCGAGGTGGTCCTTGACTTTGAGGACTTTTGTTTCATGGTGTAAATGGTCTGTAGGTGATGTATTTGTGCAGCCTGTAATTGTTTTTAGGGCTTTGTTTTGTATGATTTGAAGGGTGTTGTGGTGTGTCTCACTGAGATTAGGAGCCCATGCAGGACTCGCATAATTCATCACTGAGCGTATGCATTGTTTGTATATTGTTATATTAGTTTCTTTGTTTTGTCCAAATGTTGTTCCTGTGATTGACTTAAGTGCGTTAAGTCTAGGTGTGCATTTGTTTTTTATGTTTGTGAGGTGTTGTTTGAAAGACATGGATGTATCGTATGTTACACCAAGAATTTTCGGTGTGTTTGTGTGTGGTATTAGAGTGTTGTTGATGTAGAGATGAGGTCCTGGAGCTGCAACGTCTACGTCGTGGGACCACCCCCCAACCCCAAGAGTTGGGGGCCAATCAGCAGCAACTACCCCTGGCCATCAGCTCTACGCAGATGGCACTGATCCCCAAGGAGGAGCTACGCCTACCTGGGGGAGTACCACAATCCTTTTTTTCCAACACACAATGATGTACATGTTAACTATTGTGATTGTGGATTTGTTACCAGTTCGGATTAGGAGTGATTGGGTTTCAGTGGTGCTGTCTGTGGGAGAGAGGGATTTGGTAGTGGTATTTATGTCAATGAGGGAGATGGGCTGGTGAATCAATGATGAATCTACCACTGTTGCCATTGGTCTGGTCTTATCTGATGGTGAAGAAATTATGAAATTAAGGTGTTTTTTGAGTTATATTTTTGTTTCTTGTATGATGGGAATGTGTATGTTGTGTTGCTTGAGGAAGTGTTTGAGTTCATGTTTTTTTTGGCCATCAATGTAAGATGTTGACATCATGTGTTCTGTACATGTGGGTTACTATATGGGGTTGGGGTAAAGATAGATTAGGGTTAGGATCAAGATTAGGAGGTATTGGAGTGGTTGGGGAGGAGGGTGGTGGATGGCAAAGGTGTGGGTAAGAATGCAGGTTGGGGGTTGGATGATGGGCGTGAGGTTACAGGTAGGTATGTATTTACCTAGTATCTTACGGGAAGGAGAGCTATGCTTGTGGTGTCCCGTCTTTCTATCTCGCAGTGTCTAGTTTGCTCTTAAATTCATGTATAATTCTTGCATACACTACTGTTTTATCCAGGAGGTGCCAAGATAAGAGGGAGGGAAGAGGGGTGGAGGGGTGTGGAGTGTATTAGGGAAGGAATGGGTGGGAGTGGTTTTTATGCCTTTGTTTTTTGGCTACCTCCCTTATGAGGGGGAAAAAAGCCTTTGGTATGTATGTATTGTTTTATCCACATCCATGTGCTTGTGTATTGTCTGCAAGTGATGTGATCAACAACTGTCATTGCTGTGGTATAGGATGCGTAGATCAGAATTTTGTGGTAGAGCCGATTTGTGAGGAGTTTTTGGCACAAGGTAAGTTATGAATATGGAAAAGGCTTATGACAGGACAGACAGGAGGGCATGGTAAGAGGTATTGCAGATGTATGATTAGGGTGAAAACTGTTAGGGATCAGTCTATGGCTTTTATACTAAATAGCTATGAAGAAAGGCCATTTTCAGGATTATGATATAAAAGAGGTAACTTGAGTAGAATTATGGACATATAGAGAAGAAATGAGAGCTTTGAAAGAATTAGTTTCAAGGGTCATTGATCAACAAGATGTATATTACAAAGAGATTAGTGAACTAAGGAAAGCAAATGCTGAAACAATTTGAGATCAAACATGAAAATGAGGAACTGAAAAGCAAAGATACCTCAAACAATATGACCATAAAAGAGGTGAATGAAGAAATGAAGGCAATGACTGAGAAAATTGGGAGAAAGTAGGAAGGAATGGAAAGATCATGAAAAAGATAAGGTATTTTTTTTTTAAGGAAATTGTTTGGCAACAAATGCAGGGGAGTGCTAAGGAAACAGTCATTCAGGTAACCACAGAAGAGGAAATTTTGGTGAGAGTTACAGTAGACAAAAGGAAGTGTATACTGGTATTTGGTCTAAATGAAACAGATTTGTGACAAAGAGAATCAACAAAAGATGTTTTGAGAATAGTACAAGATAAAGAGCAAGAATTAGAAAAGGAAACAGAGGAAGTGCATAGAATGGTACAGTATGTAGAAAGAAATTGACCCATAAAGATCAAACTAAGGTCACAAAGGGCAGCAGAAGAGATATGAGTAAGAATATGTAAGTTAGGAAATACTGAGCACTATAAAGATGTATGAATAAAAAGAGATATGAACCTTGAGGAAAGAGGGAGAGAAGACATTAAGAAATGAAGCTAAAGAAAAAATGAGAAAAGAAAAGACTGAGAAAAAAGTTCTTTTTGGAGTGTGTTAGACATGAGATTGAGAAAATGGTATCTTCAAGAAAAGGAAACAAAATGAACAAGGAAAGGGATGGAGAGTGCAGAAAATTAAAAGTGGCATATACTAATATAAATTGTTTAATTTCATGATTAAATGAGCTTAATGAATAGTTGTCAGAAATGAAACCAGACATAATGGCAATAGTAGAGACAAAATTAAGGGGTCCACAATCACCTAACAGTGTTGGAAATGGATAATATAATCACTGACTTAGAAACAGAGAGGAAAAACAGGGTGGAGTCATGTTCTTATCTAAGAAAAATTTAAATGTGACAAAGGTTACAAATGAAGGGAACAGTGTAGAAATTATCATGATAAGAGTTAAAGATAAGGACATGAAAAAAAATATTTGTGGTGATTTATGTGTCCCCAAAATTAGGTTCTTGGAGGGAGATTTCTCTAAAATGTTAAGATACAAGGATTTCATTAAACAGGGTGTTGAAAGATGAAGGAAACATGATATTTATGGGAGATTTTAACTGCAAAGAAATCTGTTGGGAAGAGATGATAGCAAAAGGTGGAGAGGAATTATGGGGATATGTATTACTTGACATGACTATGGAATATACAATGACACAATGGGTAAAGGAAAACACCAAATATAGAAATAATGAAGAACCATTGAGACTAGATTCATTCTTTATGTTAGAACCTGAAATTGTGAATAAAATTGAATACAAGACACCAATTGGGAAGTGACCACATATTACTTCAGCTAGAACTACAGGAGGAAATATATATAGATAGAAATGAGAAATACAGAAAAGAGTGACTAGTGTAGTAAAACTGACTTAGTGAAACTTACGAAAAAATTTCAAGAAGTGAGTTGGGAAAAATTCCACAATGAAGAGACATGAGTGGAAGAAAAATGGAAGATTCTGATGGAAATCTATAATGAAGGGGTGGATAAATATGTACCAAGACAAAAACAGGAAAAGGAATATATTAAATGCTGGTTTAACAGAAGGTGCAGTAAGACAAAGATAAAGCTAGGAAATGATGGAAAAAAGAGAAAAATCCTAGAAAGTGGCAAATATATATATGTAAAAATATGCAGGGAAGAAAAAAGAAATTATGAAAAGAAATTATGAAAAATACATAATAGAAAAATGTAAGGATCAACCAAAACTATTCTGTATGTGAATGACAAACTGAAAAACAAGAAAGAAATAGAGAAATTGTACCAGGGAACAAGAAATGCACAGAAAATATAGGAATAGCTAAAGACAAGGGAGGTGAGGCTGAAAGAGGGGAGGGAAGAGAGGGAAGTGAAAATAGAAATGAGAACAGTGAAGAATGGAAAGGAAAGACAGGGAGGAAGAAAGGAAAAAGTGTGGACTGGGAAGAAGGGAATCAAGACAAGCGAGGGGAAGGAGGGAAGAGAGGGAAGTCAAGATAGAAGGGGGAATTGAAGAATGGAAAGACTATAAGAGAAGAGAAAGAGTGGACTGGGAAGAAGGGATGACAGGGAGAAAGAGCAGGAAGAAGAAAGTTAGGCATGCAGGAAATGAGAAAAAAGGGAGGTAGGGAAGAATGTTGGAAAAAGGAAGAAAAGAGGAAGTGAGGAGGAAGGAGTGATGAAAAAAGAAGGAAGGATGAAGAAAGGAAGATAAGAGAAGCCTGAAGCTAGAAGGGAGGAGGAACAAGAGGAGGAGAGGAGGGAGGAGGAGGAAAGGAGGGAGGAGGAAGTGAGGAGGAAAGGAGGGAGGAGGAGGGAGGAAAAAATAAGGAAGAAAGAAAGAAGAGGAAAAGAAGAGGAAAGAAAGAAAGGATAAGAAAGGAGGAAAATAGGGGAGGAGAAGTGGAAGGAAGGAGGAAAGGAGGGGGAAGGGAGAATGAAGACAGAAAGATGGGAAGGAAGATGTAGGGGTAAGGAAGGGAAGCAGATATGAATAGGAAAAGAGGATGACATGAGATGGGAGTTAGAAGGTGAGAGGGAGAAGTTATAGAGGGTGGAGGTCAAGGAATAACATTGGTCATACCTTTTTGTCCCCTTCTGAAGAAACTGTGGTTTGCGTCCTATGGTTCAATGTTCCAGATTCCAAATGGTTTTCGTCTTTCACGGACACAGTACGTGATAGGGTGATAAGCTGCACTCTCTTGCCTTGTTTGCTGTAGATGGAGACAAAATTATCATTATAATTTCTCTCTTACTTAGTCTCCATACCTCTACAATTAACATAAAAAAGGATATCCAATAATACACAAAATCAACTTCCAACCCAAACTTGCACACAAATTCTTTGTTCACTCTTTTGTCCTTCTCATAATCTTATAACTATTAGTCATGCAAGAAACAAGATGATCCCAAGCCACATTGCAAAAGGAGAAGTGACATAATAGTGATAATTAGATCAGAGAAAGTTAGACACAATAGATACAGAGGATCTGCTGGTATGGGATGTACTAGACACATGTAGTTATCAAGTCACCACATACATATACTATTCTATTGATAAAAATCAATTGTTATTTTGATTGTTATGCTGATTATCAATTCTTGAATATTCCATTACATGTGAAAAGGTCCTGGTTATGAACAGACACTACAGAATATTCCAAAAAGATGTCACTGTATGACAGAAAACTAGTCCTGTTTATCCTAGTGTTGAATAAAATCTGGAGTGTAGACCATTTCTACTTATCACTGTATTTATATCTATGATAATATATTCAACAGTGATTATGATACCCTGAAAATACAACAGGATTTACTGGTACAATGAGTAGGTCAGTATTATGGAGAAGTGTTTCGACCACAGATTTCACCAATGGGTGAAATTATGGAGCTCATCAACCTGTTATGGCAGCAGATGCAGCAGTAAAAGCAACATTAAAAGAAATTTTTAAAAGTATGGAATGCCAACAAAAGGAGGACCTTGCTTGTTTAGAATGATCATTTTACCAGATAAAAGTCTAGCACAGCCACACCAATTGCAACAAATGTGGCGACGGCAAGTACAAGCTTCACACCATTCAATTCAACTGCACATTTTTTGGACAATTATGCCAGGTTCTACACATTTCTTGGTAAAAATTCCTTTCCAGGCAAGAAAATGGCAGAAATATTTCTGAAAAAACAGTTAGCTACTACTTTCAAACTACTGTATTGGTAGAACTTTCAGCACATCAGTCACCAACAAAAGATATCAATGAACTGTTACTGGATGAAATTGGGTGTTCATGAAGAAACAGTTTGACCGCAAGTGATTTCTGTGTACATTTCAAGTTCTGGAGTGTCATGCAATGGCAAAAAAGTTCAAGAACTTGTGGGCCAGATATGTTGAGACACTGTAACATGCTACTTTGCATCAGTTAGGAACCCTCAGAACAAAGTACTATGCACACACTTCATCTGTTCAAGATCAAAGACAATGAGCTGGATTTTGCCTATGCTTTTAAGGTTGCTATTAATACTGAGGACACTGTCAAAGTAACCAAGGAAACTGTCTATGGTTAAACATCAAAGCAGTCATTTAAGTGAATGAGATGGTCCTTGACTTTGAGGACTTTTGTTTCATGGTGTAAATGGTCTGTAGGTGTTGTATTTGTGCAGCCTATAATTGTTTTTAGGGCTTTGTTTTGTATGACTGCGTTGCGGCCACCACCCAGCACTTCTAAGCTACCAGAAGAGGCTGGATGACCGCATTGTGAACAGCTGCCCAGGATGTAACACTTCACCCCATACCATACAACACATAATGGAAGACTGCATTATACACAATCATGCATGCAAACAACACAACATACACTCTATAAAGGCTTTGTGGGAAAATCCAGTTTCGGCTGTGGCATTCCTTGGGGAGACGGGACTGCTCGGACAGACAGTCTAGGGAACGACAACAAGAACAACAACTAAGTGAACGAGTGACATTATAAGGGTGCCACTTGTAACTATTGCAAGCACAGTGAAGGGTCACTTAGGAACCGTATGCTGTAAGAAAGGATCTAGTGCAATGGAGATGAAGCCATCCAAACAAGATGTGAAGCATAGTCTCCTCAACCCAATTAATACATACATACATATACCAAGGCTTTTTCCCCCTTCCAAGGGAGGTAGCCACAAAAGGAAAGGCATAAAAACACTCCCACCCATTTCATCCCTAAATACACTCCACACCCCTCCCACCCTTCCTCTCATCTGAGCACCTCCTGGATGACGGGTCATCCCTGAACCCTGCCCACCGCCCTGGGTCAGAAGCAGTGTCGCAAGACACAGTACATCCACAGCAAGGCCGCTTCATTTAATCGGCGACCCCCCCTCTCCGTCCCCCTTTGCATATAAGGAGAGGACGGGGAGAAATCCCTTTGGGCTGCGTCAAAATTTACTCACACATACTACCCCACCCCCCCGCCTATTCCTCCTCATGTCGTCACAACATCATCCATATACAACCATTCTCCACTCACCTCTGTCTTCCGTCCTCTCCCTTCCTTCCTCAACAGACATTCCCCTCTTCCCCAAAGCCCCCTTCACCCCATCCATCCACCTCATCCTAGGACGTCCCCTCATGTTCACTCCCTCCACATCTGCCTTCCATACCTCTTTTACTAGTCTTTCGTCACTCATTCTTTCCATGTGTCCAAACCATCCTAATATTCTTTCATCAACCCTCTCTCCCAAATCCTTTTTCACCCCTGTTCTCCTCCTCACCTCCTCATTTCTCACTCTATCTAGCCTAGTAACCCCCACCATACTTCTCAGACACCTCATCTCAAACACATTCAAACTCCTTCTCTCTTCTTCTCTTATGTTCCACGTTTCTGCCCCATACAGTGCTGTTGGCACAATCACTCCTTCATACAGTCTCCTCTTCGCATCCATTCCCAAATGTCTATTTCTCATTACACTCAACCCAATTAATACTAAATTAAAAGCAATGCCAAGTTTGGAGGTGCCTATCAAAACTGAAAGTCAGACATGACTAATGGAAATCATACAGCTACTAACTTCATATTAACAAACCTACATTGGATGAGCCCCCATGTCAATATGAATTGGACAACAAGCATGGTTTGTTTGTTAATGAATTTTGCCTCATAATTACAGATACCAGACTTAAATCTACTGCCAAGCAATGTAGTGTTCAGTCATATCAACACTGACAATGAGTTGCATGATCAATGCTGCAAACTTTGTGATGAATCGTCGAATTTGTGGCAGCCAGCAATGGGATGCCTCAAGAACTTTGTACTCAAAATGGAGTTCAATCACCAGTTGTCACTAATGTTCTGCAAGCCAAAACCAGTACCTTTAACCATGCAAGAGTTAGAAAAGGCATATGAGGATGGAAATGCTAAAGAAATATGGGAACATACAGTGTTCAATGATTATGGTATGGCAGTTAATCCCATTTATAAAACACTGTTTTCAGGGCAGAATTAAGTCCAAATACGTGTTTGTTGTGATTATTCTCTCACAGTGAAATGGCAGCTGAAAGAATATCACCAGCATCTAACTCTTCCAAAGGATCTAATGTGTATGCTGAGAAGTGGATATGATTTCACAAAATATTTATATGGCCAGTGTGTACATACATACATACATATACCAAGGCTTTTTCCCCCTTCCAAGGGAGGTAGCCAAAAAGGGAAAGGCATAAAAACACTCCCACCCATTTCATCCCTAAATACACTCCACACCCCTCCCACCCTTCCTCTCATCTGAGCACCTCCTGGATGACGGGTCATCCCTGCACCCTGCCCACCGCCCTGGGTCAGAAGCAGTGTCGCAAGACACAGCACATCCACAGCAAGGCCGCTTCATTTAATCGGCGACCCCCCCCCTCTCCGTCCCCCTTTGCATATAAGGCGAGGACGGGGAGAAATCCCTTCGGGCTGCGTCAAAAATTACTCACACATACTACCCCACCCCCACCCCCCCACCCATTCCTCCTCATGCAGTCACAACATCATCCATATACAACCATTCTCCACTCACCTCTGTCAGTGTGTACAACCAAATTAAGCTGGGCCCAAATACACCCTAAGTATAAGTGTTCTTTTCTGGAAATAGCTACCATTCAGTATCAAGTCTGCTACTAGATATTTCCTGCAAATCTTGGACCAGCTAGCCAAAAATTTGCCGGAGTTGCAGTCTATCCGGATGACCTAGTAAGCAATATACATACATATACCAAAGGCTTTTTCCCCCTTACAAGGGAGGCAGCCAAAAAACAAAGGCATAAAAACCACTCCCACCCATTCCATCCCCAACATACTCCACTCCCATCCACCCCCTTCTCTCCTCTTACCTTGGCATTTCTTGGATGACGGGGTCATCCCTACATCTTGCCCACTGCCCTGGGTCAGAAGCAGGGTTGCATGACACAGCACATCTATAGCAAGGCTGCTTCATTAAATCAGTGACAGCTCCCCCTCTCTGTCCCCTGATGCAGAAAAGAGGACAGGGAGAAATCCCTTCGAGCTGCATCAATTAATTCTCACACATACCCCCGCACTCCCCATTATGCATCACACCATCATCCACACACAACCATTCTCCATTCACCACTATCTTCTGCCCTCTCCCTTCCTTCCTCAACAGACATTCCCCTCTTCCCCAAAGCCCCTTTTACCCCATCCATCCATCTCATCCTAGGTTGCCCCCTCATGTTCACTCCTTCCACACCTCTTTTACTAGTCTTTCTTCACTCATTCTTTCCATGTATCCAAACCATCCCAATACTCTTTCATCAACCCTATCTCCCAACTCAATTTCCTCCCCCATTCTCCTCCTCATTTCTCACTCTACCCACCCTAGTAACCCCTATCATATTTCTCAGGCACCTTATCTCAAACACATTCAAACTCCTCTCTTCCTCTCTTACGTTCCATGTTTCTGCCCCATACAGTGCTGTTGGCACAATCGCTCTTTCATACAATCTCCTCCTAGCATCCATTCCCAAATGTCTATTGCTCATTACACTTTTTAATCCACCAAGGTATTTACTTACTTCTCTCAATCTACATTCTACCTCCACTTCTCCCTTTCCCACCAAATTTGCACCCAAGTATCTATATCAACCCACTTCCTCCAGTCTTTCTCCCTTAATACTTACTTCCAGTCTGTAAACACTTTCTCCCCTTGTACATCTCATCACCTTACTTTTACACACATTTATCTTCAACTTCCTTCTTTTGCACACCTCCCCAAACTTTGTCACTAACTTCCTCAATCCCTCCTCTGATCCTGCTACAAGTGCAGTAACGTCAACGAACAACAACTAGCTTATCTCCCACTTTTCTCTATTTTCTTTAACCATCTCCAAATTCCTGACCCATTACCCTTGCATTTACCTCTTCCACCACTGCATTCATGTATAAATTGAACAGCCAGGGTGACATAACACATTCCTGATGATGTCCCACTTTTACCTCAAACAACTCACTCTCTAATTCTAATCCTAACACAAGATCTACTACTCTCGTAAAAATTCTTGACTGCCCTTAACAGCTTCCCTCCTATCCCATATATCTGCAATACCTCCCACAGTGCCTTCCTGTCTACCCTGTCATAAGCCTTTTCCAGATCCATAAAAGCCCAAAAGACATCCTTACCTTTTCCTATAGCTGTCTCACATATCTCTTACCACAAAAATCTTATCTACTCAACCCCTTTTTGTCCTAAACCCACACTGTTCCTCACCAATTACTCCCTCTGTTCCTCTCCTAATCCTCTCAATCAAGACTCTCCCATAAGCCTTCCCAACTACACTAAACAAGCTGATCCTTCTGAAACTACTACACTCACACTTATCCCCTTTTCCCATATAAAGTGAAACTATACAGGCACTCCTCTAGTCCTCCAGCACTCTACTCTCTCTTAAACATTAAATAACCTCACCAGCCAGTCAACCATCACTGTACCTCCTTTTCTCTGATATTCTGCATGACATCCATCCAACCCAGGTGCCTTAGCTGGTCTCATCATAACAATTGCCTTCACTTCATCTTTCCTTATTTCTCCTCTATTTTCCGCACTCGTCACGGTCATTTTCTTAGCACTTCCCACTGCAACTACCTTTCCCTCCCTAAAATACTCTGACCACCTTCCTCTCACTGCCTTCTCTTCCACTATCATCTCTCCATCTGCACCTTTTACCTTTTCTTCTCTACTTGATTTGCCTCTTCCTCTTTTAAATTTTTTCCCCAGAACATTTCATTAATTTCAAAATTTTCTGTCATACTCTTACCCCATTTCACATTTGCTCTCCTCTTTGCCTCCTTCATCTTATGCTTTACACCTCTTTTCTTTCTACCTCTCATATGATTCTCTCATCCTATTTTGTAATCAATCTGTGAAAGCTCACTTCTCTTCTACAACCTTCTTTGCTTCCTCATCCCACCACTCACTACACTTCCTTCTATTTCCTCCTATCCTCCTTGTTACACACACCATCTTTGCACACCTTGTGACTCCCTCCTTGAACTATCCCCATTCCTTCTCCTCTCCCAGTTCTACTCTGTCCTTCACTCACTCCCACTCCTGTCTCAGCTTATTCTTGTATTTGTTCTTTTCTTTCTCATTTAAGCAGTTCACTCTAAGCAACTCCCTACCTTCTGTCATTTTCCCCTTTCTCCATCAATCCTCCACTCTCAACTTACCTTCCACCAAAAAATGATCTGATATTCCCCCACTCTCTCCCCTTAGAACATGTACATCCTTAACTCTTCCTATTATACTCCTGGTTACCACTACATAATCCATCAAAACACTATCTACCACCCTTCCATCCACCACCCTCTCCCATGTGTACTTATGCTTGACTTTTTAACACTGTATTTCCTAACATCAACTCTCTAGACACATCTCCACCATCAACTCTCCACTATGATTCATTCCTGGAACTCCACACTTCCCAACAACTCCATCTATTGGTTCATTTCCTATCCTTGTGTTAAGGTCTCCCAATATCACTACATTGACATTTCTCCCTAATCCCTCTATGCACTCATTTGAATCCATCCAAAAAGCTCCTCTTCACTCTTGTCACTACCAGGCCCATATGCACTTACAAAAACCCAATTTCCCTTCCCAGCTTCACCTTCATCCACATTAACCTTGAAGAAACCTCCTTCCACTCCAGTACACGAATACCTATCTCTTCACTTACCAGTATAGCCACCCCTTCTCTCCCTCATCCTCTACTCCTGAGAACCTCCCAACTATACTTCCAAACTCACACATGCCCCTCCCTTTCAGCTTAGTTTTACTAAATGCCAACACATCCATCTTTCTCCTCACAAACTGCCATTTCTTCCCTTTTACTCTCATCTGTACCACATCCACATACATTAAAAGACCCAAACCTTAGGGTAATGGTTGGAGAATTCCTCCCAGATCCTTTTATATCTTTACTATTTTTTTTTTAGGAATGTCCCTTTTGGAGCTACAAGGAGAAGGATGCCTAGTCCTATCCCCGTACCATTTTCGTTGCCTCATATGACTCATGTGGAAAGACTTGGGGGCAGTACTCTTATCCCCCACCACAGGATTCGGCAAAACAAGAAAATGAATATTCAGAGAAATGGTACAGGACAGTAACAAGAGTGGGGGGCAGCATAATGGAAGAACAGTTGCAGTATAATAAAGTAGCTTCATTTCTCAGTGAATAGAGATTTCCTCTACCACAGGCAAAATGATGTGTGGCTATGGTCTGTAGGGGCGCCCCATATAGACCCTAAAGTATCAGCTGCATGCTACTTGGCAGCTTTTAACTCCACAATAACATGCAGCCAATACCCTAGATGGGGATATTGATGACTTAATACTGACATCAAAAAACAAATAGCAAGAATCTTGCTTAACCAAATATGTCCTTCACATGATAAATGGCAATATAAATCTTTACTTACTTTTCATTTATTCTCTTCACAGCAATAGGTTTAGCGACCACAGTTTCACTCTTAGCTGTTGCTGCTGAACTACTTTCTGAATTCACCTCTTGTGGCAGCCTTGATTCTTCTTGTTTTTCATCTGGAGTTGATTTTGTTAACTTTATGACCTTCTCTGTTGGACATTCACTTGTTTTGGCCTTATATGGAGTTCCAAGCTCACCTTCAGCAAATGATATAAGAGAGCAATAACCATCTGTTGAGGAGACCACTAGTATTCTTCCATCATCTGACCTGCAATATAAGAGCATAAGACACTTAAATAATAATAGTATTTGTTGCCTTCAGATTCAGATTGTTGTCTGTTATGTACATGTGGGAGAGGCAGATAATGGGTACCTGTAGTTATCAAAGTGGATATCAGAATAATTTCCCTGCCATCTTACTTCAAAATCCATCAACACCCAGCCCCTGACATTTGGTCTCTGAATCAAGCCCAGCTTACATGAGCAGGAAGAGAGAACTTGGAACTAATATGGAAACCAAGTGTCAGCCCCTTGTGGTTGCACATAGATGGAGGTGTGGGTAGTTTTATGTTTTGAAGATGGCAGAGATGATTCTCTCTGAGATCTTCATGAATTAATACAATTAGTAGGTATACATTTTTAGCCCCCAGGCTTTTGAAAAATTGATAAAGGCAGTACCACCTTAATCACATTTTTCTAACTAGCAAATATTGAAAAGACAATACAATCTTACTGCTTAAGTTGCCCATGAGAAGAAAAATAATAAATAAGTAAATAAATAAATAGAAGAAAATACAATACATAAAAAATACATACATACACACACACACACATATATATATATATATATATATACACACACACACACACACACAGAGGACTTACTAAACTGGGACAAGAGAAACACAAGAGGACATGCAAAAAAAAAACATAGCTACAGAAGAGAACTGAAGAAAAACAGTTTTCCACATAGAGTACTGGACACTTGGAACAATCTGGATAATGAAATAGTATGTGCAAAAACCATTCATGAGTTTAAAAGCAAACTAGACACTGCGAGACACAAAGGCGGGACACCATGAGCATAGCCCCCCTTCCTGCAAAATACAACTAGGTAAACTAGGGATATATATATATATACATATATATATATACATACACACACACACTAGAATATGCAGCGACATTGTGGTCACCAGTACCAAAAAGAATATAGAGAAAATTGAAAGAATCCAGATATACCCACAAAAATGGCTCCTGCATTTTCCAACTTGTCATATGAGGAGAGACTGGTTAAATTGGAGTTACAGACTTTGGAACAAAGAAGAGAGAGAGAGAGGCGACCTACTGACCATCTATAGAATCATGAAGGGCACAGAAATACTTGATAGAGAGGACTTGTTAAATTGGGACAAGAGAAACACAAGAGGACATGGAAAGAAACTCAAAAAACATAGTTATAGAAGAGATCTGAAGAAGAACAGTTTTCCACACAGAGTGGTGAACACTTGGAACAAGCTGGATGAAAAAATAGTGTGTGCAAAAACATTCATGAATTTAAGAGCAAATTAGACACGGCAAGATGCAAAGGTGGGACACCACGAGCGTAGCTATTACAACAAAACATTATACTATTAATTAAAACTAATACATTGTCTTAAATCTGTATTAGCTGTTAAAGAAAAAAGTAATGGTTAAAAAATAATATAGCTAGTTATTGACTTACAACCACTTTGAGTTATTATCATGCAGTGGTACTCCCCAAGGTAGGCGTAGCTCCTCTTGGGGATCGGTGCCACCTGCGTAGAGCCGGTGGCCAACAAATTATCATGCAGTATAAAAAATTATGAAATATTTTCAACAAGTTCTGTTGGCTCAGTGTAATATAATTTGCTAAATCAACCATTTCCTGCCAGTGCCAATGGTGCTGTACTCTTATATCAGCTATGGTCCCATGTGTATCTTGTGCTTACACTATACAATCAATCAAGTTTCAACATTTACCACTTAATGTTGTAAAAAAGATTGGTGCTTCTCCTGATATACCAAGAAAAAGAACACTACTCATTTGGAGCTGAAAATGACGGCTGTCAAGCAATTTCAAGAAGGTAAAAAAGTTGAACATCATAGCACAGGACCTGCATCTCTCACTCCACTATTTCCTTAATCCTGAAGGATAAGGAGAGCATACAGGAAGCTATAATAGGATCAGCACCAATGAAATTAATGATACTTACCAAACAAGGACCTATTCACAAAATGGAGAAATTACTGATGCTGTGGATTAAAGACCAAATTTAGAAACCCATCCTCCTAAGCCTTATAACCATCCAGATAAAGGCTAGGAGTCTGTTCCACATGTTGCAGAAGTGAGCAGGTGAGGACTACACTGGTACTTTTCAAGCAAGTACAGGATGATTACTGGGAGTATTAAGGGGGAAGGAGCCTTTGGTATATGTATGTATGTAGTAATATGTGGCCCATGGGATGGTGGCTTGAATATGATGATTCACCAGGTGTTGGATGCCAAAGGGAGTGACTGGTTGTTCCAGGTGTGGAATGAGATGGCTGCTGAGCTAAATGTTCATGTGTCATGCAGCTGGGAGAAATGGAGAAGTTCCAAGGTGATGAATGTGGCTCTGGGGAAGTGGCAAGAGGGAGATGGATACTGGGAGAGGTGGATATGTTCTTTGTTGGGTTTTGAGCTAATTACTCCTGATAGGTTCTGTTGGCCCTTATATACCAGCACACAAGGCTCAAGGAGGCCTGACCAACTCAAGTACTGTGCACTGATTGGCTGCTGCCGTTGGTGCTCTGATCCGTAACTCTTGGTTGCTACTTTTGGGTATGCAGTCTAGCTCATGTTGTGTACACTGATAGCCTATGAGTGAGCCGCTGTGAACCACAGCTCATTCAGCAGAGGACAACCACCTAACATGCACTGTACTCAAATATTTATACTTTACTGAATGCACTGCAGTTTATATATCTTTTACATTAGCCTACTCACATATGATCTTGATAATGTATTATATCGAAGAGTTGCAGTAATACAATACATTTGAGGAGGGGCTGCACCATGTCATCAGGGATGTTCAATGGATGGGGTTGTATGGGAGGTAAATGTAAGGGTGGGGTAGGGGACTGGAGATTGTTAAAGATAATGGAGAGAAGTGGGAGGTGAGCCGGTTGTTGTTTGTGGATGACACTGCTTGTGGCAGGGTCAGAGGGGGGAAAGGAGTTTGGAAAGGTATGCAATAGGAGAAAGTTGAAGGTAAATGTGGGTAAAGTGATGAGATATGCAAGGGCAGAGGATGGCAGTAAGTTGGAGGTAAGTCTTAATAGAGAGAGGCTCAAGGAACTGAACCATTTTAAGCATTTGGGGGTCACATGTGGCAGGAAACGAAAGAGTTGGGGTGGTGTTAAACTGTAGATTGAGAGACAAAGAACAAAGTACAATAAATTCTAAATCATACATACCATGCTAAATCACTCAGTCTTGTGTAATGGAAATTAGAAATTTTTGCGAAGGGAATGGGCTGCTGGGTGTCATAGAAGAGAACTGCATTTTCTGTTGCTATTGCACACACCATTCTGTAGGGGAGGTTAAACAGGTTGGCATATCTTTGCCAAGGTTCTTCAGTTTCTTCCTGTAGACAAAGAGACAAACAAATGTAACTCTAAAAGAATAAACATGTTGCACTTTGAAGTGATGGTCCTGCAAGACATACAGAAAAGCTGCCTATTTTTAAAACATGTCAGTGTCCTTACCTCCAGCTAGAGGTGGAGCCCTGAGCAGCTGACATTCAGTTTCCAGACTGTATTTCTTACACCTTTTCACACATGGAGAACCGACAACCAGTGACTACTCCAGCTGTTGTGGGGCTGTAGGTTTTCCACTTAGTGAGACTTGAGGAAACTTTTTTTACTATTAATTTTCTAGGGATTTTCTTAACTTTCATCACTAAGAGATGACATTCCACTCAATTTCCTCTTGTTGCAGACATGAAACAGATTATTTTGATATACATCTTTCACACTTTCAACATCCTGAGATTGACAGACACACAAACAAATTTGTCATGTGGTCAGGATTTACCCTCAAGTAATCATTTATCTCTTTGTTGATAGGAAACCATTTACATTAGTATATATATATATATTACTTATTTTTGTAGTGTTTACTGTGCTATATCTCCTTCCTGCCTTTTTCAAAACTGTTTCTTCACATGCTGACTGAGAAATCTCCAGAAAAAAAAAAACTGCATTTTTATTTTTCTGTCTCTACTTAAAAAAAAAGTGTAATGAGAAATAATCATCTGGTAATGGATGCTAAGAGGAGGTTATATGAAAGAGTGATTGTGCCAACAGCAATGTACGGGGCAGAAACATGGAACATGAGAGAGGAAGAAAGAGTTTGAATGTGTTTGAGATGAGGTGTCTGAGAAGTATGATAGGGGTTACTAGGCTAGAGTGAGAAATGAGGAGGTGAGGAGGAGAACAGGGATGGAAAAGGAGCTGGGAGATAGGGTTGATGAAAGAGTATTAGGATGGTTTGGACATATGGAAAGAATGAGTGAAGAAATTAGTAAAAGAAGTATGGAAGGCGGAGGTGGAAGGAGTGAATATGAGGGGGCGTCCTAGGATGAGATGGATGGATGGGGTGAAAGGGGCTTTACAAAAGAGAAGAATGTCTGTAAAGGAAGGACGGGAGAGGACAGAAGATAGGAGTGAATGGAGAAGGGTTGTGTATAGATGATGCTGTGATGCATGAGGGGGTGTGGGTGGGGGATGGGGGGGTGACGAAGTATGTATGAGAAAAAAATTGACACAGCCCGAAGGGATTTCTCCCCTGCTTTCTCCTTTCCTGCATGAGGGGACGGAGAGGGGGGGTCGGCGAATTTATGAAGTGGCCTTGCTGTGGATGTGCTCTGTCTTGCGACACTGCTTCTGACCCAGGGCAGTGGACAGGATACAGGGATGACCTGTCATCCAGGCGGTGCCAAGATATGAGAGAGGGAGAAGGGTGGAGGGGAGTGGAATATATGGGAAATGAAATGAGTGGGAGTGATTTCTATGCCTTTTTCTTTTTGGCTACCCCCTGTGTAAGGGGGAAAAAACCTTTGGTATATGTATGTATGTACTTCAAGAATAGAAGCAAAACAAAATATAAAGGAGGCAAAAAGGAGAGTAGATGTAAAATATCAGAGGAGTATGACATAAAATTACAAAAGTAATAAAAAGATGTTTTGGAAGAAAGTTAAAAGAGGAAGGGGAGGTGAGTAAAGTAGAGAAGAAATGGTAACAGGCACGGGTGGACAGATGTTTAACGGAAAAGGAGAACCACTTCAAGAAGAGCAAGAAGATTCTCAACAAACTGAAGCACCCTCTGGAGAACATGGTTTGATCCTTTTCAGATGAAAAGAACTTGTGCCAGGACTTGACCCACAACTCTCAGAATAACAGGCGGTTGGCTGTTTGTCCCAAGGATGTGCCGAGAGTCATGAAAACCAAGTTTCCTGCAACTGTCATAGTGTTTGGGGTAGTCTGCAGGGAGGGCCAAGTCATCTCCCCATTCTTCTTTCCCCCGGGTCTCAGGGTGAACACCGAAGTATACATCGACATCCTAGAGGCCCATGTGAAGCCGTGGATAGAGGAAGTGGCTGCTGGTAGACCCTGTGTGTGGCAATAGGACTCTGCAACATGTCACACCTCTAGAAAATCTCAGAAATGGCTCTCTGACGATTTCCTTGACTTTGTTGCGCCTGATGTGTGGCCCCCTAACTCACCTGGACTTGGAAAAGGCTTATGACAGGGTTGACAGGAAGGCACTGTGGGAGGTATTACAAATATATGGGACAGGAGGTCAGCTTTTACGAACAGTCAAGAGTTTTTATGAGAGTAGTAGTGCCTGTGTTAGGATTAGAAATGGAGAGAGTGAGTTGTTTGAGGTAAAGGTGGGACTTTGTCAAGAATGTGTTATGTCACCCTGGCTGTTTAATTTATACATGGATGGGGTAGTGCAAGAGGTAAATGCAAGGGTGGTGGGTCAGGGATTAAGATGGTTAAAGAAAATGGAGAAAAGTGGGAGATAAGCCAGTTGTTGTTTGCTGATGACACTATGCTTGTAGCAGGATCAGAGGAGGGAGTGAGGAAGTTAGTGACAGAGTTTGGGAAGGTGTGCAAAAGAAGGAAGTTGAAGATAAATGTGGGTAAAAGTAAGGTGATAAGATGTACAAGGGGAGAAAGTGGCAACAGACTGGAAGTGAGTATTAAGGGAGAGAGACTGGAGGAAGTGGATAGTTTTAGATACTTGGGTGAGAATGTGGTGGGAAAGGGAAGACTGGAGGTACAATGTAGATTGAGAGAAGCGAGTAAATGCCTTGGAGGAGTAAAAAGTGTAATGAGAAATAGACATTTGGGAATGGATGCTATGAGGAGACTGTATGAAGAAACGAATGTGCCAACAGCACTGAATGGGACAGAAACATGGAACATAAGGAAGAGGAGTTTGAATGTGTTTGAGATGAAGTACCTGAGAAGTATGACAGGAGTTACTAGGCTGGGTAGAATGAGAAATGAGGAGGTGAGGAGGAGAATGGGGGTGGAAAGAGGGTTGGGAGATAGGGTTGATGAAAGAGTATTGGGATGGTTCGGACACACACACTGAAAGAATGTGTGAAGACTAGTAAAAGAGGTGTGGAAGGCAGAGGAGGAAGGAGTGAACATGAGGGGGCAAGCTAGGATGAGATGGATGGATGGATGAGTAAAAGGGGCATTGGGAAAGAGAGGAAAGTCTGTTATGGAAGGATGGGAGAAGACAGAAGATAAGGGTGAATGGAGAATGGTTGTGTATGGATGATGCTGTAATGCATTAGGGGGAGTGGGAAGGGGATGGGGGAGTATGTGTGAGAAATAAATTGATACAGCCCAAAGGGATATCTCCCATTCTTCTCCTTTTTTGCTTGAAGAGACGGAGAAGGGGGTGGGTGCCAATTTAATGAAGCAGTCTTGCTGTGGATGTGCTGTGTCTTTTGACACTGCTTCTGACCCAGGGCAGTGGGCAAGATGCAGGGATGACCTGTCATCCAGGAGGTGCCAAGATAAGAGGGAGGGAAGAGGGTGGAGTATGTTGGGGATGGAATGGGTGGGAGTGTTTTTTATGCCTTTGTTTTTTGGCTACCTCCCTTGTATGGGAGGAAAAAGGCTTTGGTATATGTGTGTATCAAGGACCTCTATACCTCTCATAATTCTGTAGATGTTCAACAAGTCACCCTCTTCTCTCCTTTGTTCCAGAGCTGGTAATTCTATTTTTGACAATCTGTTTTCATATAACAATTCTGATAGTGTTGGGGCCATCTTCGTAATTGCTCTCTGGATTCTCTCAATTTTCCTTATATTCTTTTTAGTACTGGGTGACCACACTCGGTCATATAGCGAGGTATTCCTGTACTTAGAATAGCTTAGGTGTCCTAAGCTGGACAGTACTTGAATTTAAATCTAAACATGATAATTGGAAAACAAGGATATACACTAGGAGGGTACTGTACATGAATTAGAAGCTAGGTATGATAAATTAGAGAGTAGATGACAGGACCCAACAAATATTGTTCCTTTCCTATATAATAAAATTTAGTAAATAATGGAGAATCAGTTCAGTTTCTTCCTGAAGTAAACATGAGAGGTCTTAAAGACTGTTGCCATCTGCTGTGGGTTCTGAATCAATGAAACTCTAGGTATACATATATACTAAAAGCCCTTTCTATCCTCACAAATGGGTGGTCAATTCAAAGTATACTGCTAACTTACATCAGTCCAAAACAATTTCATCTTCCAACTACTTCCTGTATGAATATTCAGCCTAGTCCCCAGCTACACCTGCCCCTGCCAATTCAATAAGAAGCATAACACTTCTACAGGGGGGCCCAAGATGCAGAAATCCTCCTATGGAATCATTATATGGAACCCCCCTCACTACACACACCTAAGCTGCTCTGGAAAAATTATAGTCCACTTAATTCCTTTCTCCATTTAAAACCCCTTTCCATTAACTATTATTTTTTATACTCTCTCTTCCTTGCTCAACAGACAATCCTCTTGTATCCAATGCCTCCTTCACCTTGTCCATTCCCCTCACTCTTGGTCTTCCTATGAAGTTCACTCCATCCACACAACAGTTTTTATATTGTCACAAAAGAAAGCCCATACTTACACTCTCTTCATCATATTCTTTTGGGAGGGGTTTCAACTCAAAAAGAATTGGACAATATTTTGAAGCTATTGCATATTTATCATTAGACGGTAGGAACATCACAGGCCTGAAACAAAATTAAAAGATAAACTAAATAAACATACAAGGTCTATTTCAACTTTAACATCAATTAAAATGTAAAGCATATGGAAGACATTCTTTATCATCATAAGTTTTAAAGTCATAGGCCTACTTATTTCCTTTAACTCTAATGAAAGTAGGCTCTTCCAAGCTAATTATGTACTCTAGCCAGAATAAAACTAAGAGTAGTGATGCTTATCTATAGATCAGTGTCTGTCAATCTGTTGCCACAGGTCTCTCTAGGAAGAGACCCAGAGCCCCCAGGTAACCAACTATAGCCATCGAGTGGACCCAAAAATCACCATGGGAAGCAATAATGTTGTCCAAGAATTGTTGGTGTAGGGTTTTGTAGAATGAAGTGCTCCACGTCTTCTGTGTGGTGGTAGTGTATAGGACAGTTAGATTCTGTGTTGATATTGTTTTAAAGCTGGATGATATCCTGAATGGAACCATGCTAATGGTTCTTACTTCTCTTGACGGGGATTTTTCTATGGGGATGATATCTGGGGGGGTGTTACATTTGGTGGTCTGTCTTGAAGAATTTGATTAGTGATTTCAATGTCAATGTGTTCTTGTGTGGGTGTATTAATGGGTCTAGTCCTCACACCATCAGTCAATCGGTATGTTGTCCCTGGTGTCTCTTGCGGGAGATGCACAGCCCACAGATACCCAACAATTGCCTCTGGGTGGGGCCATATGTCACTAAGGGAAGTTGTATAGTTTTGTTGTCTTGGGATTGATTGAGTGGGACACTGTAGCATGAGATTCTCTGTGTCCTGTGTGGTAGTTACAGCAACTGTAGATTAGTTTGAATCTATAGCTGGGCCTCTTATGTGCTGGTATTTTATCACTGCTGGATGGTGTCCTGAATGTATGGCAGTGTGGTTTTTAACTGATGTGGGGATTCAAATGTGGGGCTAATGTGCTAGTATTTTTTTTTCACTGCTGGATGGTGTCCTGAATGCAAATATGGGAGTTTTTTTTTTTTTTTTAGTGGGGCTTATGTCTGGGGACTCCATGAAACCAGTATCTGCTTTTCCTCTGTCTCCTGAGAGATGCCTCAACTTGGTACAGGGGTGAATCCAGGTTTAAAGACACAGAGACAAAAATGCTCTGCTTCTCTTCAGAGACATTTTATTTGCATGCATTCTTTCCATTCCTGTCACCACTGTCTTTGCCCCTGTTGCCCTCACTTATGGATATGGCAACTCGTTTCCTCCAGTTTTAATCTTCTGCCTGGGTGAATCAAATCTTCTCTTTTCTTCTGTCATACACAGCACACTCTCCCTGAGTTCTTCCAAGGAATCCCCACATGAGTACATATACAAGATCCTACACGAGTTTTGCAGTGATTTCCTTAGTCCAATGATCATTAACTTTATATTTAAGATCTTCCCAAAAGGGCCTCATCTTGTTTTAGTGAACTAATTGAATTTTCTCCACCCTTTCACCAATCAAGATTTTTGTTTCTAGTTTTTATGGCAATATTGTTTAATTTGAATAATCTAGGGTCTCTGCATAATTCTCAATTTGGTTACAAAGGAATGTTATATCAGCAACATGCAAATATACACTCGAGCTCCTGGGTTGTTATGTACAAACAGTATTCTATTAACTACACAAAACAGAAAAGAGGACTCAGACAGCTCACTCTGGCTGTTATTTATAAACAACTTACTTAGAAAATTGCAACAATCCATATTCTACCTTCTTTTCTACCAGCCTCTTATATATCATTTAATCATAACCACTCCCTTCCATCAAAGTATCATCCATACACAGCCATTCTCCATCTACCCCTATCTTCTATTTCTCTTCCTCAGCAGATATCCCCCTCTTTCCCAATACCCCTTTTACCACATCCATCAATCTCATCCTAGGTCACCTCCTCATGTTCACTCCATCCACTTCTGCCTTCCACACTTCTTTTACTAATCTTTCTTCACTCATTCTTTCCATGTGTCCAAACCTTCCCATTACTCTTTCATCAACCCTATCTGCCATCTCCTTTTCCACCCCCTATTCTCTCCTCACCACCTCATTTCTCACTCTATCCAACCTTGTAACCCCTACCATACTTCTCAGACATTTCATCTCAAACACATTTAAACTCTTCCTCTCTTACGTTCCATGTCTGCCCCATTGAGTGCTGTTGGCACAATCACCCCTTAGAATCCATTCCTAAATGTCTATTTCTCATTACACTTTTAATCCCACAAGGTGCTTACTTCCTTCTCTCAATCTTCAATCTACTTCCACCTCCAATCCTATTCCCGCCACATGCGACCCCAAGCAGCTAAAGCTATCCATATACTTCAGCCTCTTTTCTTTAATACTCACTTCCAAATTGCTGCCATGGTATCCCCTTGTACATCTCATCACCTTACTTTTACCTATATTCACCAACAACTTTCTCCTCACTCATACCTTCTCAAACTCTGTCACTTAATCCTGCCACAAGTAGTGTAGTCAGCAATGACTGGCTCACCTCCCACTTTTCTCCATTTTTTTTAACCATCTCCAGTCCCTTCCCATGACCCTTGCATTTACCTTCCATACCATCCTATCCATATACATATTGAACAGCCATGGCAGCATGACATCACTGTCATTGTTCTACCTTTAAATCAAACCACTCAATTTCTAAGCCTACTATTCTTGTAAAAACTCAACTGACCTAAATAGCTTTACCCCAATCCCATATATCTGAAAAATCTCCCACAGTTCTTTCCTGTCAACCCTGTCATAAGCCTTTTCCAAATACATAAAAAACCTTACCTTTGCTAAAGCTTTCTCACAATTCTGTCTTACCACAAAAATCTGATCCACATAACCGCTACCTTTCCCAAAACCACACTGTTTCTAACCAATTACTCCCTCTGTTCCTCTCCTAATCCTCTCAATCAAAACCCTTCAATAACCTATCCCAACTACACTTAACAAACTGATTCTTCAGAAAATACTACACTCAATTTTATCAACTTTTCCCTTGTAAGGCAGAACTATTCATTCCTCTACCCTCTTTGCCTCCTTTATCTTGTTTTACTTCTCTTCTTTTTTCTTTATACCTCTCATATGATTCCCTTGTCCTATTTTGTAACCAATCTGTGAATGCTCGTTTCTTCTCTTCTACAAACTTTTTTGTTTCATCATCCCCTACTCACTACCCTTCCTTCTATTTCTTCCTGTCCTCCTTGTTCCACACACCATCTTTGCACACCTTGTGACTCTCTCCTTGAACTATCCCCATTCCTCCTCCACTCCTAGCTCTACTCTATCCTTCACTCCTCTCTCAGCTTCTACTCCTTTTCTTTCTCATTTAAGCAATTCACTCTGGGCACCTCCCAACCTTTTGTCCTTTTCCTCTTTCTCCATCTATCTTCCACTCTCAACTTACCTTCCACCAAAAAATTATCTGATATTCCCCCACTCTCTCCCCTTAGAATATGTACATTCCTAACTCTTCCTATTATACTCCTGGTTACCACTATATAGTCCATTAACACTACCACCCTTCCATCCACTACCCTCTCCCATGTGTACTTATGCTTGATTTTCTTCCTAAACACTGTATTTGCTATCAACTCTCTAGACACATCACCAACTCTCCACTATGATTTTTTCCTGGCACTCCACACTTCCCAGCCACTCCATCTATTGGTTTATTTCCTACCCTAGCATTAAGGTCTCCCAATACCACTACATTAATATTTCTCCCTAATCCCTCTATGCACTCATTTAAATCCATCCAAAAAGCCTCCCTTTCCTCTACTATTCTCACTACCAGGTCCATATGCACTTACAAAAACCCACATCTCCCTTCCCAGTTTCACCTTCATCCACATTAACTTGAAGAAACCTCCTTCCACTCCACTACATGCTTACCTATCTCTTCACTTACTAGTATAGCCACCCCTTCTCAGCCCTCACCCTCTCTTCACTCCGGAGAACCTCCCAACTACACTGCCAAACTCATGCTTGCCCCTCCCTCTCAACTTAGTTTCATTAAATGCCAACAAATCCATCTTTCTTCTCACAAAAATACTGCCTACCTCTTCCCTTTTACTCTATCTGTACCACATCCACGCACATTAAAAGACCCACCTTAGGGTACTGGTTGGAAAACTCCTAGACCTTTTTATGCCTTTATTTTTTTTTTTTTTAGGAATTTCACCTTTGGGCCTACAGGGAGAAGGATGCCTAGTCTTTATCTCTGTCCCTTTTTGTTGCCTCTTACAACTCAACTGGGAAGACTTGGTGGCAGTATTCTCCCCCCTCACAGGGGATAGCTTATCATTAAAAACCTATATAAATCATTCATTCATCCACATCTGGTTTGTGCTGTATCCATATGGTCACCCAATCTCATTAACGACCTTGACAGATTGGAAAAAGTACAATGGTGAGCCACAAAACTAATTCCAAATATCATACAAAAATAGACTAAAACATATGAATCTATTTTCCCTAAAAAAGCATTGACTTGGGTGATTTGAGAGGTCTTAATATTCTAAAGGAAATTGACATCAAAAGTGATGAAATTTTCACAGTGAATGTGAATTAGACAACAATGGTCTCAAACTGTCAGGAAGTAAATTTAATTTGGAAGTGGGTAGAAAAACATCTTCACCAACAGTATAGTAAATGAATGGAATAAACTTCCTGCAGAGGCAGTGCAATGTAGTACAGTTCGAAGTTTTAAGATTCATCTAAATAAACACCTATGCAATATGCTGTAATGCCTGCCATTTACTTTATTCATTTATCATTAGTTACTTACCAGTTTTTATTACAAATTATCATCATTTATGTTCATTTATTATTTATCATTATCTATTTTATTATTATCATTATCTATTTTATTAATATATTTCTTTCACATCCAACCTAGTTACGGACCAAAAGGCCTCATGTCGGCATGCGCTTCCTTCGTAACTGTTAATCACCTAGTTAACTGATCCTCAACTCACTATCAAAATATATTAATAAAATACATACATACAAACATACATGGTATATGTATGTATTTTATTAATATATATTTTTTCACATCCTACCTAGTTACAGACCAAAAGGCCTCATGTTGGCATGCGCTTCCTTCGTAACTGTTAATCACCAAGTTAATTGATACAACAAACAACAAGTTAAATCAAAATTATAGTAAAACTCACTTTGACGGACAATGTCTTGAGAAGACGTATGTTACATGTGTGGTCTTGTCATTTTCTATTTCTATGATTCCTGATGGCACCAGTATTACCTCTCCATCAGGACTAAAACAAAGTCTTCTGGAGAAACTCTTCAGGGTATCATCATGGAACAAGTGTGTTGTCTGGCAAAGGATAATACAGTACATGTTATAAAGTATATGACAACAATTTCTTTTATAAACAAAACATAAAACATTAATAAGTGATGTACCACTAACTACTAAATAAA
Organism: Oratosquilla oratoria; assembly: GCF_046742065.1. Classification (NCBI taxonomy): domain Eukaryota; kingdom Metazoa; phylum Arthropoda; class Malacostraca; order Stomatopoda; family Squillidae; genus Oratosquilla; species Oratosquilla oratoria. The sequence continues at coordinate 56,734,131 of NC_134791.1, forward strand.
TATCTAGCCTACTATACTTAAGCAGTGTGGCAAAGGATGAGGATAACCATTTATCCACAAGGTGCTAACATGTGAGGGGCAATGAATAGATTAGGATGAGTGTGGGATGGGTATAAACTCCTATTTAGCCCTATCCTTGCAAAGGAAACAAAGCCTTTTAGTATGCATGTACATACACCAACAAAAGTACTGGAATGGTTTAGTCACATGGAGAGAATGAGCGAAGAAAGAGTAGCAACAGCAGTGTGGAAGGCAGAGGGGGATGGAGTGAACTACAGATGATGAGATGAACAGATGGGCTGAAAGGGGCTTTGAGCAAGGATGGGAATAGAGGTGAATGGAAAATGGCCGTGTATGGATGATGCTTTGATGCATCAAAAGGGATTCCTCCCCATCTCTATTTTTCGCACGAAGGAACGGAGACAGAGTCACCATTTAAGTGAAGCGACCTTGCTGCACTGCTTCAGACCCAGGAAGGGGACAGAGATGACTCTTGATTCATGAAGAGCTAAGACAAGAGGGAAACAAAGGTGGTGGTTGGGAGTGGAACTGGGTGCATCCCTTTGACTTGGCTAATCTCCCCTTATAAAAGGGAAGAAGCCCTTGGTGTACAGACATACAACAATTCCCAATTTTCTTGGGGGTTAAGGGACACAGACCCATGTGAATATGGAATTTCTGTAAATAATTTAAAGCTCCCTTATGCCATAAGCAATGAAATACTACATGTAATCAACTCAATAATTTTCAATGCCTCACCACATCCTAGATAAAAAAAAATATATATTCATAATAACAGTACCTGGCAAGATTCTAACAGTTTGTACTTAACCTAATCATACAAGTGACTTACACCAATAAACCCATGCATTGTAAGTACAGTAGAGATGTACAATCCATGAATTTGTGAACCCACAAACATGGAGATAGCAACTATTGGGGGCTAAGTACCTAATTGTAGTATAAAGAAAAGTAGCAACACTTTTGGGGTTCTGTCTCTCCAATTCCTACCTAGCTTCAAACTCAAGGATGGTTCCAACTTGGTCTATACAGTACTAACTCTCATTAATGGACTAAAAGGGGGGTAACGGTGTCCATTGATGTGAATAATCCGTTGATTTGGAGTGATTTTTGGGTGGCATAGTGATTGCACAGCACTAAACAACAGCACCAAAAACACTGAAAACACAGCTAATTAACGTCCCTTAATGAGATGTAGTACTGTATCCTTATTTTGCAATCAGCATATGTGGCGAGGAGCATATGCCAAGAGGCATGTAGCTATGGCTGGACCAGTCACCTTTATACTATGTGTTTGGATTACTGAGGCTGGTAACGATCATCGTTTAGAGTCACAGAGGGATGCAGGATTCAAACCCACAATTAGGTGAATGTGGGACTAGCATGCTCCTGATTCTGCTGACAACACAATTATCATAATTAGATGATTCACGTATTGTTTCCACTTGGTCTATACAACTTTAAAACCTATTCCATGATTTATGCATCTGTATGGAAAACTGTATTTCTTCATATACTTTAGTTCTCACGACCTCTTGAAGCCTTCTCATCCCTCTATCAATGTAATCTATCCTCTTTAGCAACCTAAACACTTTAAGCCATCTCTCTCTCTTTGATCTTTCTATATGTATTTCTTCACATACCTCTTGAAGCCTTCTCATCCCTCTATCAATGTAATCTATCCTCTTTAGTAACCTAAACACTTTAAGCCATCTCTCTCTCTTTGAAATTTCAATGTTGGCAGATCCAGTCCTAACGTAGTTAATCTGCCAGGCTGGCAACCAGTTTTGTTGCTGCCCTTTGTATTCTCTCAATCTTGCTTATATCCTTCACCCTCTGGGGACCACATCACTGATGCATATTCTAATCTTGGACAGAGCAGGGTTTCTTCATTTTCTCTCTTTTTTTCCACCCTTAAACTATTGCCTGGAAAGAGAACCTATTACAAAAGCTTAAGAGAAGAAAGATTTCAAAGTGTTGATAAAAGACAACCTGTCACATGAACTGCTGCAGAATATTAAAATACATACATACACCAACAGAGGGAGTAATTGGTGAGGAACAGTGTGGATTTAGGATGGGTAGAAGTTGTGTAGATCAGATCTTTGTGGTAAGACAAATATGTGAGAAAGTTATAGGAAAGGGGAAGGATGTTTTTTGGGCTTTTATGGATCTGGAAAAGGCTTATGATAGGGTAGACAGAAAGGCACTGTGGGAGGTTATGCAGATATATGGGATAGGAGGAAAGCTTCTAGGAGCTGTCAAGAGTTTATATGAGAGTAGTAGAGCTTGTTTCAGGATTAGAAATGGAGAGAGTGAGTGGTTTGAGGTAGAGGTGGGACTTCGTCAAGGATGCGTTATGTCGTCCTGGCTGTTCAACTTATACATGGATGGGGTAGTGCGAGAGGTAAATGCAAGGGTAGTGGGTCAGGGATTGGAGATGGTTAAAGAAAATGGAGAAAAGTGGGAGGTGAGCCAGCTGTTGTTTGCTGACGACACTGCGCTTGTGGCAGGATCGGAGGAGGGACTGAGGATGTTGGTGACAGAAAGCTTAAGATAAATGTGGGTAAAAGTAAGGTGATGAGATGTACAAGGGGTGAAAGTGGCAGTAGACTGGAAGTGAGCATTAACCTTTTCACTCCGGGGCACATCGCACGTCTGGCAGTGGACAAGGTGCAGGGATGACCCGTCATCCAAGAGGTGCTAAGATAAGAGGGAGGGTGGAGGGGTGTGGAGTGTATTCAGGGATGGAATGGGTGGGAATGATTTTATGCCTTTTCCTTTTTGGCTACCTCCCTTGTAAGGGGGAAAAAGCCTTGGTATATGTATGTATATACATCAACAGCTTTTTCTCTCTTATATGGGAGGTAGAAAAAAGAAAGAAAAAAGAGAGAGAGAGAGAGAGAGAGAGAGAGAAGAATGGAGACCAAGAAAAAGAAGTTCTTTTGGAGTGTTAGACATAAGACTGATAAAATGTTATGGTCAAGAAAAGGAAACAAAAGGAACAAAGAACAAGATGGCCAGTGCAGAAAATTAAAAGTGGCCTATACTAATATAAACGGATTAACCACTTCCAAACGGTGACGCTTACGTAGGCGGCATGAGGAGCAAGTGGGTACTCGATGATGCCAACGTTGGCATCTTATATTTATTGTAGTCATACCTACGTAACCTCCATTCTCTCTAAACTGGCTTCATCATATTTTCTATGGTTATCAAAATACACAGGTGAAAGAGAACGAACAATTGAGCACCGACTTTATTTTTCATAATGCGATTATTATGACGCAACATCGCACGTCGGGCAGCTAATGCTGCCAGACGTGAGATGTGCTCCGGAGTGAAGTGGTTAATTGCAGGATTAACCAAGTTTAATGATTATTTGTCAGAAGCAAAGCCAGACATAATAGGAATTTTAGATACAAAATTAAGGGGTCCACTGTCACCAGTGTTGGAAATGGATTATATAATCACTGGCTTAGAAATAGAGGGGAAAAACAGGGTGGAGTCATGTTTTTGGTTAAGAAAAAATTAAATGTGACGAAAGTTACAAATGGAGGGGACAGTGTGGAAATGATTATGATAAACAGTCGAAGGCAATGACATGAAAAAGTATGTGTTTGTGGTGATTTATGTGCCTCCAAAAATGGGTTCTTGGAAAGAGATTATTCTACAATGTTAGAAGATACACGGCTTTCATTAAGTGGGGTGCTGAAAGATGGAAGAAAGGTGGTACTTACGGGAGATTTTAACTGCAAAGAAATCTGTTGGGAGATGACGGAGAAAGGTGGAGAGGAATTATTGGGAAATGTATTACTTGACATGACTATGGAACATACAATGACACAATGGGTAAAGGAAAACACCAGATATAGAAATAATGAAGAACTGTTGAGACTAGATTTATTCTCAATGTCAGAACCTGAAATTGTAAACAATACTGAATACAAGACACCAATTGGGAAGAGTGACCACATATCACTTGAGTTAGAATTAAAGAAGGAAATATATGTGGAGAGAAATAAGAAATACAGAAAAGAGAGACTGGTATATAAAAAATGGGCTTTGTGAAACTTAATCTATTTTTTTCAAGAAGTGAGTTGGGTAGAATTCTACAATGAAGAGACGAGTGGTAGAAAAATAGCAGACTCTGATGGAAATATATGATGAAGATGACAAATGTACCAAGACAAAAACAGGAAAAGGTGTACATCAAGTGCTGGTTTAACAGAAGGTGCAGCAAGGTGAAGAGATAAAGCTTGGAAAAGATGAAGAGAGCAAAATCCTAGGTGGCAAATATATATCAATGAAAGGAATGAATATGTAAAAATATGCAGGAAAGAAAAAAGAAATTATGAAAAAGATATAATAAAAAAAAATGTAAGGATTAACCAAAACTATTCTATAGATATGTGAATGGCAAATTGAAAAACAAGCAAGAAATAGAGAAACTACGCCAAGGGAACATGAAATACACAGATGATATAGAAATGGGTGAGGTCATGAGTTAACATTTCAAGTTGGTTTTCACTAGAAAAAAATGTATGGCACTGGGATGAAGGGTTAGAAGAGAGATCCCCCCTATGGGCAAAATAATAGCAATACAAGCAGAAAAATATACATACATATACCAAAGCTTTTCCCCCCTTACAAGGGAGGTAGCCAAAAAGAAAAGGCATAAAGCCATTCCCACCCATTTCATCCCTAAATACACTCCACCCTCCCTCTTATCTTAGCACCTCCTGGATGATGGGTCATCCCTGCACCTTGTCCACTGCCCTGGGTCAGAGGCAGTGTCGCAAGACACAGCACATCCACAGCAAGGCCGCTTCATTAAATCAGTGACCGCCCCTCTCCGTCCCCCTGTGCAGAAAAGGAGAAGACGGGGAGAAATCCCTTCGGGCTGTGTCAATTTTTTCTCACACATACTACCTCACCCCCCATCCCCCCACCCATTCCACCTCATGCATCACAGCATCATCCATATACAACCATTTTCCATTGATTGAAATAATGGACCAAATAACAAACCTTGATGATGACAAACAACAAACCATGTCAGGAAATCACATGGCCTGGATGGAATTTCAAACTAGATACTAAAAGAGTGTAAAGAAGAATTGGCAGGCAAAATAATATAAGATACTCACTTAAAGAAGGAAAAACACCAGAAGACTGGAAAAAGGCCAACATTGTACCAATACATAAAGGGTGAAAGGTACAGAAGTGCTTTGAATAAACAATAAGAATGAAAAGGAAGAGAAGGAATAACAAGCTGAGAGAAGTACGAGATGTGGTGAAGGATTGAGTAGAGACGGCAGTAGACAAAGAATAGGTATATTTCAAAGATGAAATGACAAAATGTGCAAAGATGGAAGATGAAAGGGAATAAAAGGAAGGCTAGTGAGTGGTGGGAGGATGAGGTGAAGATAGTAGGTGAAGAGAAGTGAGCATATGTAGATTGGCTGCAAAGTAGGACTTGGGAAGGATATGAAAGGTACAAGAAATATAAAAGAGAAAAGCAAAATGTAATATAAAGGAGGCAAAGTGGAGATATGTAAAATATGGAAAGGGTTTGTTAAAAAGTTTTGAAAAGAATAAAGGCTTTAGAATGAAGGAGAATGAGGGGGGTGAGTCAGGTAGAGAGAAAAAGGTACATGTAGATAGACAGATCTTAATAAATTTGAAGGCAGTAAGGGAAGGAGCTAGGAAAATTACTGTGATGGGAGAAAAAATGAGAGGAGATGATGTTTTGTTTGAGATGAATGTCTGAGAAGTATAGTGAGGATTACAAGGTTGGATAGTAAGAAATGAGGTCAGGAGAAGTGTGGAGATAGAAAGGGAACTGACAGATGGGACTGATGAAAGATTATTGGGATGGTTTAGGGACATGAAAAGAATGTGAAGATTTGCAAAATGGTGTATGGAAAGCAGAGATGGATGGAGTGAACCTGAGTGGATGACCAAAAGGTGGAAGAGATGAATGCAATGTGTATGGAAGTGGAGCAGTTCCATGTATTTCTTAGAATGCTTAGGGTATGTTTTGATGTATTTGTAGGTGGATTGTTTTCTTGTGTTGGTTATAGCTCCAGTTGGTTGTGTATTGGTTAGTGGTCTTGCTGTGTCTACCCTGCGAGAAGCTGCATTGCTGGAGTCTCTAGACCAAGGGTTCTCAGCCTTACTTGGCCCATTCACCTCTTTCACCATTTGTCTGAATGTCATTCCCCCCTCCTTTCCAAGATGGCTTGTTTCAAAAAGTGCATTCTAAATAAATATGCAAATATTACTAAAAACCCTTTTATTTTTTCCAAATTAGTATATATTTTTTCCATATTAGTATAATTCCAGCCCAGGTGACAGGCCAGATAGGCCAAAACCTATAATTGCTTTCCTTGTCGCATAAACTGTGATCATAAATCACCCCCAGAAAACCCAAAATTCCCCCCTGGGGGTGAATTTCACCCCTAATGAGAACCCCTGCTCTAGACAATGAGAAGAGAAAGGCCTCCCTTCCAGCAGAGAACTTGCAAGAGATGTCCAGGAAATCCACAAGCTGAAACAACTTACTTCCCAGAGATGTGGTCCCTAAGGGACCAGCACCTAAGCTAGGATAATACAAGAATTCAAATCTTAATATGATAATTGGAAATTAAAGATAGAGACCATGGCTAGGTATGATAAATTGGAGTGTAGATGAAGGGACTCCATGAGCAAAGCTCCTTTTGTATATACAATTACATAAATACACACACACACCTTTGAAGTATACCTGAGAAGTAATACATTACAGGAGCAAAGAGAGGAGAAAGATTTGGGAGTGTTGATAAGACATATTAACTGGATTGTAGGAGAATAAAGTGGCTTTTAACTATATAGATGAAGAGATAAATCTCAGAAATCCTGATGTGTACGAAGACAAGAATATTCATTAGTGGTATGGTCCACACACAGTGTGAAGGCTATAAACAAGATTGAGAGAATACAAAAGGAAGCAACCGAACTAGTTCCCTGTCTGGCAATTAAACCATATGAGAAAACAAAAAACCCTGGATCTCCCAACAATGAAAGACTGAATAGAAAGAGGTGATTACTGAAATTGAGTTGTTAAAGGGGATACACTACAATGATAGAAGAGATCTCTTGATTGGGGATGGGAGAGCTTTCAAAGGTCACGAGAAAAAATTGATAAGACTAAATGTCTAAAGGAAGAAATAGTTTTCCACACAGATGTACATACCTGGATACACCTCAAGTGGGAACAATACATGAATGCAAATCTAAGTATGATATCTGAAAAATAAGAATATAGCCCAAGTTGGAACCATACTCTGTCTGGAGTATTGGCTGCTTGTTATTGTGGCAAAGTAGCATGCAGTCGATACTTTAGGGTCTATATGGGGCGCCCCTACGGACCAGAGCCACACATCATTTTGTCTATGATAGAAGAAATTCTGTTCATAGAGAAATGATGACACTTTTATACTACGACTGTCCCTCCGTTATGCTGTCCCCCAACCCCTTGTTGCTGTCCTGTACCATTTCTCTGAGTATTCTCTTTCTGTAATGGGGGAATTCCCTGTGGTCGGGGAAAAGAATACTGCCACCAAGTTTCCCACTTGGATCGTAAGAGGCGAGAAGAAAGGGACGGGGAGAGGGACTAGGCATCCTTCTCCCTGTAGCCCCACGGGGCAAATTCCTAAATTGGAAAGTGAAGGCATAAGGGGTGCTGGAGGGCCTCGGGCCAGCACCCTAAGGTTTGGGTCTTTTAATGTGCGTGGATGTGGTACAGATGAGAGTAAAAGGGAAGAGATAGGTAGTATGTTTGTGAGAAGAAAGATGGATGTGTTGGCTTTGAGTGAAACTAAGTTGAAAGGGAAGGGTGAGTGTAAGTTTGGGAATGTAAGTGGGAGGTTATCAGGAGTGAAGAGAGGGCGAGGGAGGGAAGGGGTGGCTATTCTATTGAGTGAGGAGATAGGTAAAGAGGTAGTGGAGTGGAAGGAGGTTTCCTCAAGGATAATGTGGATGAAGGTGAAACTGGGAAAGGAGATGTGGGTCTTTGTAAGTGCATATGGGCCTGGCAGTGAGAAGAGCGTGGAAGAAAGGGAGGCCTTTTGGATAGATTTAAATGAGTGCATAGAGGGTTTAGGAAGAAATGTCAATGTAATAGTACTGGGAGACCTTAATGCTAGGGTGGGAAATGGTCCAATCGATGGAGTGGTTGGGAAGTGTGGAGTTCCAGGAAAGAATCGTAGTGGAGAGTTGATGGTGGAAATGTGTCTAGAAAGAGAGTTGATGATAGCAAATACAGTGTTTCGGAAGAAAGTCAAGCATAAGTACACATGGGAGAGGGTGGTGGAGGGAAGGGTGGTAGATAGAGCGCTAATGTAGTGGTAAATAGGATTATGATAGGAAGAGTTAAGGATGTACATGTTCTAAGGGGAGAGGGTGGGGGAATATCAGATCATTTTTTGGTGGAAGGTAAGCTGAGAGTGGAGGATAGATGGAGAAAGAGGAAAGGGACAAAAGGTAGGGAGGTTCTTAGAGTGAACTCCTTGAATGAAAAGGAAAAGGAGAAGGAGTACGAAAAGAAGCTGAAGGAGGAGTGGGAGGGAGTAAAGGATAGAGCAGAGATGGGTGTGGAGGAGGAATGGGGATGGTTCAAGGAGGGAGTCTTAAAGTGTGCAATGATGGTGTGTGGAACAAGAAGGGCAGGGGGAAATAGAAGAAAGGGTAGTGAATGGTGGGATGAGGAAACGAAGAAGGTTGTAGAAGAGAAGAAGCGAGCATTCACAGATTGGTTACAAAAGAGGACGTGGGAGTCGTATGAGACGTACAAAGAAAAGAAAAGAGAAGTAAAGCAAAAGGTAAAGGAGGCAAAGAGGAGAGCAGATGTGAAATGGGGTAGGAGTATGACAGAAAATTTTGAAAGTAATAAAAAGATGTTTTGGAAAGAAATTAAGAGAGGAAGAGGAGGCGAATCAAGTAGGGAAGAAAAGGTAAAAGGTACAGATGGAGAGATGATAATGGAAGAGATGGCAGTAAGGGGAAGATGGGCAGAATATTTTAGGGAGTTGCTAAATGTGAAGGAGGATAGGGAAGGAAAGATAGTTGCAGTGGGAAATGCGAAGAAAATGAGAGTGATGAGTGAGGAGAATGGAGGAGAAATAGGGAAGGATGAGGTGAAGGCAGTTGTAAAGATGATGAAAGTAGGTAAGGCACCTGGTCTGGATGGATGCCATGCAGAATGTCTGAAAAAGGGAGGTTCAGTGATGGTGGACTGGTTGGTGAGGTTATTTAATGTTTGCTGGAGAGAGGGTAGAGTACCGGAGGACTGGAGAAGTGCCTGTATAGTTCCTCTTTACAAGGGAAAAGGGGACAAGTGTGAATGTAGTAGTTTCAGAGGGATTAGCCTGTTAAGTGTAGTAGGGAAGGCTTATGGGAGGATCTTAATTAAGAGGATTAGGAGAGGAACAGAAGGAGTAATTGGTGAGGAACAGTGTGGATTTAGGACAGGTAGAGGTTGTGTAGATCAGATCTTTGTGGTAAGACAGATATGTGAGAAAGCTATAGGAAAGGGGAAGGATGTTTTTTGGGCTTTTATGGATCTGGAAAAGGCTTATGATAGGTAGACAGAAAGGCACTGTGGGAGGTTATGCAGATTTATGGGATAGGAGGAAAGCTTTTGGGAGCTGTCAAGAGTTTTTATGAGAGTAGTAGAGCTTGTGTCAGGATTAGAAATGGAGAGAGTGAGTGGTTTGAAGTAAAGGTGGGACTTCGTCAAGGATGCGTTATGTCGCCCTGGCTGTTCAACTTATACATGGATGGGGTGGTGCGAGAGGTGAATGCTAGGGTAGTGGGTCAGGGATTGGAGATGGTTAAAGAAAATGGAGAAAAGTGGGAGGTGAGCCAGCTGTTGTTTGCGGACGACACTGCGCTTGTGGCAGGGTCAGAGGAGGGATTGAGGAAGCTGGTGGCAGAGTTTGGGAGAGTATGTGATAGAAGAAAGCTAAAGATAAATGTGGGTAAAAGTAAGGTGATGAGATGTACAAGGGGTGAAAGTGGCAGTAGACTGGAAGTGAACATTAAGGGAGAGCGACTGGAGGAAGTGGATAGTTTTAGATACTTGGGTGCAAGTGTAGCAGGAAAAGGTGGAGTGAAGGTGGAGGTAGAATGTAGATTGAGAGAAGCGAGTAAATGCCTTGGTGGTTTAAAGAGTGTAATGAGGAATAGACATTTGGGAATGGATGCGAAGAGGAGACTGTATGAAGGAGTGATTGTGCCAACAGCACTGTATGGGGCAGAAACGTGGAATATAAGAGAAGAAGAGAGAAGGAGTTTGAATGTGTTTGAGATGAGGTGTCTGAGAAGTATGGTGGGGGTTACTAGGCTGGATAGAGTGAGAAATGAGGAGGTGAGGAGGAGAACAGGGGTGAAAAAGGATTTGGGAGATAGGGTTGATGAAAGAATATTAGGATGGTTTGGACACATGGAAAGAATGAGTGAAGAAAGACTAGTAAAAGAGGTATGGAAGGCAGATGTGGAGGGAGTGAACATGAGGGGACGTCCTAGGATGAGGTGGATGGATGGGGTGAAGGGGGCTTTGGGGAAGAGGGGAATGTCTGTTGAGGAAGGAAGGGAGAGGACGGAAGACAGAGGTGAGTGGAGAATGGTTGTATATGGATGATGTTGTGACTGCATGAGGAGGAATAGGCGGGGGGGGGGGTTGGGGGTTGGGGGCCGGGGTAGTATGTGTGAGTAAATTTTGACGCAGCCCGAAGGGATTTCTCCCTGTCCTCGCCTTATATGCAGAGGGGGACGGAGAGGGGGGGTCGCCGATTAAATGAAGCGGCCTTGCTGTGGATGTACTGTGTCTTGCGACACTGCTTCTGACCCAGGGCGGTGGGCAGGGTGCAGGGATGACCCGTCATCCAGGAGGTGCTCAGATGAGAGGGAGGGTGGGAGGGGTGTGGAGTGTATCTAGGGATGAAATGGGTGGAAGTGTTTTTATGCCTTTCCCTTTTTGGCTACCTCCCTTGGAAGGGGGAAAAAGCCTTAGTATATGTATGTATGTATGGAACCATACATGAATTTGAAGCTAAGTATGAAAAGTTGGAGAGTGACAGGGCCCCATGAGTGTTGCTACTTTCCTGTATCAATCAATCAATCTGTTGTTGCCTTGAGTTTCACCAAATGGAAAACCTGGAGCCCCACAGTAGCTGGCGATGGTCCTTGGAATTTCCCAGAGATCTCTCTGAAAGGAGACTTCGGACTTTTGTCTGTATAGTATTAGTGTGGGATGGTTTCTATGTTACTGGCTCAAAATGGTAGGGAGAGGAAAGCCATGGCCAGATGTCAGCTCCTCATGTGTGAAAATAAAAATAAATAAATAAATAAAAATAAAAAATAAATACAGTTGAAGTTGATAGAGAGAGATCTTGGGCCCAGTCCAGAGACTGAATGCTAGCCCTGAGTCTCCGATGGAGGCAAGAGGGTTGACAGGTTTTGAAAATGGGAAACTTTGCTGTCCATCTTGCAGGACCACCTTAAGCAGGCACCTGTCCTTGGTCCCTCCTTTCCTGTACATTACAATTATGTAAATAAACATGCACATGCATACACACTTTGTACATACAGCATTAACCATTTTGATAGGATGACGCCTATGCAGCTATCATGAGGCGTGAGAGGGTACACAAGGATGCTGACGTCGGCATCTTGATTATATTTTTTTGTAGTTGTACATGAGTAGAGCATTAATGGACTATGTAGTGGTAGATAGGAGTATAATAGGAAGAGTTAAGGAAGTACATGTGCGAAGGGGAGAGAGTGGGGGAATATCAGATAATTTTTTGGTGGATGGTAAGTTGAGAGTGGAGGATAGATAAAGAAAGAGGAAATAGACAAAAGGTAGGGTGGTGCTTAGAGTGAACTCTTTAAATGAAGAAACGAAGAAGGTTGTAGAAGAGAAGAAGCAAGCTTTCACAGATTGGTTACAAAATAGGACGAAGGAGTCACATGAGAGGTACAAAGAAAATAAAAGAAAAGTAAAGCACAAGGTAAAGGAGGCAAAGAGGAGAGCAGATGTGAAATGGGGTAAGAGTATGACAGAAAATTTTGAAAGTAATAAAAAGATGTTTTGGAAAGAAATTAAGAGAGGAACAGGAGGCGAATCAAGTAGAGAAGAAAAGGTAAAAGGTGCAGATGGAGAGATGATAATGGAAGAGAGGGCAATAAAGGGAAGATGGGCAGTGTTTATTATTACTCAGAGTAAAAGAGAATGAGTAATAATCCAGACTTTATATTTTATGTAGTGGTTAAAACCCATTTACTGCCACTTCTATCTTTGTAACTTACCTGCTTCAGTTCCAGCACACAGGGAGTGGCTGATGGTTTTGGTCAAAACTATACACTTTCAGGCACGTGTCCCCTACCAACATCCATCAAAACATTAAACGAGTTTTTCTGCATATAGACCATGTAACCTATCAATAATTGGCTTCCTCCCACATGGCAACACACTTTACAAAATTTGGCCTCAGTAATGTTGACTCTCCTCAACACCGATAGTGAGAACTGTGGACCGATGGGGTGGGGAAGGTTTCAAATAATCACAACTCTCCAGTCCAGCATCTACAAATGAATTCAATAAAACAAAATGGCACTGGGCTCTATGAAATTTGTAAAGTATTCTACCATGATGTGGAGCCAAAATGCAAAAAAAGGTTGGGCTGGAAATTACCTTTTCAGTTATATTGCCATCCTGGTCTGGAATGCAAACACTTCCCTTATGGACTTTGCTCACCAACTTTTTTGTAGAAATACTATAGAGTCTAAAGATTCTGTAAATATAATAAAAGGTAAGTAAATGAATAAACAATAATGTAAAATATATATATATATATATATACACATATATTATAATTATATATATATATAATATATATATAAACACACACACATAGATACACAAAATTACAGTTGTTGAAATATATACATATATAATAGGAAAGGGAGGAGTGGAAGTGGAGGTAGAATGTAGATTGAGAGAAGTAAATTCCTTGGTGGATTAAAAAATGTAATGAGAAATAGACATTTGGGAATGGATGCTAAGAGGAGATTGTATGAAGGAGTGATTGTGCCAACAGCACTGTATGGGGCAGAAACATGGAAAATAAGAGAGGAGTTTGAATGTGAGATGAAGTGCCCGAGAAGCATGATACAGGTCACCAGGCCGGACAGAGTGAGAAACGAGGAGGTGAGGAGTAGTACAGGGGCAGAAAGGGAGTAGAGAGATAGGATTGATGAGTATTGGCATGTTTTGGACACATGGAAAGAATGAGTGAAGAAAGACTAGTAAAATGAGGGGTGGAAGGCAGAGGCGGAAGGAGCGAACATGAGGGGGCGACCCAGGACGCGATGGATGGATGGGGTAAAAGGGGCTTTGGGGAAGAGGGGAATGTCTGTTGAGGAAGGACGAGAGAAGATAGAAGATAGGGGTGAATGGAGAATGGTTGTATATGGATGATGCTGTGATACATGAGGGAGAGTGGGTGGGGGATAGGGGGATGAGGGAGTACGTGTGAAAAATAAATTGACACACCCCTAAAGGATTTCTCCCAGTCTTCTTTTCTGCATGAGGGGATGGAGAGGGGGGGTTGCCAATTTAATGACACGGCCTTGCTGTGGATATGCTGTGTCTTGCAACACTGCTTCTGATCCAGGGCAGTGGGGGAGATACAGGGATGACCCGTCATCCAGGAGATGCCAAGATAAATGGGAGGGAAGAGGGTGGATGGGAGTGGAGTTATGTTGTGGATGGAATAGGTGGCAGAGGTTTTTATGCCTTTGTTTTTTGGCTACCTCTTTTGTAAGGGGGTAAAAGCCTTTGGTATATGTATGTATTATTATTACTCATGGTAAAAGAGAACAAGTAATACAGCAGTGACTTCATATTTTGTAATGTAATGTGATGCAGCATACATATTGCAGCCAATGCTGTGTGAAAGAATTGGACTTGTACTGAAATGGTTAATATTAGGGCATTCTTCAGTTAAAGTCAAAAGAACTATTGCCTCTGGTCTTTTTCTGAGGACTTTCAGGATTTTAAGGAGTTGCTAAATGTGATGCAGGGATGACCCGTCATCCAGGAGGTGCCAAGATAAGAGGGAGGGAGGAGGGTGGAGGGGATTGGAATATATGGGAAATGGAATGGATGGGAGTGGTTTCTATGCCTATTTCTTTTTGGCTACCCCCCTTGTAGGTGGAAAAAGCCTTTGGTATATGTATGTATGTACATACATACATGTATATATGTATGTATGCTAAATGTGAAGGAGGATTGGGAGGGAAAGGAAGCTGCAGTGGGAAGTGCTATGAAAATGACAGTGATGAATGAGGAAAATGGAGGAGAAATAAGAAAAGATGAGGTGAAAGCAGTTATTAAGATGATGAGAGCAGGTAAGGCACCTGGGTTTGATGGGTGTTATGCAAAGTGTATAAAAAATGGAGGTACAGTGATGGTGGACTGGCAAATGAAGTTGTTTAATGTTTGTCTAAAAGAAGGTACAGTGCTGGAGGAGTGCCTGTATAATTCTGCTCTACAAGGGAAAAGGGAACAAGTACGAGTGTAATAGATTGAGAGAAGCAAGTAAATATCTTGGGGGATTAAAAAGTGTAATGAGAAATAGACATTTGGGAATAGATGCTAAGAGGCGATTGTATGAAGGGATGATTCTGCTGACAGCACTGTATGGGGCAGAAACATGGAACATAAGATAGAAAGAGTTTAAATGTGTTTAAGATTAAATGCCTGGACAGAGTGAGAAGTGAAGAGGTGAGAAGGAGAGCATGAGGTGGAAAAGGAGTTGGGAGATAGGGTTGTTAAGAGTATTGGGATGGTTTGGACACATGGAAAGAATGAGTGAAAAAAGATTAATAACTGAAATGTGGAAGGTAGAGGTGGATGGAGTGAACATGAGGGGGTGACCAAGGATGAGATGGATGGGGTAAAAGGGGCATTGGGAAAGAGGGGGATGTCTGTTGAGGAAGGAAGAGAGAAGACAAGATAGGAGTGGAGAATGGTTATGTATGGATGATGCTGTGATGCATGGAAAAGAGTATGTATGAATGATATTCTGACAACCTGCAGGGATTTCTCCCATCTTTTCTTTTCTGTCTGAGGGGATGGGGGTGGAGGGGAGGTTTGCCAATTAAATCAAGTGCCTTTCATGTGGATGTGCTGTGTCTTGCTGTATTGCTTCTGACCCAGGGCAGTGGCTGAAATGCAGGGATGACTTGTCATCCAGGAGCCACAAAAAGAGGGAATGGATTTATGCCTTTGACTTTGGGTATCACCCTTGTAAGGGGGAAAAAGCCCTTGGTATATGTATGTACATTGCTTTATCTCAATTTTTTTTACAGGATTTTACTGGGACAATACAGAAACAGTGATTCATGTTGGTGTTTCCCTTCACCAGGGATGAGTGACTTCCCAACATTCATAATAGTCCCTAGTCAACAGCAACACTTAACCAATATACATACATATACCAAAGGCTTTTTTCCCCAACATGGGGGGTAGCCAAAAAGAAAAAGGCATAGAAACCACTCCCACCCATTCCATTTCCTATATATTCCACTCCCCTCCACCCTCCCTCTTATCTTGGCACCTCCTGGATGACGGGTCATCCCTGTATCTTGTCCACTGTCCTGGGTCAGAAGCAGTGTCAAAAGACACAGCACATCCACAGCAAGGCCGCTTAATCAATATACAGTGAATTATTACTTTGTGTGTCTTGCCTTCACACCTCACTGCCAATATATTGTGACAGATGTATGACATACCTTTCTAAAAGTTTATATAACAAGAAAACCATCAAATGTAAATGTCAAATAGAAACCTAGCCTTACACCATGTCCCTTTCAATAGGAACATTGCCTGCTCGAATTAGTTATTAAAAAAATTAATAAAAAATAGTAAATGATGCCGTATCGCACTTACTTCACCATGTTGCATATACTTCCAATGACTTTTCCACAAGTTTTTGCAAATTTGTCAAAAAAATTCAATATTTTGTGTACAGATATCCTTAATTTCTTAAGGACCATCTCGCATTTTCTTACTACTATCCTAACACAGTGCATAAGCAAATTATGATTGTACACCGAATGTTCTGGGGAATTGACTTTCCTGAAGTTTACAGCTCACCCTGCCATGATTGTGATCTGGTATACCTAGACCAAACTGGGAGATTTGAACACTAGACTGATTGAACATAAGAGATCCCTTAAATATGTCCATGCAAGGTCAGCTATTTTCCACCATGTCAATCATCAAAACCACTGGATTGATTGGAGCAAGGCCAAACTAATGTTCAAGTCCAGTTGTGGTTTCAGGAAGATAGTTGAGTCTGTACTAATTGAAGAATGCCTTAATTCTAATTTCAACATCTCTAAAGGACAATGATCTCCATACATTAATTCACGTTTAGGGGTGAGTCACCTTGGAATTAATCATCTCCCTCCTGATAATGCAACTTTTCATATAGGCTGTCTGAGATCCTGTTATATCCCCCTCCTTGTGACAGAGGAGTATATATGTCCTACCACTTTGCCTATCTTGTACTTTCCTGAAGAGAGCTACAGCTAGTAGATAAAATATAAAGTTAACATTCTGTTTTTTCTTTCACTTCAACTGTGGGTTCCTCTGTGTGATATATACATACACAAATCTAATCCTGACTTGTGTTTGTTTGTTAAAAAAATTTCAACTAAATACTGATAAACTTACTAACCTGTCTGAACTCATGGTGGCAACATACTGACCAAGGGGATCCCAAGCCACACCCTGAACAAAACCTTTGTGGTCCTTCAAAATTCCGATGTTCTTGCCTGGAAAAGAAAATTGAATTAGGAGGAGGAGGAGGACTAGGGGAAGGTCCTCTGTTGTACTAAAATTAATATATTAATATACAATTTCCATGCAGTCATTTAAATGGGGAAGAAAAAGAAGAAAAAAATACACACACCTTACGACAAATTATGCAATTTTTTTCTTTTTAAATTGGTTGATGCCAGCATGTACATACATACATACATACATATACCAAGGTTTTTTCCCCCTTACAAGGGAGGTAGCCAAAAAGGAAAAGGCATAAAATCATTCCCACCCATTCCATCCCTGAATACACTCCACACCCCTCCACCCTCCCTCTTATCTTAGCACCTCCTGGTAATGATGCCAGCATGTACCTGAGTTATACACTGGGCTGACGATATATGGGTTAAACATGGGTGGCTCTGGCTTTGCTGAAGGATTTGTCCAAGAACCAGGCCAGGTAAGTCAACTTTATTAATTAGGATTTAATGAAGTGGATTTCCCTGGCAAAGAATTGGGGACTACAAGTCTTGAAAGCCCTCAGATAAAGACCAGAGGCCACACTTCCTTTGACATTGTCTGAGTGGTGGCTGAAATTATAAAGTAACTACCTCAATACTGAAGAAGAAGAAAAAATCAAACCTTTTCATTGAAATACCCCAAAATTTAATTTGGTGACTTTCTTCACATTCTATTTTGAATTCGATGTAAGAGACTAACTGATTCAACTTATATATATATATATATATATAAATCAAATGCCCCCCACCTGTCATCCCATGCTGAAAAGATATCCCCAACATGCCTGTACTATACTTTCCCAGGTGGTTTAATGATGGGTAACAAACAGAATGCTTTTGAATTTTTCCATATAGTTGGCCAAAACAGGCAAAAGTTTGGAACCTATACTGCAACCATTCTTCTGTTTATAAAAATCATGATGGAACAAAAATAAAGGACACACATAATGTAAATGTACTTTGGTGAGAACTTTGGTAACTGGGAGTGGGAGTTTGTCCTGAAACGCTTGCAGTTTGAATTCCAAAAAATGACAAATAATCATCAACATTGACATTGGTGAACAAACAATATCCAAACTAAGCATCCTGACAATTTGTACATTTTCATTTTGTAATTTGGTAATACAATGTGCTGAGCAAAATTTGAAAAATTTCCCATGAAAGGTGACAATGAGTGGCTAACTTGAATATGGAATATTTCTATTGTATTCTATTACCTTGTATTGTATGTATATGCCTTGGTGGTTTAAAGAGTGTAATGAGAAATAGACATTTGGGAATGGATGCGAAGAGGAGACTGTATGAAGGAGTGATTGTGCCAACAGCACTGTATGGGGCAGAAACGTGGAACATAAGAGAAGAAGAGAGAAGGAGTTTGAATATGTTTGAGATGAGGTGTCTGAGAAGTATGGCGGGGGTTACTAGGCTAGATAGAGTGAGAAATGAGGAGGTGAGGAGGAGAACAGGGGTGAAAAAGGATTTGGGAGAGAGGGTTGATGAAAGAATATTAGGATGGTTTGGACACATGGAAAGAATGAGTGAAGAAAGACTAGTAAAAGAGGTATGGAAGGCAGATGTGGAGGGAGTGAACATGAGGGGACGTCCTAGGATGAGGTGGATGGATGGGGTGAAGGGGGCTTTGGGGAAGAGGGGAATGTCTGTTGAGGAAGGAAGGGAGAGGACGGAAGACAGAGGTGAGTGGAGAATGGTTGTATATGGATGATGTTGTGATTGCATGAGGAGGAATGGGCGGGGGGGTGGGGGGTGGGGTAGTATGTGTGAGTAAATTTTGACGCAGCCCGAAGGGATTTCTCCCCGTCCTCTCCTTATATGCAAAGGGGGACGGAGAGGGGGGGTCGCCGATTAAATGAAGCGGCCTTGCTGTGGATGTGCTGTGTCTTGTGACACTGCTTCTGACCCAGGGCGGTGGGCGGGGTGCAGGGATGACCCGTCATCCAGGAGGTGCTCAGATGAGAGGAAGGGTGGGAGGGGTGTGGAGTGTATTTGGGGATGAAATGGGTGGGAGTGTTTTTATGCCTTTCCCTTTTTGGCTACCTCCCTTGGAAGGGGGAAAAAGCCTTGGTATATGTATGTATTCTATTACCATCAAACCACTGGGACACCATTCACTCTTCCACCAATTTTTTCCCCAAGCACCATTACAAACTTGTTTACAACTATCCTAACATTGTACACAATCAAATATTAAACATTCATCAAAATTTGAGAGGGAACAACAATCCAGGAGTTTATCCTGCCAAGATTGTGAGCTTGTTTATATAGGCCAAAGAGAGATTTGAACACTAGAATGGCTGAACATGATCAATCCATTAAATATGCACAAGATAGCCCAGCTGTATTTCACCATGTCAGCAATCAGCTCTGATTGAAAATCTCAAAAGGACAATGTTCTCCAGATACAATATCATGTTTGACAATGAGATTTCTGGTTAATAATTATCTCCCTACTGACCCCACACACACATGACCCTTAATCCAGGTCACCTGGTCTGTTCTAATGGCCAACTTGGTCCCCTCCTGATCCCCCTGCTGGTAGAGGGAGCACATATAGTTTAAGAACTTTTTGTAGAACAGTATCCTACTGACAAGGGAGCTGGCAGCTGAAATATTTAGGTTTTTCATCTCTTCACTTATCCTTCACTCCCACTGTGGGATTTACAGTGCTAATACAATTCACTGTAATGGACATATAAGTATAGATATATACACATACATAAAACTAAATCAAATTTATTCACTAACATCAACACATGATATTTCTTACCTTTGACAACATCCCACATTATGGCAGAATTGTCAACTGATCCAGTTATAAGATACTGAGAACACTTTGACCAGCACACATCATAGATATCTTCCAAATGTCCTCTCAGCATTTTGTGAACCGTCCAATGTTCTTTGTTTTCCTTCTCTGCTTCATCAGTAAATATGTCATTCCCCAAATCTTGCTTCTTCCAAATTATAATGGCTGCCTCTGTTATGTTTAAATACATTATCAACACCATCATTGAACAACTGATCAATTAATCTACATTAAAAGAACATGAGATGCACACCATCATTGAACAACTGATCAATTAATCTACATTAAAAGAACATGAGATGCACACCATCATTGAACAACTGATCAATTAATCTACATTAAAAGAACATGAGATGCACAATGTCTAACATTCATGTGTTCTCCTTGGTGGTGGACTAAATTGTTTATTAGCATAACCCTACTTATATATCACGACTAACACCAAAATTGGAAAAAAGAAAGAGCTGAATAAGTGACTCTATAGTGGGGGGGAGGATGCTGTCTTTAAAGAGCATCTTCCTCGCACTTTGTACTACTGAAGTGTACAGTTGGCAGTCGAAATATATAGACTTGGTTATTCAACTTTTTCTTTTTTTCTGACTGTGGTGTTAGTTGAATCTTGACCAAATAAACAAACAATTTAAGACACAAGTACACTTACCATCATCAACTGATGCTAAATATTCTCCATTTGGTGAAAAACGGACAGCATTGACTGCTTTACTATGCCTTGTAAGATCACTCAGTGGTTCTACTTTGATGCCACCGTTATCAAGAATTTGCAGCTGCCAAATCTAGTGGAAAAACAAAGAATGTAGTGTTTAATGATCCCTTCAATAAGATTTTGACATATTTTTGTACATCACCTGAGGTGCTACTGATATGAAATATTGAAAAATATTTTCAGTAAAGTATTCAGGCAGTCATGATAATATCTCTACACTCTGAATCACCCCATTCATTCATACTTCTCTGGTAGCAATGTCACTCATCATCATTTCCGAGCCTGGGAGGCTTCCATTCTATCTTATCTTAGCCACTATCCTACTTTGTCTAAGCATGTTTAGATATTCTTCTTTGCAGCTGATTTGTGCTCAGGTCCAGTGCTAGGAATTGTGGGCTCCAATTAGAAAAATTATAAGAATATAATAATGAAGGAGGCCTACACTAGGCAGTTCCATGTCCATTACCACCTGTCATCCCCATCCATAAAGTTGTCTAATCATTTCTTAAAGCAACCCATTGTTTCAGTGCTCACTACATGGTTACTAAGTCTATGCCATTCATCTTCACAAACGGGTGCAGAACAGTGTCGTCATCAGCAACGATGGACTGCCATAAGACTAGTACACCAGTTCTTGCCTATTTCCTTCTTAAATCTAAATTTGTCCAATTTAAATCTATTACTGCAAGTCCTGCCCTGTTGTCACCCTTGATCTACTTGAGCACCTCTATTAGATCACCCTGCACTGTGTCTTTCCAGAGAGTGTAAGTTAAGGTGCCTAAGCCTCTCTTCATATGGTAAATTTCTGAACCAATGTATCAAATGTATAATTTTGGCCATTCTCCTCTGTACTGAGTCTTGTGAATTGATGTCCATTTTATAGGACAGAGACCAAAACTGCCCCACATAGTCAATCTAACTAATACTACATAGAGTTTGCCTCTGCACTTCTATTTGTAACCATCCTAGCAATGAAACCTAATGCTCTGCTAGCTTTATTCCTGGTGCTAACACATGGTTTCCTGGATTTAAGGTCAGGACTCACTAGAACTCCCAAGTCTCTCATACCCAGTTTTCTCTAAAAATGTGTAATCTAAGCTATATCTGCTATTGGGGTAGTGTAGCCCTACATTTAACATGCTGCTACTCACTAAGTTAAAAACTGAATTTTACTTTCATGTAGTATGCCAGTCTTTGCCAAAAACCATTATATGCTTGATATGCTAAATATTGAAAGGCCATATAGAAGTTTTAATTTTCTAATACAAGACAACTGCAGTTCATGCATAGGTATTTTTGAAAAACTTTTCTGTATTTTTTCCTGCCAAATATAAAAAATAATGTCAAAGTCAATGGTTTTAGTAATGTTATTTTCTGTTAATAGCATTGTCAAATTGTTCAGTCTCTTGTGAAATTGTTGACCATATATTTTAATTAGTTTAGAAAAACTTTGTCTGTATGTTTCAAATGGATCATCTAAAGGTTGATATTTTGTCCCATATGAAAGCACTCTTACATTTTTTGTCTAAACTCCAATGGTAATTCAACAACTTAAGACAATTCATATGCATCTTTTAAGATATTATTAAAACTGCCCTCTATTAATTCTTAGCCATGATAATAAGTTTTCAAATGACTCAATCCCTTCATTATTGTCCTTTGTTTCACCTTGTAGTTACTAGCTTATATAGTCTTTAAAAAGTACTTCATGACAAAATATTAAAGAAACTAAAATTTGTAGTCTTTTAGCTGGTTTGCTAAAGATTTAGCTGTTTTTACCTTGGGCCTATCTGTTCTCTGGTATTTCCACAAGTGCATCATAACAAAAAGATCTAACACTATCAATCCTAGTCTCCCACCTTGTATTGCTCAAGGGTTTCACTGATAACATGGGTACATTGTTTGTTAAAAACTGCCCACCTGTCAGTTGATGGTGATATGTAGATCCTTTGCAAGATCAGAAAAAAATGTTGTATCATCTGGACGGAGAGGGGGGGCTGCCGAAAATTTATGAAGCGGCCTTGCTGTGGATGTGCTGTGTCTTGCAACACTGCTTCTGACCCAGGGCAGTGGACAGGATGCAGGGATGACCCATTATCCAGGAGGTGCCAAGATAAGAGAGAGGGAGGAGGGTGGATATATAGGATATGGAATGGGTGGGAGTTGTTTCTATGCCTTTTCTTTTTTGGCTACCCCCCGTGTAAGGGGGGAAAAGCCTTTGGTATATGTATGTATGATCTGGACAACACTTGGCTACATCTCAAAGTAAAAGGTTATAATTGTGGGATGGCCAGGGTATAAAGAAAGCTCTTGACTTATCCTTCATGCTTGTACTCCAGATGTGTGACCATTCATGTTGCTACCAGTCATATACCCTTGGCCTCAAATGACTTTCACCTCTAAATTTCCTCCAGTGTTTAATAATGTTTTATATAAATCTTCTCCAGTGCTGCTTTCAACTTTCAAAAACTTTATGAATTGTTCATAAACACCTGAAGGAGCCAAGTTACCATCAGACATGTATTTGACCATTAAGAGATATTTACTCTTGCCGACTTAGCAGGTGTGCAGTCTAAAATTATGGCGTAATACTTAGCTGTTTTTATATGTTTCAGCATCTCATTCAAAACAGCTGTAGTCATAATGTCTTGTAGTTAATTTTGAGCATCTTTCCTAAATAGCATTTATGAGTTTTGTGGGTTTTGATTTTTTGCAAATGTTCTTCAAGAACAGGGACCTTTGTGTACACTCATTGCCAACTCTTTCCTGTTACAATTGTTAGATTTCTCTCAGCAAGGAACTAGGCTATTAATACTAGCCTTTTGAATACTTCCTGCCAGTGCTTTGCATGTTCATTGATGATTACTTCAAGTTCTTTGTTAATTTTCTGTTAACTAGTCTTTGGTGTAACTCCCAGAAACTCCATGTGGCTTCCAAATGATTTTTAGAATTTTCATGCTCAAACAACCTTGCATGAAGATTAGACCAGTTGTTGAATTCACTTGCTGATAATTAATGCACTGGTTGTGTTCTTACTACAAATCTTACAATAAAGGCAATAACTTCTATCAGCAGACTGACAATACATAATCCATGGTCTTTCAACATACTCCCCATTTGGAAATTTCCTCATACACTGAAGCTTTAAAGAACAATCCCTTCTTATTTTATAGAAAGTCCTTCACTGGAATATTAGAACTTTCATCAATAAATAATCTCTTATGTCTTGATCTTTATATGCTGGCCAACTGGCTGGGTCACCATAAATGTTAACTACAACTGTGCTCAAGGATAATTCATCATTGTGTAATTCTAAAATGAAAAATGCTTTCCTTTTTTAAAGCCTGAATTAATTTCAAGCTGGTTTGCATTCTGTAGTTATTTCCCAAGTTAATTTATGTAAACTATACATATACAATCAAGTTCCTTTTGACAAGCCCTAGTAATAAAATGAAATATAAATATTAACATGTGGCAATGGTGACATTTGAATTTCGTGTGCACTCTCGACAGCTGAACTACACAGGTAGGGCGACAAAGCTGTAGTGGCAGTTGTCTTGACTACTGGGAACAGCCTTCTGCTATGCTGCCATATTACCTGTTGCATCCAACACATTAGTCTTCTCTTTATCTGTTTATATTGGCATGTCTGTGCTAGCTACTGTATCTCACCATGGCCCCACCACAGAATAAGACCATGGAGAAGCGGAAGTGCTTTGTTCTGATGCTCCCAAAGAAGAGCGAGTTCATAAAATGGATGAAGAAGGGAGAGAGCCACAGCAAGTTGATGACCTCAAGAAACAGAAATATAAGCTCCCATCTTTTGATGCTAAAACAAAAGCCCTTACATCGCTAATCGACAAGCAGAAGTTTTTGAAGAGACCTAAGCATAATGAATCGGATCAGGTTATCTACATTTGGTTTACCACTCAGCGCTCCGAAGGTAAACCTGTCACCAGGCCTATGCTCATTAAGAAGGCCAAGAAGCTACTGGCAGATTTGGAGATTGAAACTCAATGTAACTTCTCCATTGGATGGCTGCAAAACTTTAAAACTTGTCATGGCATCAGGAAGCTGGAAATCAGTGGTGAACATTATTTGGCCTATCATGAGGCAGCTGAAAATTATGCTAAAATTTTCCCTAGTCTCATACATGAACATAATGCGAATATGGACCATGAAACAGCACTTTTTTTGGCAATGTTTGCCCAGTTGAACTCTAGCTGGATTCAAGGAAAAGGAGGCCATTGGATTCAAGTGCAACAATGTCTGGATTACTATTCTTCCATATGCTAATGTAACTGGAACCCACAAGCCTACCTTGTTTGTAATTGGTAAATCTCAGAAACCCAGGGCATTTAAAAATGTCCATTTGCCAGTCTATTGTAATGGCAACAGCAATGCATGGATGACAGTGGAACTTAACAAGTGGTGGTTCTTCCACACCTCTGTAGTGAAAGTGAAGGAGTATCTTCATCAGCTGGGGTTGAGGGAGGATTCCAAAGATTTTTTTTTTTGTACTGGACAATTGGAGGGCCTATCCTTCTCCTGCAACGAACTTGTTTCGGATAACATCTTTGTTGCCTACCTGCCTCCAAGTGTGACTTCGCTTATTCAACCGATGGACCAGGGAATCATTCAGAACTTTAAGCATTTCTACAGGGACGACTTTATTCACAAGCTTGTGAATACCGACATTGATGTGCCCCAGTTTCAGAGGTGTTGGCATAAGCTTTGGCCAGAAATAGTATTCAAGATGGAAGACAACGACAATGACGAAGTGGCCTTTTAAAGGATTTGATTTGCCTTCAGCTTCAGGACATCAAGCAGAACAACTGAGACAGCTGGCTAGTCATAACTCTCCATTGCATCCTATTAGCCAAGAAGGGACTGAGGAGATTGAAGAGTGGTTACAAGCAGAAGTCAACGAGCCTATTGTGGAAGAAATGACTGATGAGGCCATAGTCAGCAGACTTCATACCCCGACCCGCAACACCCACCTGAGCAAGACTCTGATGAAGGGAAGAAGGAGAGAGTGACATGGAAGGAGGTTCACAAAGGTATAGCTAAGTTTATTTCCTTTGTGGACAGCAGTGATCACTGCAATGCTTCCGAGGTGATGGCTGTCCAGATTTTGATGAATACCTCCCTTACCAAAAAGGCCAAATCCTGCAGGCAGACAGATATCAGGTTTATTTGAGCACACAGCATGCAGGAGGAGCTTGGCTCTTACTCTTGCCCCCTTGCCCAGCAACCCCCCACAAGCAATGGAAGACGCCGTCGCTCCTGGAAGTGGTACTTCAAGATCAGCTGTTGAGGTAGTGTCCTGCCCCTTGTTTTATCCTTCTGACTTGGAATAAGTGTGTTTAATTTAGGCTAAGAGAAACAAAGAAAATTAATGGGAAAAAGAGTGATTTCTTTTTCATTAACCTCTTCAATGAAAGTCAAATATTAGTGCACACATTAGCTGCCTGATGTACAATGATGCATCACAATATGCATATTATAAAATATAAAGTTATAGACGTTATACTCGTTATCTTTAACCCAGAATGTTTATAACCACAGAATCTGCAATCAAGCCTGTTCACAGAATACGGGGCTCACTCAGCTACAACTACAAAATAGATATAATCAGGACACCAACACTGGCATCCTCATATACTCACTTGTGCCTCATGACACTTACACAGGCATCATCGTATTCTTGGGGTTAACCTCTTCCATACGATGACACCTATATAGGCACCACGAGGTGTGAGTGGGTGTCTGTTCATGCCTAAGGATGCAAATGTCAGCATCCTTGTATGCTGTAAATGAATAAAAACTCAGCAAATTGGGCAAAAAACTTACCACAACATGTGTATCAGTTCCTCCAGATGCTAATCTGTAGATACCATCTGGTGAATTCCATTGTATGTCAACAGTATAGACTGGATCCCGATTGTGCCACGAAATCTCGGGGATTGTGCACTTCATTCTGATTTCCTGTTCTGTCTGAAATGTAGAAAAATCATTTTGTGCAAACAGTACTATGTATTTTGTTTTTAGAACCTGATGTGTAAAGATACCACAGTGACAATAATTGTTGCCTTGAGTTTTATTGCCTGGAATAGCACAGCACAACAATGGCTGTAAATGGTCTCTGGGCCTTTCCATATGTATCTCCAGAAAGAAACTTTAGACTGGTGTTTGTGTGGTATCAGTATAAAGCAGTTTCTGTGTCATTGGTTTATAGTAGTAATTGTAGGAGGGGTGCAGTTACTTATTGTCCGCTCTCCTTATGTGACAAGGTAAAGAGAATAAAGTTAAAGTTGATGGAGAGAGATTATGGGCCTGGTCTGAGTGTCATGCACCTCCAGTTTTAAAGGTGGTAGCAAGGAAGGGACGAAGAGGGAGGGTTGCCATGTAAATGAAGAGGTGCTCTGGGTGCACTCTCTTGTTTCATTGCAGATGAAATGGGCATTGGGTAGGAGGCAGTGTCGACCCTTCATCCATGAGGAACTAGATAATAGGGAAACAAATGGGAGGGGGATGGTTGTGGGGTGCATGCCTTGGCCACTACCTCCCATACAGTAGAATGGAGAAAGCCTTTGGTATATAGATAGCAGGGAGACTATTATCTGGTGAACAGGACTAGAGCAGGTGTAACCATAGGACAGCCATGCCAGAAATTCAGTATGTCTTTTTTGGAAACATAGGACCTTATAGGACTGCCATTTGCAGGCATTCTCAAAACAGTTTTCTTGGGGTTTTGATGAATGCCACCCACACCACTAGTGCTGCTCTTAAAATGAGTGGGTGGAAAGACCTTTAAGACCAGGAAGCCCAAGCATTTGCTACCTCTGTGAAAGACCCTGGTAGTGTCAAAGCTGGAGTATGTATGCCAGCTATGGTTTCCACAAAATCAAGAAGATACAAGAACTGACAGGTCCAGAGGAATCCCTGAATTACAGAGAGAGGCTGAAAATCCTTAAAATCTATTCACTACAGAAATGTAGGGATTGCTATATAGTGATTTATGTCTGGAAAGTCCTGAAAGGCAGAGCACCAAACCCATCACAAAATGAAGGGTAAATTTTTAGAAGTGCACACCTACATGATATAGCAATAGAAAATTCATAATTAATTTTGTAAATTATATCAATGTAATATGCATTTTTCTTGGCTGAAATTAATAACAAACAAGTTGCTCAAACTGATTTACAAATGAACAAAGTCACAGTGGCTGAATGATACATGTTTGCTTTGATAGATGCTGAGGTCAAAGAAATGAAAGACGATAAATTTGTCTATTCTCACCTAACCTACATAACCTAAGCTATATTTAATAATGTGATACCTGTAATTCTAACTAAAGATCATCTGGGTCATCGTCGTTGTTACAGATGCTGATGGCCTGATTAAGTACTCGACTGGACCGCAGGGAATAGAGTTGCTGTATAGCTTGATAGAAGCCCTATTGTCTTTGTAAAGCACAAATTAATATCACCTAGAGTTGGAGAACACCCAGTGCACAATGAGAAAGCCATCACCTAACTAATATTGACTGGACTGGACAGACAACAACATGGCGTCTTGATGCTATGTTCGCAGTTTCATTTGGTAGCATATTTGCTTTTGACAAGGTTTTTTGTTATTGGTTTCCGCCAAGAAAAGCGTATATTACATTGACGTATTATAATTAACAGAAATAATAATTAATTTTCTAATGCTATATCATGCAGGTGTGCATTTATTTATAAAAAAAAAAAAAAAAAAAAAAAACTAATGAAGGATGTGGTATCTCCTTACATATTGGGGGACATTACTAAATTTGAATCTGAACAAAGAACCTTCACCAGCTGCATAGAAGGAATCAATCACCTAGACTAATGGGAAAGGCTTCATCACCTGCAACGAAAGCCATCGTCTGATAGTGACCACAGTGGAAATAAGTCTTTTGACTTTCTGTGCCATCCTCGGATGTACAATTGTATATACTGTGTATAATATTGAGTCTTGTATGTATTGTACTTATTGTATGTATGATTGTATCCGAATAAAATTCAATTCAATTCAACTGGCCCTGGACTGACATGGTGTGCAGTATGTATCCTCGCAGTTTTGTTCATTAGTAAATTAGCTTGTAGTAAGGTTTTTAATTATTTCCACTAAGAAAATCACATATGTTCATGTATTATAATTTACAAAATTAATATTTAATTTTCTAATGCTATATCGCGTAGGTGTGCATAACTAAAATAATACTGCTTCACCTTTGCTGGCCCCAGATTCGTCAACGACAACTGTCTGCCAAGAGAGACAAAGGACCTAATGACTGTCAACATGGAGGCTTTCAAGAGAAGGCCAAACAAATTCCTTGACAGCTTCCCAGATGAACCTCCAATCTCATATAACCCAACTTCATAAGGAATGACAAGGAACTTGTTCACAGTCCAGTTCTTCTAATACGTAAAGCTCGGGCAGAGATGTGGGAGTGGTGCGTCTCCAGACTGGCCATGGCGTTAACACCAAAACCTACTTACACAACCAACAATCCAATGCAAAATATTAAAGCCAGAATTATATTCCAAAATTTGTGTTATGGTATACCAGACAATTAGACATAAGAAACCAGATTACTTAAAGCAAACACTCGGTGGAAGATCATCAACCTGGATCAGCTGTAACACTTAGAAATAGTGATGATCCTTTTATAAGAACATAAGAACATAAGAAATAAAGGAGACTGCAAAAGACCATAAGGCCTACACTAGGCCTACACTAGGCTGGTTGAACTAAGATGTAATCTTCAAATGGGATTTTGGGCCTTTAAGACATCTGCCCCCCAAGGACCGACTTCCCAGAGAGATAATGTAGGTACCCCGGAATCCGCGCGCGGCGCCACTGTCGACCATGTAATGTTTACGTCGCCATTTCTTGCGGACCACCAGCTTCTGTTTAGTTAATTTGAATGCTTCCCGCGTTCAGCGGATGCGCAATATAATTAAAATTACCTTGTTGTTTTGCAAGTATATGCCCAATTCTTTAAATAGAAAATGTCTTCAGCGATTCGAACGGAAATTTGGTTATCAAACTCGGTAACATAGTTTTCCGAGTAAAAATATTAAGGTAAGGTATCACTAAATATTATTTAAATGTACATAAACGTGTTTATCAACCTATTTTCTCCCGGATATGAGAAGCTTAAGAGCGTTGATCACTTAATGTTTGAGCCTAGGGTCCGCACATATAGGCATATCACCCATGAATCTTAAGCGTCCAGTTCGTATTTGATTTTGTTTACACCACCATTGACGACCAAAACCACACAATGACGGTTTTTGCTTAAATGCATTATTTATATATAAAAAATAGCACATGGTTGCATTATTTGACATATTTTCTTCAAAATGTGTGATTTCCATGTAAAATGATCGAAGAGAAGTTACGTTTTTATCCTCTGCAAAATTACTAACCGGCAACCAAGGCCGACCAAACCAAAACGCTGGCTTTTGCTCAAATGTATAATTTTAAATAAAAATTAGCATATGGTTGTATTGTCTGACCTATTTTCTTTAAAATGTGTGACTTCCATGTAAAATCATCAAAGAGAAGTTACGTTTTTATCCTCTACAAAATTACCAACCGCCAACTGCCGACCAACGTCGACCAAAGCCAAAACCACGCAATGACGGTTTTTGCCCAAATGCATAATTTATATATAAAAAATAGCATATGATTGCATTATTTGACATATTTACTTTAAAATGTGTGAATCCCATGTAAAATCATCAAAGAGAAGTTACGTTTTTGTCATGCAAAAGCCGTCATTGGTTGGGTTTGGTCGGCGTTGGTTGCCGGTTGGTAATTTTACAGAGGATAAAAGCGTAACTTCTCTTCGATCATTTTACATGGAAATCACACATTTTAAAGAAAATAGGTCAAATAATGCAACCGTATGCTATTTTTTATATATATATTATGCATTTGAGCAAAAACCGTTATTGTGTCGTTTTGGTCAGCGTTGGTTGACTTCGGTCGGCGCTTAGCGAGACCCACCATTGACAGCTTCATGATTGCCATGAAAAGGCAAATATGGTATGATGGAGATGTCTCACATTGTTTTTGACATGCTCATGTGATTTGTTAACCCTTAAAACCCAAGTATGCCGAATTCTAATTAAATTGGACCAGTGGTTTAGAGTTAATGTGTATTTCTTTACCGAAATCTTTACAAAATACCACCCTTAATTCTAACACTTTGTTATGGTAAAGTCTAGCCAAAAATGCGGGCTAAAAAAATAATTTAAAAAATCGTATCTCCCTTATTTTTCAAGCTATTTCAAAAATTTAAAAAGCATTTTGTTTCTAATAAAGTTGTCTTTCATACGCAACAATAATTCAAGGGTTATTTGTTTTTTGAAAATTTTGTGGGGGTACCTAGATAAAGGAAAGTAATAATATTGTTGATACTTTCAAGAAATTGAAAACGTACCTATTTAATTTGGTGAGTTACACTCAAGACATGCAAATTAGTGAGTTCTATAAAGTGTAATAAACGATCTGAATGATGACATAAGGTGTGACTCCCAGAACATCGGAAAGACGAAGCGGGAGTCGAGAATAAACTCACAAAAGTGAAGTAAAAAAGAACCGAAATCATGACAGATTGAGATTCACAACAATTGAATATAGTGAGGTTCTCGTTTGACTTGCACCTCAAAGCATACCTGTATTAGAAAGTGAAGACATTCAAGTATTCACACTTCTCTTTGAATCCTAAAGTCTTGAGTCATAACACACAAGTTCTTTAGTAATCCACCTACCACAAATAAGTTGACCACACCAATTTCCCGCGCTTTCGTCCAATGTTTATGTTAAGAAACTTGAAAACTTTGCATGTTTTGTGGTTCTTTTTTATTTCCGTGCCTATTTTCTTTAATTCCATTCATCATGTTAACCAAAATATAATTTTATATATATATTAAAATCTATACATAGAATTTAACTTAAAGAATATTGACATACTTCAAATCAGAAACATGTTGCCTGACTTAGTGAGCCATGGGCCAGAGTTCATTGCCACCCCCCTCCTCCAACAATTCTATAAATTTGGTATTATTGGAAAACTTAAGATATCTAGATTCCAAAAATAACTGGTTAGCAGGAAACATTCTGGGATTCAGTATGACAAATGAGCATTTTTAATTATCCACCCTAAATAAATAAAACTATCCGTTTGCGACATAAGACGTTTCCCCGCAAAACTGAATGAGCTACAAAATCATAACCTTCTAGTTAATAGGGCATTTACTTAATTGTAGTATAGAGAAAAAACAACACCTTTTGGGTCCCGTCTGCTATTCTCTAATTTTCTAACTTACCTAGATTAAAATTCATGCACAGTTCCAACTTGATCTGTATCCTTGATTTCCAATTATCATATACAGTGTTTAGGAAGAAAGTCAAGCTTAAGTATACATGGGAAAGGGTGGTGCATATGGTTTTAATGGACTATATAGTGGTAACCAGAAGAAGAGTAGGAAGATTTTTGGATGTGCATGTTCTTTGGGGAAAGGGTGAGGCAATATCAGATATTTTTTCGTGGAAGATAAGATGAGAATGGAGGATAAATGGAGAAAGAGGAAAAGAACAGAGGGTAGGGAGGTGCTTAGGCTAAACTACTTCAACGAGAAAGAAAAGGAGTACAAGAAGAAGCTGAGAGAGGGGTGGGAGGGAGTGAAGGATAGAGTAGAACTAGGGGTAGAGGAGGAATGGGGATGGTTCAAGGAGGGAATCACAAGGTGTGCAAATTTGGTGTGTGGAATAAGGAGGACGGGAGGAAATAGAAAGAAGGGTAGTGAGTGATGGGATGAGGAAGCAAAGAAGGTTGTAAAAGAGAAGAAACGAGCACTCATAGATTTGTTACAAAATAGGACGAGAGAATCATATGAGAGGTACAAAGAAAAGAGAAGTAAAACATAAAATAAAGGAGGCAAAGAGGAGAGCAGATGTGAAATGGGGTAAGAGTATGACAGAACATTTTAAAGGTAATAAAAATATGTTTTGAAAGGAAATTAAGAGAGGAAGAGGCGGTAAATCAAGTAATGAAGAAAAGGCTAAATGTGCAGATGGAGAAATAATAATGGAAGAAACGGTGGTAAGAGGAAGAAGGTCAGAGCATTTTAGGGAGTTACTAAATGTGAAGGAGGATAGGAAGGGAAAGGTAGTTGCAGTGGAAAACAATAAGAAAATTACAGTGATGAGTGAGGCAGACGGAGGAGAAATAAGGAAAGGTGAGGTGAAAGCAGTTATTAAAATACAGAGACCAGGTAAGGTACCTGCATTGGATGGGTGTCATGCGAAGTGTCTAAAACAAGGAAGTACAGTGATGGTGAACTAGTTGGTGAGGCTGTTTAATGTATGTCTAAAAGAGGGTAGAGTGCCGGAGGACTGGAAGAGTGCCTGTATAGTTCCGTTTTACAATAAAAAAAAATGTGACAGGTGTGTGTAGTGGTTTCAGAGGGACATGTTCGTTGAGTGTAGTTAGGAAATCTTAAGGGAGGATTTTGATTGAGAGGATTTGGAGAACAACAGAGGGAGTAATTGGTGAAGAACAGTGTGGGTTTAGGACAGGTAAGGGTTGCGTGGATCGTTTTTTTTTTTTTTTTTTATAAAGCAGATATGTGAGAAAGCTTTAGGAAAAGGTAAGGATTTTTTTTCCTTTATGGATTTGGAAAAGACTTATGACAGGGCAAACAGGAAGGAACTGTGAGAAATAATGCATATATATGGGATAGGAGGGAAGCTGTTAAGAGCAGTCAAGAGTTTTTACGAGAGTCGTAGAGTCTGTGTTAGTATTAGAAATGGAAAATGTGAATGGTTTGAGGTAAAGGTGGGACTTCGTCAGGCTATTCAATTTATACATAGATGGGGTGGTGTGAGAGGTAAACGCAAGGGCAATGGACCAGGGATTGGAGATGGTTAAAGAAAATGAAAAAAAAAATGAGATAAGCCAGTTGTTGTTTGCTGACGACACTGCGCTTGTAGCAGGATCAGAGGAGGGGTTAAGACATTCAGTGATGGAGTTTGAGAGGGTGTGCGAAAGAAGAAAGTTTACAAAGGATTTTACAAAGGATTACAAAGGAGGAGCATACCGACAGGGGACCTTTTCGTCCATAACTAGGTCGGATGCGAAAAATTATAATAATTATAAATAAATAAATAAATAAAAGATATAATATTGAGAGTAATAAATAAAATGAATAAATGCATAGGTATAATTAAATAAGAAACACACAGGTAAATAGTAAATAATAATAAATTGACAGATATAGTTGAAGAAAATGTGGGTAAAAGTAGGGTGATGAGATGCACAAGGGGAGAATGTAGCATCAAATTGGGAAAGAGTATTAAGAGAGAGAGGCTGGAGGAAGTGGATAGCTTTAGATACTTGGGTGCGAATGTAGCGGGAACAGGAGTGGAGGTGGAGGTAGAATCTAGATTGAGAGAAGCAAGTAAATGTAATGAGAAATAGACATTTGGGAATGGATGCTAAGAGGAGATTGTATGAAGGAGTGATTGTGCCGACAGCACTATATGGGACAAAACATGGAACATAGAACAGGAAGGGTTTAAATGTGTTTGAGATGAAGTGTCTGGCAAATATGATAGGGGTTACTAGGCTGGATAGAGTGAGAAACGAGGAGGTGAGGAGGTGAGTGGCGGTGGAAAGGGAGTTGTGAGACAGAGTTAACGAGTGTTGGGATGATTTGGACTCATGGAAAGAATGAGTGAAGAAATATTAATAAAAGAGGTGTGGAAGGCAGAGGAGGAAGGCGTGAGCATGAGAGGGAGACCAAGGATGAGATGGATGGATGGGGTAAAAGGGGCTCTGGGAAAGAGGGGAATGTCTGTTGAGGAAGGAAGGGAGAAGACGGAAGATAGGGGGAGTGGAGAATGGTTGCATATGGATGATGCTGTGGTGCATGAAAGGAAGTGGGTGGGGTGATGGGGGGTTAGGGAGTATGTGTGAATGATACTTTGACTCAGCCCAAAGGGACATCTCCCCGTCTTCTCCGTTTCTGCATGAGGGGAATACATGAAACGGCCTTACTGTTGATGTGCTGTGTCTTGCTACATTGCTTCTGACCCAGGGCAGTTGACAAGTTGTAGGAATGACCCTTTACCCAGGAGGAGCTAAGAAAAGAGGGAGGGAGGGAGGGGTGGTGAATGGGGGTGGATTATGCGGGGATGAAATAGGTGGGAATGGATTTATGCCTTTGATTTTGGCTACCTCCCTTGTGAGGGGGAAAAGCCGTTGGTATATGTATGCATGCATGCATGCATGTATGTATGTATGTATGTATGTATGTATGTATGTATGTATGTATGTATGTATGTATGTATGTATGTATGTATGTATGTATGTATGTATGTATGTATGTATGTATGTATGTATGTATGTATGTATGTCCTTTCCCAGTGTCCAATCCCCCCCTTCTCCTCCTCCTCCTCCTCCTCTTCCTTCCCCCCTTTTCTCTCCCCGTTCCCTCCTTTCCCCTTATTTAATCTCAAGCATTTGTATCTCAACTTGTACTTGAAAAAGCTGTAATAAGCGAAACGTCGTACAAATAAAGGCTCCGTCCTCATATGGTGTTTATCTCGTCAATGTATGTATGTATGTATGTATGTATGTACTCGTATGTATGTATATACAGATTTGAACTCATGTGCTGTTTGAGCTTGTCTAAGATATTCCACGTAGTTACGCATCTATATATAAAATTGTATTTCTTCACATCCTTTAGACATGTGATTTTTCTTAATTTGCTCCTATGACCCCTTAAAGCCTTCTCATCTTTAATCAGATCTCCTGTGTCAATCCAATCTATTCCCTTTGATGACCTGAATACTGTAATCATATCACCTCTTTCTCTTTGATCTTTCAAAGCTGGCAGGCCCAATACTTCTAGTCTTTTCTCATATGGTTTGACTGTGATGACATGCCTTAACAATAGCCATCGTAAAATCAAGGCCAACAAGCGTCGAGCGCAGCAGGCAGTGTTCTGGTCAGGCATTAACGCCGACATCAGGAACCTCGTGCACGTCTATGACGCCTGCCAGACACTACTGTCCAGCCAGTAGAAAGAGGAATATTTGAACAACGGCAACCCAACAAGACCGTTGGAGTCAGTGTCAGCCGACCACTTCTCAGTGGCGGGGAAGGCGTTCCTCGTCATCACTGACCGTCTGTCGGACGACACTAGATTAGGACGCCTAATTAGGTCAGGAGACGACGCAGAGATTCTGCAGGATGATCTTAACAAATTGTTCACATGGTTGGTGAAATGGCAAATGAACTTCAATATTTCTAAGTGTAGCGTGTTAAACGTAGGGCTACACAGCCCCGAAAATAGATACAGTTTAGTATTCGTTTTACCTTGGTTTAGATAACACGCTTTTAGAGAAAACGGAGTGCGAGAGAGACTTTGGGAGTTCTGGTGAGTTCGGACCTTAAAACCAGGAAACAGTGCATTAGCGCCAGGAATAAAGCTAACAGAGCATTAGGTTTCATTACTAGGACGGTAACGAATAGAAGTGCAGAGGTAATTATTAAACTCTATCTAGCGATAGTTAGACCCATCCTTGACTATGCGGTACATTTTTGGTCTCCGTCCTACATAGAATGGACATCAATTCACTAGAATCAGTACAGAGAAGAATGACCAAAATAATACATGGACTCAGAAGTTTACCTTACGAAGAAAGGCTTAGGCACCTTCACTTACACTCTCTGGAAAGACGCAGAGTGCGGGGTGATCTAATAGAAGTGTTCAAGTGGATCAAAGGCTTTAACAAGGGTGATGCAAACAAGGTCATCATATTAAAACAACAGGGCAGACCTCGCAGTAATGGTTATAAACTGGACAAATTTAGATTTAAAAAGGAAATAGGCAAGAATTGGTTTACTAATAGGGTGGTCGACGAATGGAATAAACTTAGTAACCATGTAGTAAGCGCTGAAACTATCAGTTGTTTTAAAAAACGATTAGACAATTTTATGAATGGGGATGACTGATGGTGATGGATACAGAGCTGCCTAGTGTAGGCCTTATGGTCTCTTGCAGTCTCCTTCATTCTTATGTTCTTATGTTCTTATCCCAAGTGGCAGGGACACTACTGCTGCCGTTGCTATACGCCACTTCAGGAGCTACTTTCGCAACTTGGCCGTCTCCGTACGCCTTAGGTCCGACGGAGGACCCTAATATACGAGTCTCGCCTTCAACGAGCTCCTGGCACGCTGGGGAATCAAACATGTGTTCACATCAGGGTTGCCATTTCGTAGAATTTTGTACCAAAACAGAAAAATAGCGGCATGTGGCAACTGCACGAGGACACGAGGAATTTTTTTTCTACATATCAGTAGACTGTTCAAAACATTTAAAAACTAAAGGTATTGTTTAAAAAAAACTTAACTAGTTATCAAATAATAAATGGTACATCAGAATATGACTTGTATTGGTAATTATGTTAATTATAATATATTGTACCCCAAAAGATACGTTTTTACGGTGTAGAAAAAAATTCTACGCTCAAGTTTCAGCTTTCTTTTTGCGATAATAATATAATATTTTTTATATTTTACTGAATATGTTAGGGCATGGGGTTCTTATATACATTCAAGAATAAAAAACTAAAACCAACATTTTGTCAAAATTTGACAAGTATATCTTGCTATGAAAGTCTGCACACGCCCGAGAAAAATGTATGCCCCGGTATGGAAACACTCCCATTCTACACGGCAGTGTAGAAAACGCGGCATTTCTGGTTCACATCACCCCACCACCCGCAGTCGAACGGGCAAGCCGGAGCGGCAGGCAAATCCATCAAACATCTCATAATGAAGGTCGCCCCCTCTGGCAACACCGATTGCGAGGAGTTTGGCCTGCTAGAGATACAGAACACCCCTAACCATGCCGGTCATTACTCTTTTCAAGTTTTGTACCGGCGTCCTCTCCATACATGCATGTTATACATGCGTCATTCAAGCAAAAATGGCAGATTGGACACCGTGCATCTGGCAGCAGACAACTATAAGTACTCTGTAGGCTGTAAAACAGTATTTTGTAATTGTACCCTCAAGTGGGCTTACGCGTTACGGACAAACCTACAGTATTTCTACTTCTCATATAACTGTAAACCTGATCTGTAATCTACTTTCCATTATAATGGTAATTCATAAGCCTCATTTACCTGTTTTGCTAGAACCTCTTTTATCATCCTAAACATAAGATAGACACACCTTTGGTTTAAGAAATGTCCCTGTTACTTTTCAGAGAATGAAAGATAAACTAACATTCAATTTGCTCGGTGTAAAGTCATATTTAGATGACGTGGTCACTTACATTAATCCTTGGGAGCAACACACAACATTATTACATAAGTGCTTCAAGAGAGCAGACTAGGTTATTTTAACCATTGATTTAGAGAAGAAGCAATTTTGGTCATGCACAAGTCTCATATTTAGAATTTAAGGTAGGAAATTTTCAAGTCAAACATTTGAAAGCTAAAGTACAGCCCATTCATGAAGAGAAACGATACAAGAAAATTCCTAGGAATGTCTGGTTATTATAAAAAAATATTCAAACTTCTCGGATCTAGCGGAACCATTAACTGAATTAATACGGAAAGAGAGAAAAAAGAAAATAATGGGACTGAAAAAGGTTAGAATGTTTCTGAGCAACTAAAAATTCTTCTCACGTGTGATCTTGTCCTAAAGCAGGGGCTCTTAACCTTTTATCTCCAATTCCCCACTTTTTAGTGAGCCAACCCTCCATTTCCCACCACAGCATCGGTCTTTGACAAATTCTATTTTAACCCATGCAGTGTTTAGTACGTAAATATACGCTTTGCTTTTTTGTGTCATTTTACGGCTCTTAATTTGAAAACAAGAAGACACCAGAAACAAACAAAAAGAAACAAAAACACATCGATTAAAAAAAAAAAAAAAAAGACAGTGGTTCTTCTGTCCGACCGGTCATTCTCCACTTGGCAACTCCACCATTCCCCACCAGTGGGGAATTCCCCACAGGTTAAGAACCACTGTCCTAAAGAGTCCTGATTTTTCTAAACCTTTTCATTTATTCACAGACACAAGTGGCGTTGTCTCGGAAACAGCTCTAATGCAAGAAGAGAATGAAGGCTTGTTTCCTGTAGGTTATTATAGCAAAAAGCTTAGACCCAGCCAGAGAAATTATGCTATCATAAAGAAGGAGTGTTGGGCTGCGGTCGCTGCTCTACAACACTTTGAACCTTACATACACCCTTCTTTTCCCCTAAATATTACAAACAGATCACAATCTTGTTTTCTTGAATAAAATGACCATCTCAAAATCAAACTCACGCCTAACTAGGAGGAACTTCTTTTTTGCAGTCTTATAATAGGACGAGAGAGAAAATGAGAAGTACATAGAAAAAGAAGAGAAGCAAAACAAAATATAAAGGAGGCAAAGAGGAGAGCAGATGTAAAATGGGGTGGAGTATGACAGAAAAAAATGAAAGTAATAAAAAGATGTTTTGGAAGGAAATCAAGAGAGAAAAGGGAAGTGAGTCAAGTAGACAAGGAAAGGTAAAAAGCGCAGATGGACAGATGAAGAGGTAAAGAAGTGCGGACGAGGATAAGGAGGGATTGGTGGTAGCAGTGGGGGTGTTAAAACGACAATGATAGAATAGGAAAATAAAGGAGAAAAAATGAGGTGCAAATAGCTCTGAAAAGTATTAGAACAGGTAAGGCTCCTGGATTAGATGGGTGTCATTCGGAATGTCTGAAGAAGGAAGGTGCAGTAATAGTGGGCTGGTTGGTGATGTTGTTTAATGTGTGTCTAAGGGAGGGGTAGAGTGCCAGAGGACTGGAGGAGTGCCTGTATAGTTCCGCTTTACAAGGGAAAAGGGGACAAATGTGAGTGTAGTAGTTTCAGAGGGATCGGTTTGTTGAGTGTAGTTGGGAAGACTTATGGGAAGGTTTTTGATTGAGAGGATTAGGAAAGGAACAGAGAGATTAATTGTTGAGGAACAGTATGGGTTTAGGACAGGCAGGTGTTATGTGGATCAGAGTTTTGTGGTAAGACAGATGTGCGAGAAAACTTTAGGAAAAGGTAATTTTTTTTTTGCCTTTATGGATTTGAAAATGCTTATGATAGGGTACACAGGAAGGCACTGTGGACTTTATGCAGATACTTGGGATTAGGGGAAAGCTGTTAAGAGCAGTCAAGAGTTCCTACGAGAGTAATAGAGTTTGTGTTAGAATTGGAAATGGAGAGAGTGAGTGGTTTGAGGTAAAGGTGGGACTTCGTCAGGGCTGTGCCATGTCACCATGGCTGTTCAATGCGTACATAGATGGGATGGTGCGGGAGGTAAAGGCGAGGTTAATGGGCAGGGGACTGGAGATGGTTAGAAAATGGAGAAAAGTAGGAGGTGAGCAAGTGGTTGTTTGCTGACGACACTGGGCTCGTAGCATGATCAGAGGAGGGATTAACCACTCCGGTACGATGACGTCCATGTAGGTGTCATGAGGCGCGATTAGGTACACGAGGATGCCGGCATCGGTATTTTGAATATATATATACACATATATATACACATTGTCACATATATTCCCATATATGTAAGGTGGGAATAGTATAACTTTGGATAACGGCGCCCCGTGATAACGTGGGCATCAGATTACAGGACGAGTACTGAGGAGGCGTGGGAAGGAGGTCCATCCATACAATGGAGTATTTGTTCTAACACTCAGCCTAGAACGAAGGAGAACGTTTTTAGTTAATTGACCAATGAGGTTCAACCACCATAGACGCAATTCCTATGGGCCAATCAGAGGATTTTTGTAGAGTAGAATCAGAGCGCCTTGGGCGTGTCAGAGTCAGTTTGAGGGTAGAGGGTAAAGTGTAAAGGTGTCACCTCGAAGGGGTCGTCGGCTGAAGTAAGTCCTCTGTACTCCCCCTGTATTAGTCGTAGATTCATTAACTCAGCTAGTAACACCACTAGTGCTTCATGTAGTGGTGTTAAATGTTTATGGCAGTGACTTAGACAGTGTTTTTTTGTTGGTAAAGTATTAATTAATTAATTAATCTTCTTTCACCCCCGTTAAAAGTTTTCGAGCGGGAATCTTCTGTTTTGAAATATATTTACTCATTTGAATGTAAACTTATTTACACACTTGAAGTTTAGTGATTGTAATCCTTCATGTAATCCTATTTAACTTAAATGAATATTGTTAAACGTTATTCTGTGCGTTTCATTTTTCTTGATTTTCTTGATTTTAATAAAATCAAGTGGCGACCTTGTAATTTCTATTGGAGTTTTCCCAAAGACATGGGGTCTTGGGAACTCAGTCACCCATTCACTCTTACTATGTGTTACGAGTCTGACAACTTTACAATTTCTATTTGAGTTATCCCAAAGACATGGGGTCTTGGGAACTCATTTCACATACTTAATCTATTGCAAGTCAGATACGTGAGCGAGATTCGTAACAATATATATATATATATATATATATATATATATATATATATATATATATGTGTGTGTGTGTGTGTGTGTATATATATGTATATATATGTATTATATGTATATGTATATATATCAACCACAATGCACTTTAATTCTAAGCCATCTAGGCGCATGCAGAAATTGAAACGTGGTACGCCCGAGGACTCGAGCTCATGCGGTGAGAACGTTACCAGTGCTGTAGTGACTAGACCAATACACCATTCAGTGTTGTGCATTATGTATATATATATATATATATATATATATGTATATATACACATACATATATATATTATATATATAAATATATATCTATCTATATATATATCTATATATATATATATATACATATATATATATATATATATATATATATATATATATATTGCAGCTGTACATGAGTTACCCCCGGATTCTGTGAACTGGTTTGATCACGTTTTCTGTGTTTATTAGTACTCAGAGTAAAAAAGAACGGGTAATACAGCAGTGACTTTATAATTCCAGTAGTGTGAGGAATCGTGCGTTTGGCAGCCGGTGCTGCACGCGAGAATTAGAGTCGCACTGAAGTGGTTAAGGGAGTTAGTGACGGAATTTGGAAAGGTATGCGATATGAGAAAGTTGAAGTTGAATGTGAGTAAAAGTAAGGTGATGAGATGCACAAGGGTAGAGGGTGGCAGTGAGTTGGAAGTAAGTCTAAAAAGAGAGAGGCTAGAGGAAGTGGATAATTTTGGGTACTTGGGGTCGCATATGGCAGGAAAGGGGGATTGGAGGTAGAGGTAAATAGTAGATTGACAGAAGCAAGTAAGTGTATTGGGGGATCAAAAAGTGCGATGAGAAATAGGCTCATGAGAATGGATGCAAAGAGGAGATTGTATGAAGGGATGGTTATATGGCGGCATTGTATCGGGCAGAGACTTGGGTTTTAAGAGAAACAGAGAGGAACAATTAAATGTGTTTGAGATATAATGTCTGAGAAGTATGAGGAGGAAAGCGAGAGTGGAAAAGGAGATGGCAGATAGGGCTGATGAAAGATTACTGGGTTGGTTTGGACACATGGAAAGAATAAGTGATGAAGATGTGTGGAAGGCAGATGTAGATGGAGTGAACTTGAGGGGACGACCGAGGATATGATGGATAGATGGGGTGAAAGGGGCGTTGAGAAAGAGGGGAATGTCTTTTGAGCAAGGGAAGGAGAAAGCAGGAGATAGGGATGAGTGGACAATGACCGTGTATAAATGATATTGTGATTCAAGAAAGGGAAAAGCAGGGGACAGGGGATAGGGGTGCTTATGAGTAAATTATATTTTGATGCAGCTCGAAGGGATTTCTCCCCATCTTTTTTTCTGCATGAGGGGACGGAGAAGGGGGGGGGTCCCCGATTAAATGAAGCGGTCTTGCTGTGTATGTGCTGTGTCTTGCTGCATTGTTTAACCCAGGGCATTTGGCGGATGCAGGGATGACCCGTCATCCACGAGGAGCTGAGATGGGAAGGGTGGAAAGGATAGTGGAGGGGATTGAAATGGATCGGAATAGGTATGTGCCTCTGACTTGGCTACTCCCTTATAAGAGGGAAAAAGCTCTTGGTATATTGATAGATATAATATACATATAAAACACATCCCTGGCCACAAAAATGTCCTTGCTGATACTCTCTTTCGAGGTATCAGTTTTAAGGGGGAAGATGTCACGCTCTAGTGTGTGTAATGTTATATCTTACGTATATGTTGTGTCTTACGTATGTGCATGTATATAATGTTAAGGGTATCTAATGTTGTATAATGTATAATGTATGGTGGTGTGAGATAACATAAAATATTAAGAAGCTGTATCCAGGACGACGTTCTAAACGTCCTAATACTTAACATTATGTAAATGCCCTATGAGAACTCGACGTCCCGGGCTAAGCCTCCCTCCGCCCGCCTACTGCACATATCGTGACGTCACAAGCGAAGATTGTAAAAAACAGCGACACGACCTCGCGGAGAAGAGAAGCAAACTTTCTTCAAGCCTGAATACCTCGGGCTCCCTTCCTCTATCGCCTCATTGCCGATCTCACGCAGTGTTCCTGCCAGCATGGAGAACTAGGACCCATTTTCTACTGGCTCATTGCCGATCTTATGCAATGTTCCTGTCACCGTGGAGAACTAGGATTCCCATCTTTATCGGGCCCTCACCGATATTGAAGCCTAGGTTGAAACAAGAAGAAAGAAAGGAAGAAGAAGCGGATAATGAAGAGCTGATATTATTGTTGAATGATTCATGTCTTAACATTATGTGATTATATATAACTGATTTGTGATTTTGTATATAGTTAAATAGAGATAGTAATTAATGTTGTCCATAGATAATAATTTTTTTCTCTCAGGCTTTGAATAACGATCACAAGGCATAAATTTTCTGTCACTCACTTTGGGCCATGGTAAGGATTTCCTACCATGTACATGACAGAGGTGTATCGTAACGGAGGGACGTGATACTTGACTTCTCTTACCCATTCATTGAATTTGTCTAAGAAATAAAGGTGTTGGAATCGATCATTACGTCAAGATGTCGTTCTCCATTTTTGGTCACCATTACTTCACTGCCTTTAAAAGAGTCCTATGTCCTCGAAGTAAT
Organism: Oratosquilla oratoria; assembly: GCF_046742065.1. NCBI lineage: Eukaryota > Metazoa > Arthropoda > Malacostraca > Stomatopoda > Squillidae > Oratosquilla > Oratosquilla oratoria. The sequence continues at coordinate 56,777,753 of NC_134791.1, forward strand.
TTGGTTTCACTATGACGGTATTTTTTTGTTTGTTTGAGAAATGACCAAAGTGCGGACCACTAATCATTACCATATCCCACCACTTCCTTACATCAGTTAATTTCCCTGGCCCGGTGAGATCATATGCAATGGTGGTTTCATATCGTATCCTATACTACCGGTGCACAAGTCCCAAAGCGTATATTGCCATAGCCACGTGTCATTCGCAAACGTCAACACTCTTTGGAACAAATTAGAAACGATCAGTTCATTCCCACCCAGGCCGGGGTAGAATTTATTATATAACTCAAACTAGAATAACCTTTCTGTCACTGCTCACAAGACTCTGTGGGTTGGGAATCACAAAAATTCAAACACCAAAAATCCTCTAAACTCACTGCAGCTTTTGCCGAACTTATAACAGCCTGTAACATTACGCGAACGTTACTTGGACTATGGTGAAGAGGGAGTGAATGAAGTTCAAGTGTGTTTTCTGGTTTTATTCTGGTTAGTGCGAGTGTCGATCTAGGCTGGGTCGGCGGTCAGGCTCCGAGGCTACCCTGACCCCAGAAGTGATCGCGGGTCTTGGGTCGCGCACCGCTAGTTACAAGTGCTGTAGAGAATTGCCTCTGGAGACCAAAGCCTGGCTCCTTATATACACTGCCTACGTACGCTACAGTAGCAAAGGACCCAGCCTCACTGAAACATGGCTCGGCAGGGCCTAGGTTTTGCTTTCATGAGGATACAAATGCCTGTAGTACAGGCGTGATAGAGACTTAATCTACACAATAGTAATATAAGGCCGAAGGCCAGCTGTTTCTACACCATATACACATTCCTTGTCCATCCCATTTCTGCAGCGACGATACTATAAGCCAAAATGTCGCGTAGACGCACATGTGGGGGACTCCGTTCACCACAAGCCCAAGTAAGCAGGAACACTGTAGATGAGAGTGTGATTCAGCAAATCAGGTGCAACATCTGTAAAAGTATTTCTTGTGTCGGATGAAATGAGGCACAGATTAAATAGCGAACAGGAGGAGGGTTGCCTCGAACTGACTAGCACTTTTACCGTTAAGAGTAAAATATTTCAGCTTAGAAAAACAGGAAGTTAATGTCTTAACCCTGATATATGGTTGGCTTACCAAACAGATATGCATACAGGACTATCTTTGGTGCCAACCTCGATGTAATGTACATCTGCATCGAGGTAAGGGTACTCATTGCTCAGATGCTGAAAGAAGGGCGCAAAGATGTTACAGTAGAGGTACCCTGCTTGTCTGCCATTAAGTAAAGTAATATTCTCATATGGAACTATTGATACCTTAAATAAGGTGCCTGTGGGCGCAGCGAAATCACTTCGTTGCCAGAATCTTCGACCCAATGGAACTCTTGTGGCTTTTCTCTTGTTACTGGCATACGGAGAAAAGTTCCGGGACGAGGACGAAAAGTTTCACCTTTTGTATATTCCCGACTCTCAGGAGGATGGCCGATCTGCTGGCCGATCAGAAACGCCAGTGCAAGAACCACACTATTGAGGTCTGAATTACTGTCGCAGGGGAACTAGATTAACACCTCTGAGGCAATGAACAATACTATTTCTGAGGCGGTTGTTATCGACAGCCGTCGGGAGATGCGATTCTACTTAGTTAACACGAACTTTGATGTATTAGTAGGTTAGAGCTATGTGATAATAAAAGGAAAGATAAGGTATACTGAATGACAATCACAGTCAATGACTGAAATGGAACAAATGGAGAGTGTAAAGGAGCACACTTAATCTTTTCACCATACAATTCTTTGGTGACGGATGTCGCATTGAAAATATGGGTGATAACAATACTATTGGTGATAACAGGTAGGAAAGTGTTACTGTGGCAGTAGTGTTAATGATAATAACACTGGTGATGGTAATGATATTAATGATTTCGAATATGATGGCGATAATGACAACAATAGAGGCGTTGGTGATGATGATGACGCTGGTGTGCTTCTTATGATAATAATGATGGATATGGGGAAGCTAGTGAGGTAATGATGAAAAGAACCACTTAAACGTGAGAGGGGAGGGAGAAGAGAAAAATTATATGAGATAATTAGAAGGGAGATTAGAACGAAAAGGAAACGCGGAGATGTCAAGGAAAAGATAAGAAAGAAAAGGAGGGAGGGAGCGAGTAGGAGGGGGTGGTCGAAAATGAGGAAGAGGAGGAGGAAAATGACCCAGGGGAGGAAGAAAATAGGAGAAGGTGAAAAGGAGAGAAGACAAACGAAAAAGAGGAAGAAGAGGAAGAAGACAAACAGGTGAATAAAAAGTGGAAAGGAGAGAGAAAGAGAGGGAGAAGAAGAAAGAAAACGAGGAAGGTGAGGGGAAAGGAAGGATGAAAAAAGGGAAGGTGAAAGGTGGGGGAACATGATAGTGAAAAGAAATACGAGGAGTTTGATGAAGGGGAAGAGAAGGAATGAAGGGAAAAGAGAAGAAAAATGAAGAAAGGGGAAGGGCGAGGGGAGTGGTGAGTTCGAAGAGGAGGGGGACGAGGAAGAAGAAAAGTAGGATGTGGACTAGTAGGGTCAGAAGGAAATGAAAAAGGAGTCGACAAAGGAGAAAGATAAAGAAAAGGAGAATGGAGGATTAGGGGAGAAGGAGGAGGAAGAGAAAGAAAAAAAGGAGGGTCAAGGGACGAGAGAATTCGGAGGAGGAGGAGGAGGAAGAGGAAGAGGAGGGGTAGAAAGATAAAGGGAGAATGGAGGATTAGGGGAGAAGGAGGAGGAAGAGAAAGGAAAAAAGGAGGGTCAAGGGACGAGAAAATTCGGAGGAGGAGGAGGAGGAGGAAGAGGAGGGGTAGAAAGATAAAGGGAGAATGGAGGATTAGGGGAGAAGGAGGAGGAAGAGAAAGGAAAAAAGGAGGGTCAAGGGACGAGAAAATTCGGAGGAGGAGGAGGAAGAGGAGGGGTAGAAAGATAAAGGGAGAATGGAGGATTAGGGGAGAAGGAGGAGGAAGAGAAAGGAAAAAAGGAGGGTCAAGGGACGAGAAAATTCGGAGGAGGAGGAGGAGGAGGAGGAGGAAGAGGAGGGGTAGAAAGATAAAGGGAGAATGGAGGATTAGGGGAGAAGGAGGAGGAAGAGAAAGGAAAAAAGGAGGGTCAAGGGACGAGAAAATTCGGAGGAGGAGGAGGAGGAGGAGGAGGAAGAGGAGGGGTAGAAAGATAAAGGGAGAATGGAGGATTAGGGGAGAAGGAGGAGGAAGAAAAGGGAAAAAAGGAGGGTCAAGGGACGAGAGAATTCGGAGGAGGAGGAGGAGAAGGAGGAGGAGGAGGAGGAGGAGGAGGAGGAGGAGGAAGAGGAAGGGTGGAAAGATAAAGGGAGAATGGGGGATTAGGGGAGAAGGAGGAGGAAGAGAAAGGAAAAAAGGAGGGTCAAGGGACGAGAAAATTCGGAGGAGGAGGAGGAGGAGGAGGAGGAGGAGGAGGAGGAGGAGGAGGAAGAGGAGGGGTAGAAAGATAAAGGGAGAATGGAGGATTAGGGGAGAAGGAGGAGGAAGAGAAAGGAAAACAGGAGGGTCAAGGGACGAGAGAATTCGGAGGAGGAGGAGGAGGAGGAGGAGGAGGAGGAGGAAGAGGAAGGGTGGAAAGATAAAGGGAGAATGGGGGATTAGGGGAGAAGGAGGAGGAAGAGAAAGGAAAAAAGGAGGGTCAAGGGACGAGAGAATTCGGAGGAGGAGGAGGAGGAGGAGGAGGAGGAGGAGGAGGAAGAGGAGGGGTAGAAAGATAAAGGGAGAATGGAGGATTAGGGGAGAAGGAGGAGGAAGAGAAAGGAAAAAATGAGGGTCAAGGGACGAGAAAATTCGGAGGAGGAGGAGGAGGAGGAGGAAGAGGAGGGGTAGCCTGTACCTGTCTGTAGTGCTGCGAGCGCAGTCGGCAGGATGGGTGTTCGCGTATTGATCCCGTCGCAATACCACGACCTCACCACACTATGCCCCGACCATACTTCTATCACCATACTCGCTCCCGCCAGGACTCTTATGGGCAAACAGTAGCATGACGGTAGGGCTATCATGCTCTTCCATATCATTTCATGCTCAATGCGTTATAACATTTCCAAATATGCCACCTTAAGGTCAAGCTACCTTATCACCTTATGTAATCTCTATGGTATACAATCAACACTGAAATATCTCCGCTCTTCAATGTGCCATGATAAGGCACATTATAATCGCATCATCAATCCATTTCCGTCCGTCGTTCACTATACCAAAAACACAGTGACACTATTCTTTATAACTATCCACCAAACCTCTTCGCTCTATACTCACATTATCCAACCATTCACTTTCCACCATGGTTCTCATCATTCAATCCATTGATATCACTTTCACTTCTCTAACCACACGCCCATAACTACTATCCTTCTCTTATGCTATGGCCCATATCGTTACTAACATCACATATCAAATACATCCGTCATAGTTTGAGTAGCGAGGGTTAACTTTCCAGGTATCCAGTCCCTGTCAGTAATTCCATTTCAAGATCCTTCAACGCTTCACCTCATCTCCATACCAAGAAGATGATAACAGGATCGCGAGGCGAGACGTGGGAATGAAAACGTATTGCTCATCGGGACCTGCTCCCTCTTGGGAGTGGCCGGGAGTTGGGTAGGGACCGAGATTGACAGTATTCAAGCCACCATGTCTCCTGCTAAATGTAATATCAATTTCCGGTAGACCACGGCACGCCCTCCAGCGATGGCGCATGGCAGAGGCCGGGGTGGTGACCACTGGGAACCCTTATTCATAACAGGCGGTCTAGGCCCAGTGGCCACTCTGTAAGCACAGCTCGACATCAACCTACATGACTGACCATCCCTAATTGAGGTCCTCTCTGCTAACCACACATGGAGAAGGGGGCTAGAAAAGGTGCTCCAGACATAGCCTTTCCCCAGGCTTAACCAGGCTGGGGAATAGCCCCCAGCATGGCCACCCATATTGTGGCATGAATAATGATATTAATAATGATGATACTACTACTACTATTACTACCACTACCATTACTACTACTAGTAATAATAATAATAATAATAATGATAATAATGATAATAATAATAATAATAATAATAATAACAATAATAATAATAATAATAATAATAATAATAATAATAATAATAATAATAATAATAATAATAATAATAATAATAATAATAATAATAATAATAATAATAATGATAATAATAATAATAATAATAATAATAATAATAATAATAATAATAATAATAATAATAATAATAATAATAATAATAATAATAATAATAATAATAATAATAATAATAATAATAATAATAATAATAATAATAATAATGATAATAATAATAATAATAATAATAATAATAATAATAATAATAATAATAATAATAATAATAATAATAATAATAATAATAATAATAATAATAATAATAATAATAATAATAATAATAATAATAATGATAATAATGATAATAATAATAATAATAATAATAATGATAATAATGATGATAATAATGATAATAATAATAATAATAATAATAATAATAATAATAATAATAATGATATCAATAATAATAATAATAATAATAATAATAATAATAATAATAATAATAATAATAATAATAATAATAATAATAATAATAATAATAATAATAATAATAATAATAACAATAATAATAATAATAATAATAATAATGATAATGATAATAATAATAATAATAATAATAATAATAATAATAATAATAATAATAATAATAATAATAATAATAATAATAATAATAATAATAATAATAATAATAATAATAATAATAATAATAATAATAATAATAATAATAATAATAATAATAATAATAATAATAATAATAATAATAATAATGATGATAATAATAATGATAAAAAGTAATCATCTATATACCTAGAGATTCTTCCCTCTTATAAGTACGCCAGAGGGACGTACTTATTTCCACCCATTCCACTCCCTTCCACCACCCCATCCAGCCCACACATCTCCCCTCCTCATGGATGGCGGGTCATCCCTGCATCCGCCAACTGTCCTGGGTCAAACGCAATATAGCAAGACACAGTACATCCACAGCAAGGCCGCTTCGTTTATTCGGCGACCTCCCACTCTGTGTCCTCTCATGCAGAAAAAGAGAAGATGGAAGAAATCCCTTCGGACTGCGTCAAAAAATCATTCACATGTAAGCACCCTCTAGCCCTCATCTCCCATCCTTCCTTTACTTGCATAACAGTATCATCCATACACAGTCATTCTCCACTCATCCCTATCTCCTGCCTTTTCCCTTCCTTGCTCAACAGACATTCCCCTCTTGCTCAACGCCCCCTTCACCCCATCCATCCATCTCATCCTCGGTCGTCCCCTCAAGTTCACTCACTCCACCTCTGCCTTCCACACCTCTTTTACTAATTTTTCATCACTCATTCTTTCCATGTGTCCAAACCATCCCAATAGTCTTTCATCAGCTCTAAATGCCATCTCCTTTTCCACTCCCACCCTCCTCCTCACCTCCTCGTTTCTCACTCTATCCAACCTAGTAACCCCTAAAACTCTTCTCAGATATTTCATCTCAAGCATATTTAATTTTTTTCCTCTCTACCTCTCTTAAATTCTAAGTTTTTGCACCATACGATGCCGTCGGCACAACCACCCCTTCATACAATCTTTTCTTTGCATCCATTCCCAGTTGCCTATTTCTCATATAGATTTTTAATTCCCCAATGCATTTACTTGCTTCTCTCAATCTACAATTTACCTTCATTTCTACTCCTCCCTTTTCTGCCTCACGTGACCCAAAATACCTAAAGATATCCACTTCCTTCAGCCTCTCTCTTTTTGGATTTACCTCCAACTCACTGCCACTCTTTACCCTCGTACATCTCATCACCTTACTTTTACCCATATTTACTTTCAACTTTCGCCTATCGCATTCCTTTCCAACTCCGTCACTAACTCCCTATGATGTTCTTAATGCTGCTTCTTTCTTTTTCAGATCGCCTATTTTGGTCGCCCATAATGATGAACTTTGGGTTCGGTGGTAATTCATCTTGAGTAACTTGCACTTGTTCATAGAAGTATATTTTCTCTGTGAGTGGTATGCTTCTCTGCGGTGGATATACTTCAGTCACGCCAAGCAGTTCAATCTCAATCTCCAATGTAATGTCAACAATTCTCTCATTTGCGAAGAAGGTTCTCTGAATGTTATCAGCCAGTTCAAGCGAAACCAGAAAAGAAACTCCATACTGAGAGATGTCATCACATCCCCTGTGCACTAAAAGCTAGTTTTTGTGCGCTCTTTTGCTACCCTCTCTTTTGTAACTCGTTTCACAAAGTCTAAGAAGCTTAATGTTTTCCTCAAACATCAGCTACACCATGTCTTCAATCTTACCATTTAGCGTTGACGCATTTGCAATACTAAAGCGGAGTCCAGGTCTCAGTTCAAAGGTGTTTCTGGGTCTGAGTGGTCTGTTCTCTCCAATCCGAGTCCTCATTACTTGTTTAAAAAAAATAAAAAGTCCCTGTCCGTTTGTTAGACCTGTCACAGGGCCCCTTTCCATTTATACGGGCTTGGAATTGACAGGAAGTCAGTTAACACACACACACACACACACACACACACACACACACACACACACACACACACACACACACACACACACACACACACACACACACACACACACACACACACACACACACACACACACACACACACACACACACACACATACACACACACATACACACACACACACACACACACACACACACACACACACACACACACACACACACACACACACACACACACACACACACACACACACACCCCCACACACACACACACGACTCGGTGGCGCAGTTGGTAGAACGATGAACTACTAGCATGGTGGTGCGCGTAGTGCTTGGTTCGAATCCTGCCCAGGGCCGAAATTATTTCGGTACAGCTGCGCTTCGGGTCGTTACTCTGATTCTCGTGGGCGGGGAGTTGGGTGTGTGTGTGTGTGTAAGGTCATAGCGTTACCCATAGATCGGACCTACGAGCTCTGAGCTCTCTTCCAGGAGGGAAATAGCTGTCGATCACGAGTCGAACACGTGATCCAAAGACAAAGACCAAGTGAATACACACACACACACACACACACACACACACACACACACACACACACACACACACACACACACACACACACACACACACACACACACACACACACACACACACACACACATATATACACACACACACACACGAGTGGAATTCGACAAGGTTTGCACCGATAATGTTTCTTGTCTGTGTCAATGACATGATGGGAGGAACAATAACCTATGCTAACATATCTACAGACGACGCAAAAGTAATGAGAAAATTGAAAAAAAGAGGAGGACGGTAGGCTATCTAAAAAATCTCTAGACACTATTTTTGCATGGAAGGAAGAATGGGAAAAGAAGTTCAACACCGCAAAATGCAAAACTGTAAGTGGGCAATAGTGGCAAAAGACCATCCTTAAGCTATTCCTTAGGTAGTGAACCAATTACAAAAACAAAAGAGGAGGAGTATTGGGAGTCTTGATAAAAGACATCCTGTCACCTGACAGACATATCAGCAGGATTGTAGGAGAAACATACAGACTACTGCTGAATATTAAAGTGGCGTTTGAATATATGGTTGAAGAAATTATGAGAAAAAAACTCATCGAAACCCTGATCCATCCAAAACTGGAATATGCGTCAGTGGTATGGTCCCCACACAGAGTGAAGGATATAAGCAAGATTGAGAGAATACAAAGGGCAGCAACAAAACTGGTCCCCAGCCTGGCATAACCCGTATGAGAAAAGACCAAAAACACTGGGGCTGCCAATTTTGAAAGATCGAAGAGAAAGAGGTGATATGGTTACAGAATTCATGTCATAAAATGGGACAGATTACATTGACAGAAGAGATCTCCTGATTAAAGATGGGAGGGCTTGAAGAGGTCATGGGGACACATCAAGAAAGACCACATGTGTAAAGGATGTGAAGAAATACAGTTTTCCATATAGCCGCATAGATACGTGTAATGGCTTAGAGGGTGATATAGCCCAAGCTCAAACAATACACGAATTCAAATCTAAATATGATTATTGGAAATCAAGGACAAGATTCAGAAGATGAACAATGTTCCAAGCGCCCACACGGAGAGCCCGCTGGAGGTTCAGCCAGGGCTTGACTCAACGTGTTTGTGCTTCCTTTGAAATACCCTGGCACCCTGCACAGCAGGTTTTGTGATTTTGACGGGGACAGGTTCCAAGCCTATCCCCACCATATGTGTTTAGTATGGATGCCATAAACACATGTCTGTGATTCGTTCTCCCACGCCCCCATCCACCACCGAGGTCAACGAGGGGAGACCTGGATTTGGTTATACGTAGTAACCCAATAGTTCCAAGGGTCATGAGAGAGTATACGCACCCACCACCTTGACACTAGGGGATGACAGCCGCGGACTGTGCGGTTTCGGCCCAGATGGTCGTTGTTGACTCAGGGCGTGCCTGACCCATAGATTAAAGTTAATCAGCCCACCCGATTCGCCTCAACGAGCCAAGTGGGACCACCCATCGTGGCCTGAATAGATGATCAAAGAGGCATGTTGTTAGTCCCAGGGGGGCACCTCAATACTAACATGGCATTAGGACATTACTCATCCTCCAAGACATCCGTCTTCAGGCTCTGCAGGGATGCCACGCACGACAAACACGTGGGTTGTTGACCCATAACAGGGTTGGATGGCCATTGACTCAGAGTTCATTTGCCCTTTTCATGGTTTTAATTTTTCCTCCATCTGGGTGTAAAATACAACCTCCTCATTGGTGGGTCACCGGTGGAGGGGCCGGTTTAGTCGCCGAAACTCCGACGATGCAGCAGGTAGTACATGGAAGCTTGCTTGTAGAAACCGTGAAGGGGACTGGCGCCGGTGTGTGAGGGAAGCAACGCGCTCCATGGCGTATGCCCCCAATTGATGATGATAGTTATATACATTAATTTAGAACTATACATGAATTTAAGGCTAGGTATGATAAAAAAAAACTAGAGAATAGGAGACAGGACCAAACGAGTGTTGCGCCCTTTCTGTAACCTGCAATTAGATAAATACAATTAAGTAAACACACACACGCACGCACGCGCGTGCGCGCGCGGCACACTTACAAACAAGTTGAAAACAATTATATAAACCATCCACAGGGAGGAAGAAAATAATTTGGAAAGAAGTGATGTTAACAAATGCAAAAATGAACCGAAACTGTTTTATATTATGCTAAGTTGAGACACAGCGAAATAATCACCAAACTAATAAAGGGTGGTGAGGCCTTGGAAGAAGCCACAGCTTAGGTAGAAATAATAAATGAAAGTTTCCAATCTGTCTTCACAAAAGATAATCTTTGGAGGAAAGCGAGGTGGGCAAGAATTCTGGTTTAGAAGATATAAATGTAGAAGTGAGGAAGATCCTCAACCTTTTGGGATCATTGGGTGTGGCAAAAGCTTTATGACCTGACGGGATCTCAAAGGGAATATTTAAAGAATGTAAGGAACAACTGGCGGACAATATTCACAGTCCTATTTCATGTTCGTTGAAAGAAGGCATAGTGCCGCTTGATTGGAAAATGGGCTAATATGGTACCAACTCACAAAGGTGGAAGGAGACATCACTAGATTATAAGTCACTGTCATTGACCAGCACAATAGTGAAATTATGTAAAAGGATTATGAAAGGTCGATGAGCCAAATAGCTTGAGAAGATGAACATTCTGACAGACAGTTAATATGGTCAGATCTGGAAGATCATGTATCCAGAACCTTTTAAGATTCTACTAGAGAGCGAATGATATGCTGCGAGAGAGAGAGGGGTGGGTAGATTGCGCGTACCTCGACCTAGAGAAGGTATTTGATAAAGCACCTCACTGTCGACTTATGTGGAATTTGGAGTATGCTGTATGACTGAGAGACAAACTACTCGAATGAAATATTTCATGAAGGGGGAATACACGAGCACAGTAGTAAAGGATAAGATGTCAAGATGGAGAGTAGTAACGAGAAGAGTTCCACAAGAATTATGCATAGTTACATTTTGTATATTTGTTATAATTCTTATCTTTATGATTCTTCCTCTATTGACTTCCCTGTTTTGAGAATAAAACCAAGGGCTACATTATCGCTTTTACCTATCCGACAGCGGTGATTTATTGTTTCAGATAAATAATTTTTTTCAGTGATCATATCCAGTCTTTCTGGTATGTCGTCGTCTCTATATCTTGTTGATGCTTTTACCCATTGGGTTGTTATATTACTCATTGTTATGATCAGCAATGTATTGTGAAACGATTCCTCACCTTTAACTGTTTTTACTCCTGCCATTTCATCTCTCCACAATTAGTATTTCTTATCAGAGTTAAATGTTTTTTTTTATTGTTTCTAATTGGTTGACTGTATTAATTTTTTATGCTCTGCCTTATTTCATGTCTTTGTTTTTTGGTGGGATATATGCCATTCCGAAGTTTCTTTTTCTTCCTCCTTTCGTTGTAATGCTTATGTGGTAAAAACCAAACACATTGTACTTTCTGGTAGGAGTTTATTGCGTAGTTCTACACACAAGTATGGCAGGAAGTGATCTGTCACCAGCGAATGCTTGGGGGCCTAGCCTCGGCATCATGACGCGCCCGTGCCCCACTTCCTGATACATTGTTGTCAGGCGGGAAAAAGATTAGACAAAACAATACATACAAACATCTGTAGGTATATACATAAGAATATACAGAAAGAAGAGAACAATTACATATAATGAGGAATATGTATGTAAAATGGTTAAGGGTTACATATACTAAATACCTTAATGCTATGACGCGTACAATTGGCATAGACGCATACGCCTGTAGCGTACGCCTAATGACGTATATATAATCGGTTATATAATTGTGTATAGGGCACTTATATAATGTAATGACTACATAGGTTTACTTATACAATACATTTACAATAAATATATGATGATATTAAGTACTCATGTATAACAAAGAAGTATTACATATACAATAAAGGAGATACATATACAATAAATATATACAATAATTAAGTAAGAAAGAGCTTGCCACACTTATATAAAATTCTCGATCATTCTTTCTCTAATTGCCACTTTTTCGACCTTTATGTTTATTTGTTTACTTATATTTACCGCTGTCGTCATTCCTATTTTTTTTTCTCTTCTGTCTAACCACCATATGTCATGCTGGCCTTCACCCATCTGAATATCAACATTTCCACTGGACTTGGTCTCGACAGAATACAGTACGTCTAGTTGTTTCTCGAATTTCTTCTACTTTTTTGTTTTGTTTTCTCTCTTGTTCAGCTGTTTCCTTCTTTACCCAAACATCCTTGTATTCGTCATTTATTGTAGGTTTCCATATCCTCTAAATTATCTCATTCATCGTTCTTTGTAATGTAAACGATTTCAACCGCCCGTTCACCTCCTAAAGCCTAAACTACACCCTTCTATTCTTTCGTGTACATCTACTTCATTGCTCATAATTACTTGCACATTTTGTTTTGCTTTCTTGCTTTTGTTTCTATTTCTGTTCTTGTTGATAAAAGTTCCCCTTTCCATCCAAGCTCAACAATACATTTTCATCAACGTTTCTCTATTTCTAAGTGCTTTTATCGCCCTTCTTTTCACACCTCTTTTGTTGATTCATTATTTTATTAAAGCGAGCTTTTCCAACCTATTCTGTTTGATCTCTGTATTTTCTTTGTTCTCATTGGCTTCTCCATTGCTTTTATTTAAACTGTTCCCTCGCTTATCTCTTCTTTTCCTAAATTGCTTTCATTTGACCAAACTCACCCTTTTTATTTTCCAAGTTTCATGAAATTTAATTAGAGTCCTAAGTTTCCAATTTTTGTCTCCTGGGCTGATCGTTGTCTATTGAGTGCACTCACATTTTCTTTTGCCTTTGTCATGTCGTCCATTATGGTCATCAGTAACTCTAGGACATTATTTTTCTTGGCTGGTATACATTACGGCGACCATTTTCGTCGACTCCAGGCTTTACCTACCTTCTGAGTTTTAGATGTACTAGTACGCTGGTTAAGCAATGGTTGTTAAGGGAGAGTAGATGTGGCAACTATATGTTTATTTACATTGTAGTAAAAATGTATGGGCCAAAGCAAACACCATTATAATGACCAGTTTACCATTTTCAGAATTTCCACTATATTCATGAAGTTGATATGATATTGATATGACCAATTAAATAAACAGTGACCAATATCAACAAGAGTCAAGGGGTGGTTCATGGCGAGCAGTGTGGATACATGAATGGACACCTGCTCGAGGCTAGGTAGACCTGTGCATATAAAATGGTATTTTGCTGTGGAAGGGACACAGGGCAAACGACGTGAGATGTGTGAATGTGATGTGAATACGTCCAAATTTGTATGAGTGTTTTTAACCAATTTTATTTTATCATGACCGCCCCCCCCCAAAAAAAAAATATATATATATATACATATTGCAAAAGTAATCACAAAACCACGTGACTATATGTATAAACACCATGTGAGGACGGAGCCTTTATTTGTACGACGTTTCGCTTATCACAGCTTTTTCAAGGCACAAATAAAGGCTCCGTCCCCACATGGTGTTCAACTCGTCAGTCTTGTCGGCAATTGCTACTTTCATGAAGAAGAAAAAAAAAAATATATATATATATATATACATGTATATATATATATATATATATATATATATATATATGTATATATATATATATATATATATACAGGGTGTTCCAAAAAATTTGACGTCATTTCGCAGGCCAATAATTTTGGCAATTTTTGTTGAAACGACCTCAAATTTTCACAGCTTGCATAGAAATAGTTCAAGATTTTATGTTTAATGTTTGACATTTATCTCTTTTCAGGTTGAGAAATGCCATTCACTTCAAAAGAAAAGTCATTTTGCGTGTTGGAATATGCTCAAACACAGTCACCCAAGACCGTGCAGCGTGCCTTCTTTGCAAAATTTGCCAAAAATGCACCAAATAGTAAACAAATTTGGACCTGGCACCAAAAATTTAAAGAGGAAGGCTGCTTATGCAGGGCTAAAGGATCTGGACGGCCATCAACATCGGAAGAGAAGGTCGAGAAAGTTCGTGAAACATTCCTGCGAAGTCCCCGGAAGTCTGTAAGAAGAGCAAGTGTGGAAACCCAGATTCCTCGAACAACAGTTTGGCGCGTTCTGAGGAAACGATTGCAAATGAAACCCTACAGGCTGCAGCTCCTTCAGGCTTTAAAGGAAGATGACAAGCGAAAACGTAAAGAATTCTGCTATGATATGCTAGAGAAACTTGAAGAAGACGAGTTCGATGAGCGTCTAATTTTTAGTGATGAAGCCACGTTTCATACGAATGGCAAAGTCAATAAGCATAATGTTCGCATTTGGGGCGAAGAAAATCCCCATGCCACAATTGAGCACGAGAGGGACTCACCAAAAGTGAATGTGTTCTGCGCCATCTCCAAGAATCAAATTCATGGACCGTTTTTCTTTGAAGGAAATGTGAACGGGGATGTTTATCTGCAAATGCTTCAGAACTGGCTATTTGATCAGCTCATTGAAAATGAACATGAAAGCTTCATTTTTCAACAGGACGGGGCTCCACCTCACTGGAAGCTCACTGTACGGGCCTATCTCAATGAGAATCTGCCAGAGAGATGGATCGGGCGTGGTGGTGAGGAAGACAATTTGCTGCTGAAATGGCCACCACGATCACCTGACCTGACACCGTGTGATTTTTTCCTCTGGGGATATGTGAAAGGACTTGTCTATGTCCCCCCTCTTCCTGCTAACGTTGAAGAACTCAAGCAGAGAATCACTGCCGCACTGGAGAATGTTACCAAAGACATGCTGCAGCGTGTTTGGCACGAGTTTGAGTACCGACTTGACGTGTGCAGAGTCACAGGCGACTCTCATATTGAACATTTGTGAAACTTGTGAAATCGGTCATAGAATCTACAAATCTTTGTTTTTTTCTTTGAAATGTCAACTAATAAAACTTATGATGTTCAACATAAAGTTTGTGCAGTTTCATTGAGATGCACTTAGTAGTTTCCTAGATATTGGCATTTAAAATGACGTCAAATTTTTTGGAACACCCTGTATATATGTGTATATATGTATATGAATATATACATATATGTATATGTGTGTGTGTGTGTGTATGTAGGTATATATATATATATATATATATATATGTATATATACATATATTTATATACATATATATATATATATATATATATATATATATATATATATACTAAATAATCATGCAGAAACCACAGGGAAATTAAATTCGAAATACTAAACGATTTCGTCTATTACAACATCTTCGGAGTACTCTGAAGATGTCGTAATAGACGATTTTTTTTTTTAGTATTCCGAAATTTAATTTCCCTGTGGTTTCTGCATTATATATATATATATATATATATAAATATATATATATATATATATATATATATATATATATATATATATATACATATATATAGACAGTAAAGTAATGTCGTAGCACATTAGTAAAATAAACTTTTATCCCACAGTCGGAAAAGAAGACACTAATGTCGAAAGTTCTGTATATTTAGATCACTAACTGTGATCCTCTTCAGCAGAATGGGCACATAATAGAAGACATATACATATATACAAAAATGTGAGGTGAGAAAAAGGAACAAGAGAAGAGCTCAGGTTACGTGACCGACATTCCGCGGGTCTTGTGAGTTTTCGTCCCCTTGAAGTAAATGAGGTAGTAGTCGATTGACAGCTGAAGTGGTAATGCAGTCAGGTGACCATTGAACATTTGAAATATTAGAATTAGGGAAATATTTAATCAGGGAAGACTCGATTATTTTCCTTCTGAAACTATATTTTGACTTATACATTGTTTCAGCATCATCCCAATGTATGCGATAATCTTTATTTGCAATATGCTGAAATACCGCGGAGCTTTCTTGACCATATTTTACTGAATTCTTATGTTCTTTGATTCTGGTTGCCAAGTCTCTTCCAGTTTGTCCCCAGTAAACATTATCACAATCTAAACATGGCAACTTATAAACACTTGGGTTGATGTCACTTGATGGTCTACGGTGTACATTAACTATTTTTCTGAACAAGGTATTGGGATAATTGAAGATGACGTTGATATTTTCTTTTGGCAATAATTGGGACATTTCATTTATGGAGTTACTAAAAGATAACTTTATACATTTGTTATACCATTTGTTCTTAATAGTAGAATGGGGAGTAGATTTATGAAAACTTATCTTAGCTTTGCCAGGGGGTTTCTGTAAAAACCAATCCGGGTATCGTAATCTTGGAAGTTGTTTTCTTACTGATGTGACATCAACCCAGGTGTTTATAAGTCGCCATGTTTTCGGAAACGTGAAAACACACAAGCCCAACAACCCCATTCGTCCTATCATCTCCCAAATTCCCACAGCAACTTATTCAGTAGCTAAAAGACTGAACGAAATTCTCACCCCATACGTACCCACGGATTACGCTCTGACATCAGCCCAAGAATTCCTAGAAATCCTAACAAATGCCCCTCCCGCAGAAAATCACATTATAGCATCGTTGGACGTAGAAAGTCTATTCACAAACATCGACGTCGACAGAACAATACAATTCATCCTAGATAGAGTCTATCGATGCGACAACACACCGACACTGAACATTCCAGAAGCTTCCTTACGCACTCTTTTAGAAATCTGTACCAAAGAAGCCCCCTTCACATGTCCACGCGGAAACATGTACAAACAAATCGATGGAGTCGCCATGGGCAGCCCCTTAGGAGTCCTTTTCGCAATTTTTTTCATGGGAACCATAGAGAAGCTCACACTCTCCACCAACCGACCCTCCATTTATTGCCGCTATATAGATGACATTTTCGTTAGAGTCAAAGATATTCAAGAACTCCAAAGACTCAGAGAACGACTCATAGAAGCTTCCGGCCTTAATTTTACGTTCGAAGAATCGAACAATGGCCGCTTACCCTTCCTCGATGTCTTAGTAACCAGTCATAACAACAAGTACACCACATCAGTATACGTAAAACCCAGC
>NC_134791.1:56807414-56809914 GCF_046742065.1 Oratosquilla oratoria
TCCTCATTTCTCACTCTATCTATCCAGCCTAGTAACCCCTATCATACTTCTCAGGTACCTCATCTCAAACACATTCAAACTCCTTCTCTCTTCCTCTCTTATGTTCCATGTTTCTGCCCCATACAGTACTGTCGGCACAATCACTTCTTCATACAATCTCCTCTTAGCATCCATTCCCAAATGTCTATTTCTCATTACACTTTTTAATCCCCCAAGGCATTTACTCGCTTATCTCAATTTACGTTCTACCTTCACCTCCACTCCTCCCTTTCCCACCACATTCGCACCCAAGTATCTAAAACTATCCACTTCCTCCAGTCTCTCTCCCTTAATACTCACTTCCAGTCTGCTACCACTTTCTCCACTTATACATCTCATCACCTTACTTTTATCCACATTTATCTTCAACTTCCTTCTTTTGCACACCTTCCAAAATTCTGTCACTAACTTCCTCAATCCCTCCTCTGATCCTGCTACAAGCGCAGTGTCGTCCACAAACAATAGCTGGCTTATCTCCCACTTTTCTCCATTTTTTTTAACCATCTCCAATCCCTGGCCCACTACCTTTGCATTTACCTCTCGCAGAATTACAATCCAACATGCTGTACTGTAAAATGAAGCTGTATTGTTACATGCATTTAATGCATCCAATTGAATTGTTCACCGTGTTCAAAATAAAGAATGGCGAGTAAGTAAACTAAGGGATGGAATAGATAGAAATCTTACACTATAATGTATCCATAATTTTCTTCTTATCACAGAATATAAAATATTATATTAAAGTTAGAAAATTTTATGATTCATAAAAATCACGGTTACGAAAACAAAGTATGAGGCCTTTATGAACAAAACTAACTATATTATTGATGATACAAATAATTAACGCATCTGCATACTATGGACGACATAATCTCATTTCAGAAAAGTAATCTCGTTAAGCCTAAGCAACGTGTGCCAGACCGGTGCACACTTCGGGCGGGCACAAGTCAAAATGACGTTAGAGCAGATTTCTAATTATCAATTTTTAACGTGGGAAAAGTAGTGAATGGGAGGGTGGTTGAGAAGACGTTAATGGATTATGTAATGGTGCCCAAAGGATGGACTAAAAGAGTTCTGGACGTTAATATATATGTATTTTTGGGGGGAGAGCAGGCGATTGTCAGGTCATTATCTGATGGAAGAAAAATTGAGAGGGATGGAAAAGTGAAGGAGGAAAGATTAGAGAGGTAGAGAAGAGCCAAAAATGAATACATCAAACGGGATGGATAAGGAGAAGGAATACAAGAAGTTGAGATAAGCATGAGAGGTGACAAAGGATGGGCAGGATAGGAGTAGAGGAATGAGTATGTTTCAAGTGATAAAGTTTGCAAGAAATGGTATGTAGGATAAGTAGGAGGAGAGAGAACTGAAGGCAAAGCAGTTGACTGGCAGGATGAAGTGGTGGTGAAAGAGTAAAGATCTTATGAGGATATGAGGCAGAGTGGAACTGGAGAAGCATATGAGAAGTACAAAAAGAAGAGAGTAGAAACAAGGCGCAAGTTGAGGGAGGCAAACAAATAAGCAAATGTAGAATTGGGTAGAAGTTTGACGGAGAATTTTAAAAAGAATGTATTTGAAGAAAGTAAAATGAGCGAGAGAGGTGTATCAGGTTGAGAGGAAAAGGTAAATGGTGCAGACGGACAGATATTAATAGAAATAAAGCCGATGAGGGGAAGATGGGTAGAGTATTTATATGGTTTGGTGAATGCGGAGAAAGTTATATGTATATACATATACATACATACATACATACATACATACATATATATATATATATATATATATATATATATATATATATATATATATATATATATAAATACTAGTAAATCTGTTATGTATGTATACGGGTACCATGTAACCCAGTACTACCTATTGCATGGTCGGCTTGTCAGCGAATAAACCAGCTCCACCACTGGTCACGATAGCAAGGTGAGAGTGTTGGACATCCCAGAAAAAGAAAACCATCAAAATTGCAGATGAACTCTTGAATCAATATGATGTTGGCGAGGATACAGCACACTTTGGGCTTCATCTCTCTTATTGCAGTATATACTCTTACTGAGGTATATAACCTTGAAGAGAAGACGTTATATGCCAAGCCTGAAGTTGACCAATGCCCGCCAAGAGATACACTTATTGTTTTGGGCGACTTCAATGCTGTCATTGCCACCGACAGAGTTGGCTATGAAGTATGTATTGATCCCTATGTCTCTGGAACCAGGAACATCAACAGTTTTCTCCTTCTGAACGTTGTAAATTCTAGAAGGCTGAAGATTGATGGTTCCTTGTTCCTGAGAAGAGAGCCACACCAATGGACATGGTACAGTAATGCCGGAGGAATGGCCAAGGAAATCGATCATATACTTGTTAGCACTCGTTGGAAGATCCTACAGAACTGCAGGGATCACACTGCGTATCAAATCCAGAAGAATCCCAAGATGTAACCCACCTGGGTTTC
>NC_134791.1:56819914-56832414 GCF_046742065.1 Oratosquilla oratoria
AACACAAATGAGAGTTTGCCACAGCTTTATGCTCATAATATTTGATTCCTATACTCAACAAAGAATATATAAACACTAGCAATTTTTGAACTCATTCACAGGGGTGCGACTATATTGGAACCATTACATGCCGTGATATAAGTTATTCATTATGCTTTGACTCATTACATATCATGTGCATTCCATACATATAGCTATCTTTTCTAATTATAATATTAAAAAGAGTGGGCCAAAACAATTAGTGATACATTATTTGGGAATCCCAGATATACATAACTATCAAATATTCGTTCACTGAGGGGCGACCATGTTGAAAGGGACGTGGAAGATCAACTTGTTCAAGCGATCTGCTCCGTGTCGGCTGTAGCTCACCGCACTGCCTGTTCATGAACTTTCAGCCATGGATGTACATATAACCCCTCCTACTACCATGAGCGATGCACGCTTGCTTGCTTGCTTGTCTCGCCGCGTGTCTGCCTGCTTGCCCGACTCTCTGCCTGTCCTGTCGCGCCTGCCTACCTGCCTATTTCGTCCTGCTCACTTGCCTGTCTGTTTCTCTACCTGCTTCCCTGTCTGCCTGTCTCGTCCTGCCTACCTACCTTCCCCAGGTCACCCATCCGCCCATCGCGGTATTTTCGTAAATAGACCCGAAATAACTCCCACAATTTAAAAATCCGTCTCTGGCGAGATCCCAAAATATCTGCAGCCTGGGACAAAAAATCCTGCCGTCGGGGTAAGGACTGGGGTTGAGTCGGGGTTGAGAAGGGCTCTGCGGGACTGACTAGACACGGCTTTGATACCGATCAAATTTTCGTGGATGGTGTTGATCTTATTTGAACAACGAAGTCAACCGAACAATCAATCAATTCTATGATAAAATCCACAACTCTCACTCCCAAGTTTCTCTCTTCCTTTACTTATGTAATTAGATAATTACCCATTCAATAGAGGAGTGATAAATGTTTATACAACTATTTCTAATATTTTGCATTTCTTCATAGTGAAACTGATTTTCCAATTCCGGCTCTACACATATACTTTCGCCTCTTCAATGCGATTAATCCTAGTTTTCCAATATTTCTTCAAATGCCTTATTAGTCAGGCTGTAGTTTCTTCAGTTTACCAACCTATCTATTTTTCTCGTATATATCTTCTTAAGTGGTCACTACGTCAGCACTGCATTACAAAGGATTACAAAGGCGGAGCATACCGACAGGAGACCTTTTGAGCCATATCTAGGTCGGATGCGAAAAAAAAAATCATATTAATAATAAAATAATAAATAAAAACTATGATAATGTAAATAACAAATAAAATACATAAATAAATGCATAGGTATAGTTAAATAATAAACAAACAGGTAAATAGTAAATAATAATGAATTGACATATAACTAATAATAAATGAAAATCAGACAAATGATAACAAAACAAAAACAAATAATATAAGATAAATTATAATCATTACAGCATCTTACTTAGGTATTTATCTAAATGATTCTTAAAGCTTTGAACTGAACTACATTGCACTACCTGTGCAGGAAGTTTATTCCATTCATTAACTACACGGTTGGCAAAGTTGTTTCTGCCTACTTCCAAATTGAATCTATTTCCGGACAGTTTGAGACCATTGTTTCTTGTCTGATTCTCATTCAATGTAAAAATTTGGTCACTTTTGATGTTGTTAATTCCCTTTAGAATTTTAAAGACCTGTATCAAGTCACCTCTGAGTCTACGCTTTTTTAGGGAAAACAGATTCATATGTTTTAGTCGATTTTCGTATGATTTATTTTTGATATTTGGAATCAGTTTTGTGGCTCGCCGTTGTACTCTTTCCAATCTGTCAATGTCTTTAATGAGATTCGGTGACCATACGGAAACAGCATATTCCAAATGTGGACGAACTAACGATTTATATAGCTTGTTAATGAGTGATGGACTTTTGAAATCAAAAGATCGCGCAATCAGTCCTAGAATCTTATTCGCTTTCTCAGAGGCTGAAATACACTGCTTGGATGATTTGAGGTCGTTACTGATAATTACGCCGAGATCTTTTTCACTATCCACTTTTGTTAACAAATTTCCAAATAACTTGTAATCGTACTTACTGTTATTTTTACCTATGTGCATTACCTTGCATTTACTTGTGTTAAATTTCATTAGCCACTTTTCAGACCATTGCTGTAATTGATCTAAATCTTCTTGAATATCTAATTGGTTTGAGTGATCATTTGCCACTCCGCACAGTTTTGTATTATCAGCAAATTTGGAAACAGTAGATTTCAGTCCATGGTCTATATCATTTATATATACTATGAATACAAGTGGCCCAAGAACGGAACCCTGAGGAACTCCACTTGCAACACTTTTCCATTCAGAAGTTTTTCCATTTAAAACAACTCTCTGTTTTCGATCATTCAACCAATTACTAGTCCAACCTACTAGGCTACCACTTATTCCATGCAAAGCTAATTTAGTAAGTAGTCTTTCGTGTGGGACGGTATCAAAAGCTTTTGCAAAGTCTAGATATACTGGAGTGGATCAGGTTTTTAGTGTTTTTCTATCACATCCTTACCAGTATAATGAAATGATGCTTTCATATTTATTACCAATTTATGTCTCTCTCGTCATTGTATTTATATGATTTTCCGATAACATCATATCGTCTAAATTTCCTAAATGATCTTCGTTTGTCTCCGTGACGATGTAGTTTTTGCTTTGCCTCATTTCTAATATTTTGACTTTCTTTGTACTGAACTTCATCTTCCACACTTGCCTCCATTTATACATTTTACCCAGATCTTCCGGTATCAACTTACAGTTCATTTAACATTTTACCCTTATCATAAGTTTGGTATCCTAGCTATCTATTCCAGCCATTCCATTATATTATTGAAGTACATGAAGAAGGTGAGTGGGAACAGTAAAGGACCCTGTGGTACTCCTCTATTCACCTTTCTCCAAACCGACATTTCATTTTTCGTTAATGTTCGTATGCACTTATAACTCCGAAAATCCGTAGTCCATTGCATTCTTCCTTTGAGTCCTCCAACGTTTACCAACTCCCATATTGATTTATTTTTTGTGGTACCTTATCGAAAAAAGGTCCAGATGTACACGATCTATTCAACTCTCTCTTGCAGGATGTACGTCAACCTCTCCCCCAATATATATATATATATATATATATATATATATATATATATATATATATATATATATATATGTGTGTATATATGTCATTATGACATTTGGAAATAAATTCTCCTACTGGGATTCGAACCCTCGCCTGAGCGGCTTGTTTCTTATAAGGCGAAGACCGTACCGTCACGCCATCCTGAGCCTTCAAAACGGAACGACTTAGATCGCGTACTAATCATTCCCACGAGGGTACACGGGTGAAACGTGGTATGTACTCTATTTCATCAAATCCTTTATGCAGGCTAGTCTGCCGACAAGTGTGTGTGTCATTATGACATTTGGAAATAATAAGAAGCAAGCCACTCAGGCGAGGGTTCGAATCCCAGTAGGAGAGTTTATTTCCATATGTATATATATATATATATATATATATATATATATATATGTATATATATATATATATATATGTGTGTGTGTGTGTGTGTGTGTGTGTGTGTGTGTGTGTGTGTGTGTGATGTATATATCAATGTAGTGGTATTGGGATATCTTAATGTTAGGGGAGGAAATAAATCAATAGATGGAGTGGTTAGGAGGTGTGTAGTTCAAGGAAAAATCGTAGTGGAGAGTTGATGATGGAGATGTGTCTAGAAAGAGAGTTGATGATAGTAACTTGTTTAGGAAGAAAGTCAAGCATAAGTACACATGGGAAAGGGCGGTGGATGGAAGGGTGGTAGATAGAGCATTAATGGACTATATCGTGGTAACCAGGAGGATAGTAGGAAGAGTTAAGGATGTACATGTTCTAAGGGGAGAGTGTAGGGGGATATCAGATAATTTTCTGATGGAAGGATAGCTGGAGAAAGAGGAAAAGGACAGAAGGTAGGGAAGTGCTTAGAGTGAACTGCTTAAACGAGAAAGAAAAGGAGAATGAGTACAAGAAGAAGCTGAGAGAGGATTGGAAGTGAGTGAAAGATAGAGTAGAACTAGGAGTGGAGGAGGAATGGGAATATTTCAAGGAGGGAGTCACAAGGTGTTCAAAGATGGTGTCTGAAACAAGGAGGACGGAAGGAAATAGAAGGAAGGGTAGTGAGTGTTGGGATGAGGGAGCAAAGAAGGTTGTAGAAGAGAAGAAGTGAGCTTTCATAGATTGGTTACAAAATAGGACGAGAGAATCATATGAGAGGTAAAAAGAAAAGAGAAGAGAAGTAAAGCATAAGATAAAGGAGGCAAAGAGGAGAGTAGATGTGAAGTGGGGTAAGAGTATAACAGAAAATTTTGAAAGTAATAAAAAATGTTTTAGAAGGAAATTAAGAGAGGAAGAGGAGGCGAATCAAGTAGAGAAGAAAAGGTAAAAGGTGCAGATGGAAAGATGATCGTGAAATAGAAGGCAGTAAGAGGAAGATGGGCAGATTATATTAGGGAGTTGCTAAATGTGAAGGAGGATACGGAGGGAAAGGTAGTTGCAGCGGGAAGTGCCAAGAAAATGACAGTGATGAATGAGGAAAATGGAGGAGAAACAAGGAAAGATGAAGTGAAGGCAGTTGTTAAGATAATGAGAGCAGGTAAGGTACCTGGTCTGGATGGATGTCATGAAGAATGTTAGAAAAAAGGGGGTACAGTGATGATGGACTGGCTGATGAGGTTATTTAATGTTTGTTTAAGAAAGGGTAGAGTGCCAGAGGACTGGAGGAATGACTGTATATTTCCACTTACCAAGGGAAAAGGGGACAAGTGTGAGTGTAATAATTTCAGAAGGATCAGCTTGTTAAGTATAGTGGGAAGGCTTATGGGAGGGTTTTGATTGAGAGAATTAGGAGAGGAACAGAGGGGGTAATTGGTGAGGAACAGTGTGGGTTTGGGACAGGTATGGGTTGTGTAGATATGATTTTTGTGATAAGAAAGATATGTGAGAAAGTTTTAGGAAAAGGTAAGGATGTTTTTTGGGCTTTTATGGATCTTGAAAAGGCTTATGACAGGGTAGACAGGAAGGCACTGTGGGAGGTATTGCAGATATAAGGGATAGGAGGAAAACTGTTCAGGGCAGTCAAGAGTTTTGACAAGAGTAGTAGAGTGTGCGTTATTGTTAGAAATGGAGGAAGTGAGTGGTTTGAGGTAAAGGTGGGACTTCGTCAGGGGTGTGTTATGTCGCCTTGGTTGTTGAATTTATACGTGGACGGGGTGGTGCGAGAGGAAAATGCAGGGGTAGTGGGTCAGGGATTGGAGATGGTTAAAGAAATGGAGAAACGCGGGAGATAAACAAGCTGTTGTTTGCTGACGACTCTGTTCTTGTAGCAGAATCAGAGGAGGGATTGAGAAAGTTAGTAACTGAGTTTGGGAAGGTGTGCAAAAGAAGGAAGTTGAAGATATATGTGGGTAAAAGTAAGGTGATGAGATGTACAAAGAGAGAAAGTGGCAGCAGATAGATTGGAAGTGAGTATTAAGGGAGAGAGACTGGAGGAAGTGGATAGTTTTAGATACTTGGGTGCGAATTTGGCGGGAAGGGAAGAGTGGAATTGGAAGTAGAGTGTAGATTGAGAGAAGCGAGTAAATGACTTGGGGGGTTAAAAGGTATAATGAGAAATAGACATTTGGGAGTGGATGCTAAGAGGAGGTTGTATGAAGGAGTGATTGTGCCGACAGAACTGTATGGGACAGAAACATGGAACATGAGAGAGGAAGAGAGAAGGAGTTTGAATGTGCTTGAGATGAGGTACCTAAGAAGTATGATGGGGGTTACTAGGCTGGATAGAGTGAGAAATGAGGAGGTGAGGAGGAGAACAGGGGTGGAAAGGGAGTTGGGAGATAGGGTGGGTGAAAGAGTATTGGGATGGCTTAGACACATGGAAAGAATGAGTGAAGAAAGACTAGTAAAAGAGGTGCTTTATCTTCTTAATATTTAAATCTCCAATTAGAAGTCTGTGATCTGAATTTAGCGAATCACCTGGTTGAACTTTCACACTGTAGAATAATCTTTTATCAGATGTCAGCATGTAGTCAATAATGGACCTTTGGTGAAACTGATCGGTTAACTGATTCCATCTGTATCTTGTATACCTATGTTCATCTTTATGTTTAAAAAAGCCGTTCATAATCTTCATGTTATTTCTCATGCATAAATCTATCAGATTTTCCCCATCTCTGTTTTTAACTTCTTCTCCAAAAGGTCCAGTGATGTCCTGTATACCTCTTCTGTCCTGTCCAACCCTAGCATTAAAATCACCCATGATTATAGTGGCATTATCTGGGTTCATATCAAGGTTATCCTCCAGCATCTCTAAAAA
Organism: Oratosquilla oratoria; assembly: GCF_046742065.1. NCBI lineage: Eukaryota > Metazoa > Arthropoda > Malacostraca > Stomatopoda > Squillidae > Oratosquilla > Oratosquilla oratoria. The sequence continues at coordinate 56,826,336 of NC_134791.1, forward strand.
CTCCCTTTTTTCATCATCGGTGTGTCCTTTTTGAGGTGCATACACCTGATATATAAAGTATTTTCTAACTTTGGTGTTCAGTACACAGTACATAAGTCTCTCATTTATCAATTTTACGTTATGAATATATGGTGAGAGTGTTGGTCCTATTATAATTGCCACTCCATGTTTTCTTCTTCCTGTTTCAACTCCACTATACATCAAAACAAATCCACCACCTAAATCTTTTCCTCTTTCCTTTCCAAACTGTCTTGTCTCCGCTATACCAAAGAAGTCTATTTTTCTACTCAGCATCATTTCAATGATTTCTTCTTCTTTGTCCTTGTATGTGGCAATGTTTAAAGTTGCATATCTTATTTTTGGCATAGTTCGATCTCTGGTCCATAAACGTTTCCTATTTCGTCTTTGATTGGTCCGTCTTGGTTCCGAGGCTGTCCCTTGAGTTTCTCGAGCAAATAGGACTTTTTACATCATCGGCTAGCTAGGCCTATCATGATAACCCTCCTCTTTTATCTGGGCTTGGGACCGGCATGGGATTTAGATGTCATTCCCCATGGCAGAGTTATTATTACTACTATTATCATATCTTACTTTTCGAAGGAGACCTCTGAAAAGACACGATCCTATTCAGCTCTGGACAAAATCTCGTGATGAAGAGGTCAAGCTTCATTATAAGTTTTGTTCTGGCTAAGTTCAAGCGATTTTTAACTTGCATAGGACAAAACTTAGTACTGAAGAGGTTAAACTATATTTCTTAAAGCCATAACGTAATTCGCTGAATTTGTTTTAGAAAAAAATAGCAGACACTTTTATTCAGACAAGGTTCAGGCCATTTTGACTAATTCTGATTCAACTCAAAAGACTTTTTTATTCAGCTGAAGGGACTACCTTGGTCTGACTAAAGGGGTCAAGGGAAAGGGTGTCTTTAAGTGCGCAGGAAAAAGAGGTGAACGGCTCACGATAAGAGATGCTTCGCCGCTAGCAAAACCCTCGTCCTTACGCTCTGTGCAAGGACCGCCAAGGCAAACGGTTGCTGTGAAAAGGAAATGTTTACGTGAAAGGGGAGGAAAGAGTTTTGCAGTAAGGTGAATATTCAAGTAGGGAGAAGGAAGGGTTTTGCAGTAAAACGTAAGACCTTTGAGGTGAGGAGAAAAATGCTCTATCTTCTGAAGAATTACGACAAGTCTATCCTTCCACTGGAAAGGAACTACATATATTCTCTGTACACTAGATCTGATTAAAGTTGTTTGGCAACATTCAGAATAAATCTGGTAAAAAGCGTCACAATAATGAAGTGCTTGATTTTTAAATGACGGGAATTCGACCTCTCCCTCAGTTCGAATAAAATCGACTGGCCTTTGGCAGAACTTGAATCAAAATGATCACCCTTGTTCGCTGGTTCATGTTACCGCCGGATGCTTCTGATTCTCCTGTACTCTCCGCTCCCTCAATCACCCACACTCCACTCCCGATAACATACAGTAGAGTGTAGTTGAAGCAGTATCTTGGACAGCGAGAAAGAAAAAATAATGATAACAATGATAATAAAAAAAGGTCAACGGTAAAAGAATTAAGTGAAAGGTGAAAGGTGAAAGGACAATGGTTGGATAAGTACGAGGATGAGGAAGAGGGAGAGAGAAACGAATAGGAAGAGGATGAAAAGAAAAAGAAGAAGAGGAAAAGGGGAAAATAGGAGGAGAAATAGGCAGAAGAAGAGATTAAAGGAAGAGAGAGGAAGAGGACGGAGAAAAGGAAGATGAAAATAGGAAGAGGAAGAGGAAGAAGGTGGAAATGGCAAGGAAGAGAAATATGAAGAGGAAGAGGAGGAGGAAGAGAAAAAGGAGAGAAATATCCCGTAACAAGGATATGTATGTATAGTACAAAAATTATAAACTATTGTATACCAAAAACAAAGAATTAAAAATCTCATCACCATTGTTGTACATAGTATCATCGGCATTTTGAATAAAAAGAGATCAGTCATGGGATTGACTTTAAATATCCTAGCTGTTCTTCTGGAAGATACCTATTCTTTAAGGAATATTACCAGCCGTTAGCACTGAGCACGGACGTGTTCATCCCAAGTGTGCGTAAGGGTAAATAGACCGCGGCGAACTTATGTTCTGACAGGTGCATTCCAACGAGAACACTACCAGCCGTCGGCACTGAGCAGGGAAGTGCTCATTCCAAATAGGCCCAAGGGAACCATACCACATCGAGCTCAATGGTGTGTTCTGACTCCCCTTTTTGAAAAACTTCCCATACCTTTCTCTCCCTGCCACTCGTTTCAGGCTGGACACTTGGCTTACTTCACACAGAAGTAACACAGGCGACGCCGGAGCAGAGCCTACATTGGCGACCAGTAGTGGAGACAACAAGAGGAAGACGAAGAAGAGGAGGAAAAGGAAGAGGAGGACGATAAGAAACACGAAGAGGAAGAAGAGGAAGAGGAAAGAGGAAAAGAGGAAAAAATAGAAAAAAGGTGGAAATATATAAGAGGATGAAAAAAAGAAAAAACGGAAAAGAGGAAAGGAGGAAAGGAGGAAAGGAGAAAATAAGGAAAAGAGGAAAAGAGAAAAATACAAAAGAGGAAAAAAAGAAAAAGGAAAGAGGAAAGAGAAGGAGAGAGAGAGAGAGAGAGAGAGAGAGAGAGAGAGAGAGAGAGAGAGAGAGAGAGAGAGAGAGAGAGAGAGAGAGAGAGAGAGAGAGAGAGAGAGAGAGAGAGAGAGAGAGAGAGAGAGGGAGAGAGAGAGAGGGCGAGAGAGAGAGAGAGAGAGAGAGAGAGAGAGAGAGAGAGAGAGAGAGAGAGAGAGAGAGAGAGAGAGAGAGAGAGAGAGAGAGAGAGAGAGAGAGAGAGGGCGGTAAAGAGGAAATGAAAAAATTATAAAATTGAGGAAAAGAGGAAATAAAGAAAAGAGAAAAAGAGGAGACGAGGAAAGTAGAAAAGAGTAAAGGAGGAAATGGAGGAAAAGAGGAAACGAGGAAAAAGGAAAAGAGGAGACGAGGAGAGTAGAAAAGAGTAAAAGAGGAAATGAGGAAAAAACGAAATGTGTGAAAGATAAAAATGAAAAAGAGGAAAAGAGAAAAAGAGGAAAAAGAAAAAGAGCAAAAGAGGAAAACGGGAAAAGAGGAAACGAGCAAAATGGAAATAAGGAAAAAGAAAAGGAAATTAAAAAAGAGGAAATGAGGATAAGAGGAAATGAGGAAAAGAGAAAAAGAGAAAAAGAGGAAACGAGGAAAAGAGAAAAATAGAAAAAGAGGAAACAAGGAAAAGAGGGAACGAGAAAACGAGGAAAAGAATAAAGGAGAAGAAAAAGAGGAAAAATATCGAAAAAGAAATAAAGAGAAAGAGAAAGGCGAAAAGGAAGAGCGGTAGGAAGAGAGTAAAGTAAATAGGAAAAGGAAGAAGGAAAAGAGGACGATGAAGAAGGAAAGCAGGAGGAAAATGAAAAGAGGAAGGGGATGTGGAAAAGGAGTAATGGGGGGAGATAAAGGAATAGGAAGAGGAGGAGGTAGAGTAGGTGGAAGAGGAAGATATAAAAAAAGGGAATTGGAAGAGGAATAGGGAGAGGAAGATTGGAGATGAAAGGAAAAAACGAAGGATAATGGAGATGTGGCCAATCCAAAAGAGAGAAAGGAGGAAGGTAGGGAGGGAGGGAGTGAGGGAGGGAGGGAGTGAAGGAAGAAGGGAGAGGTAGGGCGATATGGAGGGGAGGAGATGTCAGGGAGAGGGAAAGGGATGGGAGATTAAAAAAAAAAAAAAAAAAAAAATCGCTGGACTGGGTTCCAGGAAAAATGGAACTGAAGATAGATTTCGAAAGGAAGGAAGTGTGGAAGGATGGGAGACAGAGAAGGGGGTGGGGGGGTGGGGGGCTAAGGGCTAAGAGGAGGCGGAAGGGGGAAGGGGTAGGAGGGAAGTAGAAAGGAAGGAAGGAAATGTGAGGGGAAGAAGCATAGGGTGAAAGGAATGAAAGGAAAGCGAAGGAAGAAAAGAGAGTCAAGTATAAGGAAAGGAGAACATATGGGAGAAGAGGGAGGGATTAAAGAGCAGGCCGAAAGAAAACGAAAGGGAGACGAGAAGATAAGAAAAGAGAAGAAAGGAGAGCGGACGAGAAGAGGACAGAGGAGAAGAAAAGAGAAGAGAAGTGTAGAGAAGAGAAGAGAAGAGAAGAGAAGAGAAGAGAAGAGAAAAAAGAGAAGAGAAAAAAGAGAAGAAAAGAGAAGAGAAGAGAAGGGAAAAGAGAAGAGAAGAAAAGAGAAGAAAAGAAAAAAAGAGAAGAGAAAAAGAGAAGACAAGAGAAGAGAAGAGAAGAGTAGAGAAGAGAAGAGAAAAAAGAGAAGAAAAGAGAAGAGAAGAGAAGAGTAGAGAAGAGAAGAGAAGAAAAGAGAAGAAAAGAGAAAAGAAGAGAAGAGAAAAAAGAGAAGAGAAGAGAAGAGAAGAGAAGAGAAGAGAAGAGAAGAGAAGAGAAGATAAGATAAGAGAAGAGAAGAGAATAGAAGAGAAAATACTAAAAGAGATGGAAACTGAACAGAAGAGAGAAAAAAGAATGATAAAAAAAGAGATGAGAATAAAAAAGAGAATAAGATAAGAGAAGGGAAGAGGGGGATCCTATTCTGAATTGGTGACCTCTGGGAGAAGGAGGAGAAGTAAGGAGACCAAAGAGGATAGTATCGTATTGTAAATGACGTTTGAGATTCAAGGGGGCAGTAGTCCCTGAACGAAGTGAGCGAATCTTCGTTTAGTATCGTATTGTAAATGACGTTTGAGATTCAAAGGGGCGAATCTTCCTTTACTACTCAGAATATCAAACTCGGGGAAAGTCGGGCCGTCGGTAAAAAGTGGAAGAGCATGATGCGCACGGAAGGCAAAATTCTAAAACATCTTTTCAGAATACAGAATCTAATGGAGTGATAAAACTTTTGCCACCTTCAGCGCGGATGGTTGAACCTCGACGGTTGTATAATATCGGGCGAGGGAAGAAGGCATACAACACCTTAGTTAAACGTATTCCAAATAACGCCACCTACGCATCAGATACACCTAATTTTGACCGCTTGACGGAAGGGACTAACTAAGAGAAATTCATACAAAGCGGGAGAAAATCAGTTCGGAGCCCAGAGTCGTAGTTAGTAGGTTTATAGGATCTCAGATTCGAGAAGCTCTAAAGCCGCTTTCACACCAAGGTGGCACGTCGCACGTGGCAAGTGGCAGGTGGCAAGTGGCAAGTGACGAGTGGCATGGTGATTTCAGACCAAGGTAGCACGTCGCCACGCGTTTCAGGGTGGCAGTCCACTTTTATGCCTTGTGTTGTGCATTTTTCGAGATGTACTGAGGTGATGTGTCATATAGGTTTTTGTATTTCTCCACAGCTTCTACAAATTTTATGCTAAATAGTTCGTTGTCTGGAAGAGGCATACTCGTAGTTGTACACAAGAGCAAGTGCAAAAGACAACGGACAATAAAAAAGAAAACTGTTTCCTACAAGGCTGCGTGTCCCTCTCAGCAGGCAGTGTTGTCACATGTGCTTGCGCAAATCTGTCTAGTCTCTTGAAAACTAATCAACATGTGCCATACATCCAAAAGTTTTCATTTTATTGTATATTTTGTTATTAAAAAATGTAATACTACATCGTCTAATAATAAGTTTGGAAGTGAAAGTTCTATTAAAAATTGGCATAACAGTCGCGCACTTAAAAAAGAAAAAAACGAAAAAAAAACGGACATGTTCAATGTCGGAGTGGCATGCAAGTCACACGTGGCTCATGCTATGAGTCACGCCATCTCGGTGAGAAAGGTTTCATAGATTTCCTAATGTTCGTTTTCAAGTGGCATGCTACCTGCCATGCCACGTGCGACGTGCCACTTTGGTGTGAAAACGGCCTAAGATGCAGAATGTAGCAGCCCTTCCTCTCTCTCTCCATTTCTTTATACTTGTATCTTGCCTGTGTTTAATTTATCTCCTGCTTGAAGTTTGACCAAACTTCTTGGTATATTACTGGACTTACTAGACTTCTTTTATTACTATTTATTTTACTATTTACAGTACATACTTAGAACTTGCAAAAAATCTGTAGAAGA
>NC_134791.1:56839914-56852414 GCF_046742065.1 Oratosquilla oratoria
CGTCAGCACCAAAAATCGTAGTCTGGAATTGGGACAAGGTCAAAATTTTGTTTAAGTCCAACTGCAGCTTCAGGAGAAAGATTGTCGAATCAGCCTTAATAGAAGAATGTCAGAACTTGAACATAATCCAAAGGCCAATGGTCCCCGGACACAATCGCACGGATAGCTGTGAGTTGTTTGGTTAAAAATCTTCACTCTCATGACCCCGCTCTCCCACCACTCCTAAACCCGCTTTCCTTCTGACCTCACACCTCTACCACATATCCCCTCCCTTCTGTGCGACGGATTGTCATGTTTTTAACTATGCTTGTTCCCCTTCTACTCACATCTCAATTGTATCTACTGTATGTCTCTATCATTTCGTGTAACCTGTACTTTCCTGAAGAGGGCAGTAGCTATTAGCCGAAATATAGAAGTTATAATTTCTTCTAAGTTTCCTTTTATTCCGACTGTGGGTTCTTCGTGATTATTTCTACAAATGAGCCACTACATTTTGTTCAAGTGATTTATATATATATATATATATATATATATATATATATATATATATATAATATATATATATATATAAGGAGAATGAGTATAAGAAGAAGCTGAGAGAGGAGTGGGAGGGAGTAAAGTATAGAGTAGAACTAGGAGTAAAGGAGGGATGGTTTCAAAGAGGGAGTCATAATGTGTGCACAGATGATGTATGGAGGATGGGAGGAGGAAAAGGAAGGGTAGGGATGTGGGATGAGGAAGCAAAGAAGGGTGTAAAAGAGAAGAAGCAGGCATTCATAGATTTGCTATAAATTAGGACGAGGGAATCGTATGAGAGGTACAAAGTAAAGAGAAGGGAAGTTAAACATAAGATAAAGGAAGCAAAGAGGAGAGCAGATGTGAAATGGGGTAAGAATATGACAGAAAATTTTGAAAGTAATAAAAAGATGTTTTGGAAGGAAATTAAAAGAGGAAGAGGAGGCAAATCAAGTAGAGAAGAAAAGGTAAAAGGTGCAGATGGAGAGATGATAATGGAAGAGAAGGCAGTGAGAGGAAGGTGGGTAGAGTATTTTAGGGAGTTGCTAAATGTGAAGGAGGATAGGGAGGGAAAGGTAGTTGTAGTGGGAAGCGCTAAGAAAATGAGTGATGAGTGAGGAAAATGAAGGAGAAATAAGGAAGGATGAAGTGAAATCAGCTGTTAAGATGATGAGAGCAGGTAAGGCACCTGGTCTTGATGGATGCCATGCAGAATGTCTGAAGGAAGGAGGTACAGTGATGGTGGACTGGTTTGTTTAAGAGAGGGTAGAGTGCCAGAGGACTGGAGAAGTGCCTGTATAGTTCCGCTTTACAAAGGAAAGGGGGACAAGTGTGAGTGTAGTAGTTATAGAGGGATCAGTTTGTTGTAGTTGGGAAGGCTTATGGGAAAGTCTTGATAGAGCGGATTAGGAGAGGAACAGAGGGAGTAATTGGTGAGGAACAGTGTGGTTTTAGGACAGTTAGGCGTTGTATAGATCAGATTTTTGTGGTAAGACAATTAAGTGAGAAAGCTATAGAAAAGGGTAAGGCTGTATTTTTTTTTATGGATCTGGAAAAGGCTTATGATAGGATAGACAGGAAGGCACTGTGGGAGGTTTTGCAGATATATAGGGTAGGGGGAAAGCTGTTAAGAGCAGTCAAGAGTTTTTACGAAAGTAGTAGAATTTGTGTTAGGATTAGAAATGGAGAGAGTGAATGGTTTGAGGTAAAGGTGGGACTTCATTAGGGATATGTTATGTCGCCCTGGCTGTTCAATCTATACATGGATGGGGTGGTGTGAGAGGTGAATGCAAGGGTAGTGGGTCAGGGGTTGGAGATAGATAAAGAAAATAGAGAAAAGTGGGAGGTGAGACAGTTGTTGTTTGCTGAAGACACTGCGCTTGTAGCAGGATCAGAGGAGGGATTGAGGAAGTTAGTGACAGAGTTTGAGAAGGTGTGTGAAAGAAGGAAGCTGAAGATAAATGTGGGCAAAAGTAAGGTGATGAGATGTACAAGGGGAGAGAGTGACAGCAGGCTGGAAGTGAGTGAAAGATTGGAGGAAGTGGATAGTTTTAGATACTTGGGTGCGAATGTGGCAGGAAAGGGAGGAGTGGGGGTGGAGGTAGAATGTAGATTGAGAGAAGCGAGTAAATGACTTGGTGGATTAAAAAGTGTAATGAGAAATAGACATTTGGGAATGGAGGCTAAGAGGAGATTATATGAATGAGTTATTGTGCCAACAGCAATGTACGGGGCAGAAACATGGAACATAAGAGAGGAAGAGAAAAGGAGTTTGAATGTGTTTGAGATGAAATGTCTGAGAAGTATGATAGGGGTTACTAGGCTAGATAGAGTGAGAAATGAGGAGGTGAGGAGGAGAACAGGGGTGGAAAGGGAGCTGGGAGATAGGTTTGATGAAAGAGTATTGGGATGGTTTGGACACATGGAAAGAATGAGTGAAGAAAGATTAGTAAAAGAAGTGTGGAAGGCAGAGGTGGAAGAAGTGAACATGAGGGGGCGTCCTAGGATGAGATGGATGGATGGGGTGAAAGGGGCATTACAAAAGAGAGGAATATCTGTTGAGGAAGGACGGGAGAGGACAGAAGATAGGGGTGAATGGAGAAGGGTTGTTTATGGATGATGCTATGATGCATGAGGGGAGTGGGTGGGAAATGGGGAGTGAGGAAGTATGTATGAGAAAAAATTTGATGCAGCCCGAAGGGATTTCTCCCCGTCTTCTCCTTTTCTGCGTGAGGGGACCGAGAGGGTGGGGGGGTCGTCGAATTTATGAAGCGGCATTGCTGTGGATGTGCTGTGTCTTGCGACATTGCTTCTGACCCAGGGCAGTGGACAGGATGCAGGGATGACCCGTCATCCAGGAGGTGCCAAGATGAGATGGTGGGAGGAGGGGGAGGGGAGTGGAATATATAGGAAATGGAATGGGTGGGAGTGGTTTCTATGCCTTTTTCTTTTTGGCTACCCCCCGTTTAAGGGGGAAAAAGCCTTTGGTATATATATATGTATATACATATGTATATACATATATATGCATACATACATATATATATATATACATACATTTATATATATATATATATATATACATATATATATAAGGGGTGATTGAGAAAATCGTGGCCTATGGTAGAAGGACACGAGATACAGACTTGTAGATTTTTTCACACAAAATCTAATCTTTCATAAGCCAGTAAAAGAATTTTCAAGCCTTTAGCTTTTTTATACAGATAATTGACAGTAATTGGGACTGTAAGGTATTGTTGAGGAAATAGACAAAATTGGTCATGGGGCAGTCACTCAGTACCCCTAAATCAAGGGTTTAAATCCAAACGAAATTCAGGAGGACATGGTGGCTACTCTACGAGACAATGCTCCTTCATACAGCATGGATAAAAAATAGGCAGCTGAATTCAAACTGGGCAGGGACGGCCTGGAATATGACTCTCGTCAAGGAATGCCTGCCACTGTCACCTCTCAAAAGATCATCGACAAAATCCATGACATGCTGCTTACATATCGGTGTTTGACTGAATATTTTATCGCGAAAGAATTGGACATCTTCCAGGAACGTGTTCATGCAATTATCTACAAACATATTGAAATGGCGAAGGTCTCCGCTCGATGGGCCCCAAAACTTCTTGGACCTGATCAGAAGCGGCTGCGATATAAGATACCAAGGAACAATCTTGCCATTTTTTATGCTGATCCACAAATATTTATTCGGCGATTTGTGACCATGGATGAGACTTGGGTTGACTTCTTCCAGCCTTTGTAAAAAAAAAAAAAAAAAAAAAACAATCAAAACAATGGAAGCATTATGGATCTCCAGCTCCAAAGAAGGCCAAGTCGGTGATCTCTGCAGGAAAGGTGATGCCTTCCATTTTTGGGTCATTCTGAGTGGGTGCTACTGGTGGATTATCTGACATAGGGTCTACCCATTACTGAACTTAATAAGGCAGCTGCGAGAGAAAATTAAAAACGGCGTGGAAAACTGTCATAAGGGGCTCAGTCTGCTCGTGACCTCAGCTCATTCTGCTCGTGACCTCAGCTCAGTCTGCTTGTGACCTCAGCTCAGTCTGCTCGTGACCTCAACTCAGTCTGCTCCGTGACCTCAGCTAGAGAGCTCGTTTTTCTGCACAGACACCAGCTAGCAAATACCTGTGAAATTTATATCTCCGAAAAATGTTAAGTGATTGTACTGTGTTTTTTTTTGTAATTGTATACGTATAGCGCTATACTGTTACAGATATAAGATTAGTGTAGTGTTCTATTTGAATTCAAAAGAGTATTCTGTTACTGTACTCCAAAGGTAGGAGAAATAGTATAAGGTAAGCAGAGTAAGCTTCGTGTATTTAGTTTATTAGAGACCGCTTTGGTTTCTTTTGTTGATTTGTACTTTCTCTTTGCCGTTTGTATTGCTAAAGGAGGAGCGAAATGGTTTGTGAAGGTTGTGTGAACCTGGAGGACCGTCTCAGGATGTGTGAGGAGGAAATTCGTCTTCTCAGGAGTGCGCTCTGTGAGAAGAATGAATCCTCCCCACAACCCAAACAGCGTTCCACTTGTTCCCCTTCTATCACTGCCGTGAGCGAGTAGCGCTCCGCGGGGTCCTGTTTGTCGAGCCCGCGTTCGGTAAGCGTGTGCCCTGTGGAGCAACCGCTGGCTCTAGCCAATCGTTTTGCTCTGCTGGGGGATGAAATGGCTGAAAACCAGGAGGTCTTGGTGGTGGGGGACTCCATGGTGCGAGGCTATGACGACATCCTGCAGCTGAAGACTAAACGACGTTACAAGCTTGTACTAGGGGCGATCAGAAAGTAATGACAGTCGGACTCGTAGCTGAGAGACTATAAGTGTTGGGGGGACGGGGAGCAAGGGGCAGCAAGTGTTGCCTGTTGTTACATGTTTGAGCTTGTCGCTGTTTGTCTAGCTTACATTTTATCGTTGCGCTGTGCGATTGCGTCATTGTTGGTTTGCCTCTCTAACCGGAAACATGGATTTTTCGAAAGAAGGCTGCAGATTCTACACCTTCACAAGGTGGAAACTCGGGAAAAAAGCAACGGAGATCAGAGAGGAATTGTTGCAAGTTTTTCCCGAGTCTACTCCATCACTGGAAACTGTTTCCCGCTGGATTCGAGCTTTCGCAGTCGGAAAATTGCAGCTAGATGATGATCATCGTCCTGGCCGCCCTCGGACATCCGTGACCGAAGCAATGACGGTCCGTGCGCAGGCCATCATTGACGAAGATCCAACTGTTACTCTTCGATTCTTATCCTTGGAGCTCAGTGTCAGTTATGGGAGCGCACATGACATCGTGCATGAACACTTAGGGCTGAGGAAGAAGTGTGCTCGATGGATACCTCATTTGCTTACGGAAGAGCAGAAGAGCGAACGGGTGCGGATTTGTCGTCTATGGCTGGCTGAATTCGAGCCAAATGGTCCGAAACGGTTCTCAGATGTAGCTACCGGAGATGAGTGTTGGATTTCTTTCTTCACCACCAGAGACAAGCAGTCTAACATGGTGTGGTTGAGTGATGAAGAACCTCGACCTCAGATTCTGAAGGAAGGATTTCGCAGCAGGAAGCGCCTTTTCACTATCTTCTTCAATTCACAAGGACCAATGTGTGTGGATGTAATGCCTCAACAGTGTACTATCACAGCCCAGTACTACACTGATCACGTCCTTCCTCGAGTCCTGGAATATCAGGCCAAGACTGCACCAACCCGTCGCCGATTGCGCCTTTTGCTGCACCATGACAATGCTGCCCCCCACAAAGCTCGCCTCACTGTGCAGTTCCTGGAGCAGCAGGAGATCACACTTCTCCCCCGCCCACCCTACTCGCCTGACCTTGCTCCCTGTGATTTTTGGTTGTTTCCAAAGATCAAGGGTGCGATCGCAGGGAAGCTGTTTCATCGCATCCAAGATCTGGCGCGAGCAGTCAATTCAGAGCTACGAGGTATATCGGCTTCTGAGTACCGTGAGTGCTTCATGAAATGACGAAAGAGGATGGAACGTTGCATAGAGGCAGGAGGGGAGTACTTTGAAGGAATGTAGGCCATTATTTGGATTTACCTCTGTACCGTGAAAATATATGGTATCACTGTCATTACTTTTTGATCACCCCTCGACTCGTATGTCAACCGGACCGTGGGATCTCCGATTGTACCCAGTCCATCAGGGAGCAAGGACGGACGAACACGGTTACGATTGTTCATACGGGAAGTAACGATGTAGGTAGGGTGAGATCAGAGGAAGTTGTTCGGAATTACAGGGTCCTCCCTCAGGAGATGAAGGAACGTGGGAGCCGTCACGTAGTCTGTGGGCTCCTCTCGAGGAGCTATGCAGGCTCATGTTGGAACAGTAGAGCCATAGGGATCAATGATAGGATATCGCAATTGTGCACACAATTGGGATACCACTTTCTTGATCCTTGGTATCTCTTTTCCAGGTGTCATGACCTTTACGCTTCTGATGGGATCCACCTTCCCCGCAGAGGCAAAGGTGTTCTTATAAACCTCATTGTGGGAGTTTGTAATGAACTAGTTCCTTTTTTGGGGTAGAAGCCCAAAGGGAAGGGGAAATAGAGTGTATTGGGTAAAACAGAGTAGAGTATAGCATTAATGTAGAACAATATGCCAGTATAGGACAAAATATAATTTTAGGACATAATATCGGTAGAGGACGAAATGTCAAAAGACAAAATGTCACGATGGGATGTAATGACAGTGGAGGACAAAAGATCACGATGGGATGTAATGATAGTGGAGGACAAAATATCACGATGGGATGTAATGATACTGGAGAAAATATCACGGTAGAATATAATGTCAGTGGAGGACAAAATATAATTCTAAGAAAGGATGCCGGACAGAATGTCAATGAAGGCCAAAATATCACGATGGGATGTAATGACAGTAGAAGACAAAAGATCACGATAGGATGTGATTATAGTGGAGGAAAAAATATCACGGTAAGATATGATGTCACTGGAGGACAAAATATATATATTTTTTCCATCAAGACAGTGCGCCAGCACACAAATCAGCCATGACTCTTACTGCCATACAAGATTACGGCTTCCAGCTAGTTGAACATCCGCCCTATTTACCTGATCTGGCTCCCTCAGACTACTATCTATTTCCCAAGATGAAAAAAGAGCTCAGTGGTCAACATTTTGCCACGGATAACGACGTCGTTGATACCGTAGAGGTGTATTTGGAGGACCAAGACTCAAGCTTCTACGAAGAGGGGATCCGTAAGCTCCACGACCGCTAGAATAAATTTGTAAACTTACAAGGGGATTAAGTTGAAAAATAAATGTATCAATTTATGTGTGTGTGTGTGTGTGTGTGTGTGTGTGTGTGTGTGTGTGTGTGTGTGTGTGAGTGTGTGCATATGTGTGTGTGTGTACGTGCGTGCGTGTGTGTATGTGTGTGTATTCACCTCGGATCTGCTGCAGTCTCTGTCGAGACAGCCAGACACCACCCTACGGCAGTGAGCTCAGAGCTCATTATTTGCCGATCTCTGGGTAGGTCTGAGACCACTCACACACCACACACCGGGACAGCAAGGTCACAACTCCTTGACTAACGTCCCGTACCTACTCACTGCTAGGTGAACAGGGGTTACACGTGAAAAGAGACAAACCCAACTTATCTCCGCCCGGCCGGGGAATCGAACCCCGGTTCTCTGGCTTGTGAGGCCAGTGCTTTACCAATCCGCCACCGAGCCGTGTGTGTGTGTGTGTGTGTGTGTGTGTGTGTGTGAGAGAGAGAGAGACAGAGAGAGAGATGTACAAAGGCACAAGGACAAGGTAAGTAAAATTCAAGTCATGGAGCACGATGAATTAATTTATCTATAATGTGTGGAATCAAACAAATTTTGACAAATTCAAGAATGTTTGAAGAAAAAGGATACAACAGAGGAGTAAAAGGAAAAACTAAGAGAAGACGAAAAAAAATGAACGAACAATAAAGACACACACACACACACACACACACACACACACACACACACACACACACACACACACACACACACACACACACACACACACACACACACACACACACACACACACCACACACACACACACGCGCGCGCGCGCGCGCACACACACACACACACACACACACACACACACACACACACACACACACACACACACACACACACACACACACACACACACACACACACACACACACACACACACACACACACACACACACACACACACACACACACACACACACACAGACACACACACACACACACACACACACACACACACACACACACACACACACACACACACACACACATACACACGCACACACACATACACACGCACACACACATACACACGCACACACAAGCGACGACCGAAGACCGACGCTCATATATTTAGCCTTATAAAGGCACCATCATGGGATTATTTGTCAATTAAGTGGACAGGAGGGGAATCAATGTTCTTCAGGGCCACTGGGGAGGCGTATTGTGGTTCCAATCTTAAGGGAGAGTCAGGGAGGGGAAATAGGGATTTTTTTTTCTTTTATCTTTGACGTCGTTTAGGATAGGAAACCACATTCATTCATACTGTACATGCATATACTAACGGCTTTTCCCCCATTACACGGGAGGCAGCCAAAGTCAGAGGCATAAACCCACTCCCACCCATTGCATTCCCACGTACTCCATTCCCATTCACCACTCCTCCCTCCCTCTTTCCTTGGCTCCCCCTGGATGACGGGTCATACCTGCATATCGCCGAGTGGCCTGGGTCAGAAGCAATGCAGCAAGGCACAGCGCATCCACAGCAAGGCCGCTTCATTCAATCGGCGAACCCACCTCTCCGTAACCCCCATGCAGAAAAGGAGAAGACGGGGAGAAATCCCCTCGGGCTGCGTCAATTTATTTTTCACACATATTCCCTCAAAACCATCCCCCACCCACTCCCTCTCATGTATCACAGAAATCGTGACAAAACTCTTATTAAGGACAAGGAAAGCAAGAGGAGGAGGAGGAGGAGGAGGAGGAGGAGGAGGAGGAGGAGGAGGAGGAGGAGGAGGAGGAGGACTGACGAGAATAAAGGAAGGACAGGGAAGGAGATAAACGAGAAGGGACCATGGAAAGAATTTAGTTCGATGTGGGTGTGGGAAAAAATGAAAGTTATAATGCTTGTTAGGAAAGGGAGAAGAGAGGTACTGTTATGGAAAAAAGAAAGAGAAGAAAAGTGGGGAGCAGAAAACAAGAGAAACCAAATTGGAACAAGAGGAGGAGTTAGATGACGAGAGCAAAGAGGAGGGAGAGGAAGAGGAAAATGATGAGTTGGAGAGGAAAGAAGAATGACGAGGATGAAGGGGAGAGGAAGAAAAAGGAAGAGAATGAAGTGTAGGACGAGGTAGAAGAATATGAGGAAGAGGAGGAGCACACACACACACACACACACACACACACACACACACACACACACACACACACACACACACACACACACACACACACACACACACACACACACACGCGTGTTTCTTGTCTTTTGTAGTTCGTAATTGTTTACGTGTATTCCAGGTGAAATATAGATTTTCCTTTTTGTGTGTCCCATCATCACCCTTCCCAACCTTATGTAAGCTGCCCGGACTAACGTAATTTGAAGTAACCTAACCTAACCTGACCTAAATTAACTCATCCTTACCTAGCTTAACCTCACTACACCTCACCTAACCTAGCCTAGCCTAACCTGACCTAGCCTAGCCTAGCCTGACCTAGCCTAGCCTAGCCTGACCTAACGTAACTGGACCAAACCGGCACTCCTAGTGAAAGGCCTATGTTGTCATCGGTGGAGACCATCTTTCCACCAATGACGTCACCCCCTGGCCAACCATCGTTGGAGTCATTTGGAGGAGAAGGCGGCGTTGTGGGTTCCCGTTCTGGTTCTTGGAGTCTAGGAGACACAACATCCGACGAAACATGGTCGCCCGAAGAGGTCTGTCTACAGCAGAAGGTCCACCTGAAAGGGAAAAGGAAGAAGGAAAGTGATGAGATAAGTACTTGGTCGAGGGTTCCTTAGCTTCCGAAGAAACATGGTCGCCCGAGGAGGTCTGTCTACAGCAGAAGGTCCACCTGAAAGGGAAAAGGAAGAAGGAAAGTGATGAGATAAGTACTTGGTCGAGGGTTCCTTAGCTTCCGAAGAAACATGGTCGCCCGAGGAGGTCTGTCTACAGCAGAAGGTCCACCTGAAAGGGAAAAGGAAGCATGGAAGTGATGAGATAAGTACTTGGTCTGAGGGTTCCACAGCTTCCGACGAAACATGGTCTCCCTCTCCCGAATAGGTCTGTCTGCAAGAGAAGGCCAAACTGAAAGGGAAAAGGAAGAATGAAAATGATTAGATAAGTACTTGGTCTGAGTGTCCCATAGCTAAAAGAAGAAGGTATAAACTTCTTAGCGACAAAGAAAGGGACGAGGAACCAAGAAGTTCATACAAATTAAAAGGAAATTACCCTGAAGAAAAGCAAGAGGCGGAGAAAGCTCTTGTAAGCAGAAAAAGGGTACAATTTGAGCAGGGGAACAAAGGCCAGCCCAACGTAAGCAAAAGGGAACGTAAAAGCTATGAGGATGACCGAATAGACGAAGAAAGGATCTCCAAGAAGGTCAATGGGGCAATGACTCAAACAGGGCCTAAAGATCCCAAAGAACGGGAACCAGGAACGCGAGGGAGACAGTGTGTCGAAACGCAGACGACCGTTTCACACACAAAAGAGAGTCAAACTCAAACGTCCCCTCAGATAATAGAAAAAAGACCCCTCGACGCTACAGATAGCGATTCGGAGTCATCCATCGTCTTCATCGGCTCCTACACAGCTGCAGAAGCCCGTGAGCTACGACGGCCTAAGACGGCAACAGTAGGCTCATCGTCAGATGAAATTGAATACGACACGCCTACCTGGGAATGCCGAGTCGATGATTGTTACCCCTGCTTTTACTGAGAGCGCAAAGAGGCCATGACCCTGCATACACACACACAAGAACTCAACACAACATAATACACAAAACGCAAACAACACTAAACACAACAAGCAACACACAACGCACCTGAACAACACAATACACACGGGAGGAACACATTAGACACGAGTTTCGATTAAAGCTGCTCGCTGACACACCACCTTGTTGGTGGGAGACGTCAGCTGACGCTAGCGCTCTTGGCTCTCCACGCGAGAGGCAGGAGTTCGATTCTCGAAGGCGTCTTGGTGCCGATTAAAGCTGTCGGCTGGCTCATCCTCCTTAGGATATAATTATATATATATATATATATATATATATATATATATATATATATATGATATATATATACACATATATATATATATGTATATATACGCACACACACACACACACACACACGCACACACGCACGCACACACGCACGCACACACGCACGCACACAAGCACACGCACACACACACACACACACACACACACACACACACACACACACACACACACACACACACACACACACACACACACACACACGCACGCGCACACACACACACACACACACGTACACACACACACGCACGCACGCACATGCACACACACGCACGCACACACACGCACGCACACACACACGCACGCACACACACACGCACGCACGCACGCACGCACACACACACACACACACACACACACACACACACACACACACACACACACACACACATATATATATGTATATATATATATATATATATACATATAATATGTATATATACACATACAACACACACACGCACACACACACACACACACACACACACACACACACACACACACACGCGCGCGCGCGCACACACACACATGCGCGCGCACACACACACACGCGCGCGCACACACACACACACTCGCACACACACATGCACACACACATGCACACAAGCACACGCACACACAAGCACACGCGCACACGCACACACACGCGCGCACGCACACGCACACACACACGCACACACAAGCACACGCGCACACGCACACACACACACGCACAAACACATATATATATATATATATATGTGTGTGTGTGTGTGTGTGTGTGTGTGTTTGTATATATATATATATATATACATACATATACACTCACACACACACACACACACACACACACACACACACGCATATATACGTATATATATATATATGTATGTATATATATATATATATATTATATATATATATATATATATATGTATGTATATATATATATATATATATATATATATATATATATATATATATAAATATTTATATACTAGGGGTGATCAGAAAGTAATGACAGTCGGACTCGTAGCTGAGAGACTATAAGTGTTGGGGGGGCGGGGAGCAAGGGGCAGCAAATGTTGCCTATTATTACATGTTTGAGCTTGTCGCTGTTTGTCTAGCTTACATTTTATCGTTGCGCTGTGCGATTGCGTCATTGTTGGTTTGCCTCTCT
>NC_134791.1:56857414-56884914 GCF_046742065.1 Oratosquilla oratoria
TATATATATATATATATATATATATATATATATATGGAGGTGAGGTGGCAAAATGAAACGTTAAGACTAGAGTATGGAGCTTTATTCAGAACCAGACGTTACGATCTCTTGGGCCTTCCTCAGTGGACTAGCTAGGTAAGACCTCTGAATGGATATTTGGGCCACGGATATTTGGGCCACGGTGACTAGGATATTTGGGACATGGGATAAAAAGTGACTACAAGCAATCTTTAATAATATAACTGTTTTATTCAATATCACAGCATAAATTGGACATATATTTACAGAAATCAAGTGAAAAAATCACAGTAAAATGTACAAAATACAAGCACAAAACAGCACAATTATTTACAAGTTGGGCTGTCCTCCGCGGAGGTTGTGGCTTATGCCACGAAGGAAGGCAGGGATGGTCTTCTTGCCTGTCTTGAGGTCAAGCACGAGGTTGTGGAGGCGGACCTGAAGTTCCTGGTACACCATCTTCCCACGCTTGGAAGGGCGGATCCCACGCTCCTCCTGGAGCAGGACACCATCGACGGTGGCAGCCTCAGCCTGCAGGCACTCAATTAGCTTCCAGGCACTGGGGTTTGAGTGTCCCACCAGGCTGAAGAACTTGTTGTTCCAGCTCTCACAAACATTGTTGGTTCTGGGCTGTTTGTTGAGGGTGGCTTGGTGCATGTTCCACTTCTAAGGTGGGAACATGGGCGGCGTGCGGCGGAAGCGCACTGGCCTGATGACTCCAGGCCTGGGGTTGGAGTGGAGGTCACGACGGTGTCGGAGCTGGCCGGAAAAGTAGTCTGAGTCGAAGTACTCAATGAGTGCTGCAGCATCATCAGGCATGGTGAAGCTTAGGTGTGCCATGCCTGACTTGATGTCCTCTGGGGGAAGGAAGGTGAGGGCATCCAGCTGCCAGCAGAACATGCGGAACTCGTCGTCAGACTCGTACAGGTTTTTCAGCCCCAGGCCCTCGATCTGCCTCCAGATGGACTGGCTCAGGTGGTAGAAGCAGAACCGGACCTGGACCTCCTCCCCGAAGACCACCCGCAGGGCCAGCTCCACAGGCCGCTCGAAGTCGATGATGACTGTGCTGGGATCACAGCCACCCTCTTCAAGAACCCGGAAAAGCGTCTCGTAACTGGTCTGTGTCTTGCGTTGCAGCAAGGCGTAGACCAAAGGAAGGTAGACGCCGTGGGACCGACCCTGGATCACGTAGAGCTGGGTGAAGAGTCTTGGAGAAACGGAGAAGGTGCCATCCATGCACCAGTCGTCACAGGCTGCTAGCTCCTCCAGATGACGTGGGGTGGTGAAGGTGATGACGAGCTCATTTGCTTCCTGCCCGTTGTCATAGTGGAGGTTGGATGCCCAGTTGCCGGTGATGACCAGATCCTGCAGAGACTAAGGATCCCTCGGACGGTGCTCAGCCCGGATGCGACGCAGGGCACGCTTCGTAGAGTCGGCCTTAGGCATGCGTGCCTTGACCTCCTCTGGAAGCTCTGCTACCGTGAAGGAGAGGATCTAGTTGGGACGGTCGTTGGTGGTAGCAGCCTTCCTCTTCATGGACTGGCGAATCCTCTCCACTTGGCATCCAACTGCATGAGCGAGGTGGTTGTGATCCGACACAACCCGAGGTTCACTGACAGTCTTGGTGGTCTTGATGAGAGCAGGGCGCTTGAGGGTAGAGGAACGCTTGACACACCGCCAAACGATCTCATCAACTGACTTGGCAACATGCTTCTTGGTGTACATGAAGCCATCCAGACAGATCTTCTGTTCCCCTCTAGATGATGTGATGACTTCGAGCTCAGCTGGCATTGTTGAGTAGCTCAGTGAATGTGATATGACATCTCTTGACAGGCTAGGTTTATATACAGAGCTCCACAGAGGTGTAGGAGAGAATCTGGTTGGGACTGTCAATAAACTAGAGATAAAACACTTCATGACAGAGTACTTACAAAAAGGTATAAAATACAAAAAAAGTAATAAAACATAAAAACAAAAAAGATATATAACATATTTAGTAATATATTGAAAGGAAAAAGAATAACTATTTTTTGGCCCAAAAATCCACCCCAGTTGGCCCTCGTGGCCCAAATGTCCTAGGTTGCAGTTCTGTGGCCCAAATATCCCAGGCCCAAATATCCTAGATTCGGTAACATCAGCGGGAAAGAGAATTGGCGAGTTTACCAAAAAGACAGAGAATTTACAAGAAAATAAAAGTGTTGTTTATAGAATTCCTTGTACAGGTTGTGAGAAAGCTTACATCGGTGAGACAGGACGCGGCATGGACAAAAGACTTGAAGAACACAAGAGGGATGTGAAACATCACAGAACATCAAATGCCCTAGTAGTTCATATCGATGAAGAAGATCATTTGCCAAACTGGAATGAAGCTCACGTTTTACATAAGGAACTGAGAAAAAAAGGAAAGGAGAGCTTTGGAGGCGGGATACATTGCCACCGAGAAAACAACAAAATATCGTGGGGGGTTTATGTCCTGGGCCCAAATGTCCGCCCAGCTGGCAGTTGGCGAGTGTGGGACAACGAGACCGGGATGAGGCCACGCAGGGTCATCAGATCACAATGTAAGCTGTTGACGGACTTTGATTCTTATTTTGTTTTCAGTCTACTGAGGAAAGCCCAAGAGGACGAAACGTCTGGCTCTGAATAAAGCTCCATACTCAAGCCTTAACGTTTCATTTTGCCACCTCACCTCCATATTTGTCTGTCTTTACACACACATAAACACACACACACACACACGCACACACACACACACACGCACACACACACACACACACACACACACACACACACACACACACACACACACACACACACACACACACACACACACACAAACACACACACACACACACACACACACACACACACACACACACACACACATACACACACACACACACACACACACACACACGCACACATACACGCACACGCACACACGCACACACACACACGCACACACACACACGCACACACACACACACACACACACACACACACGCACCCATACACACACACGCACACACACACACACACACACACACACACACACACACACACACACACACACACAAACACACACACACACACACACACACACACACACACACACACACACACACACACACACACACACACACACACACACACACACACACACACACACACACACACATATATATATATATATATATATGTAGCAAGGTCATGGCTTGAAGATTTGTTTTCTGTAGAATTCACGCACCATAAGTCAATTTTCTAATTAACATTGTCACCCCCACAAAAACTTGCATTATGGAAATATAACATTATTAATACTGTTACGTCTCTCATATCTATGTGTAAATGTCTGTAAATATTAATACTATTATTCTGAATAATTAGTCGTGGTGCTATCAATTATGTATTATGTCATTCTTGCATAAAGAATTATGTTTCGCCGACAAGACGTCGGCTTTGGTCACCTATACTTGCATTATACTTCCAATAAACAAGGCCAGAGAGAAATGGAGTTTGAGTAACTCCTTTCTCTCACTGAAGTGTACCTACACCAAATGCAGTAACCAAACACTACAAATGGTAACCCCGAAGCTGGAGACCGTCTCCTTTTAGGGCCACCAGCTCTTTGGTGGTTGTTTTGTAATTGTCCATAGAGTATTCTTTTTGGGAGTCGTTCCTCTGGCTATAGAAAGATCTTTGTTCTGTTCGAGACATTTCTCCTGGATTTGTCTTAACGAAAACACCATGTCAGTGGTTCCTCTCTCCTTTCTGAAACCACACTGGGAGGAGGGCATCACTATTTTACAGACAGAAACCACACACGCCTTTATATCCTAGAAGCCTTATACATAAAAGATAAAAGCCCTACCATGAACAGACAGACTCCAGGCCCATTCACTACCCCCACATCAAAAGACGTTGAGCTCCGCTTCAGCTTCACGGCCGATTGGTCCGTGGGCGGAGCTACGTGTTCTGCTTCCTGATTGGTTAACCGGGTCAGAACTGAAGTGTTTGTGATCTGCGTATTGTGTATATATAATCACCCCCCCCCCACCCCACACATTGTACTCATTAGCACTGAAGATGCTTAACTATTAAGCGAAAGCTCTGCATATAAATTAAGAAGATAATTACCATGCCTTTACCTATACCACCAATGCTATTTGGCCAGGTAATTAGAGAACTTAGCACGACATAGCGCGCCAACATAAGAAAAGTCGAGAATGTCAGCAAAAAACTCGTGAACACAAAAGCTGCTGCAAATTTCAATGACATCTGCCTAAAAGATTATCTGCTGCCCAACTATAGTATTTGTAAATGTATATATAAATATAAATATACGTATAAATATAAATATAAATATAGATATAAATATAGATATAAATATAAATATAAGTATAAATATAAATATAAATATAAATATAAATATAAATATAGATATAAATATAAATATAAACATGAATATAATTATAAATATAAATATAAATATGATATAAATATAAATATAAGTATATAAATATAAACATGAATATAATTATAAATACAAATATAAATATAAATATAAATATAAATATAAATATAAATATAAATATAAATATAGATATAAATATAAATATAAATATAAATATAAATATAAATATAAATATAAATATGAATATAAATATAAATATAAATATAAATATAAATATAGATGTAAATGTATATCTATATGTATATGTATATGTTTATGTATATGTATATGTATGTATATGTATATATAATTTTAATTTCCTTAGAGCGTTCCGCGTTACTGTGTATATTTCTGATATTTGGAATCAGTTTTGTGGCTCGCCGCTGTACGTTTTCTAATCTGTCACTATCTTTAATGTTATTCAAACACATCATATTCCATATGTCAATGGACTATTGATCTATATAGTTGATTGATGACATTCGGAATTTTGAAATCAAAAGATCGTACAATTAGTCCTAGAAAATTATTTGCTCTCTCTAAAGCAGAAATACACTGCTTAGATGATTTGAAATCGTTAATGATAATCAATTGCACCAAGGTAATTTTTATTATCCATTTTGTTAAATTTTTCCAGACAGCTTAAAGTTGTATTTAGTGTTATCTTTACGTATAGTATGTGCATAACTTTACATTTACTTATGTTAGCTTTCATTAGCCCCTTTTGAGACCCTCGCTTGAATATTTAATTGATTCGAGTGATCATTTGCTATTTCGCACATCTTTGAATCGTCAGCAAATTTGGAGAGAGTAGATTTCAGTCTATGTTTAGGTTGAGTTTAGGAAAAGAGAAAATTAACCTAATCTAAAATTTTATTCTTTAAATCTTATTTTTGTGTTTTAATATTTAAATTTTGACAGACGAATTTATATAATTATTCTTTATTTCTTTGTTTTAGTTTATTCTATTTTATTAATTTATTATTTATTTATTATTTTTTATTATATTGGTGAAATATGAAACATTTCTCTTGGCAGGGTCCACCCCCTCAAATTCATAAAATCGTCTCTTGCCTTAAGTTCAAATGAAAATGAAAATACCTAATCTATATCGTGCTGAAGTGGTTAAGGAAAATGGCATGACCAAGAATTTTTTTTCCTGAAATTCAGCATTAACATGTGAACTAACTTGTATTTTATTCGAAACACCTGTTTTCAGGAGTTAATTGATACAGTCTGTTTTCATTCAGTCTGGAGTATATCCTAGTGTGAATGACATTATCAGGCATTACAAAAAGAAAAAAATCTCTGGACTGAGGTGGTAATTTTCTCAGATGCTCCAGTGTGTCATATGATTTCAAAGATCTTTTCCACCTTCTCCTTCAGGAGCTTGGTGTGGACAGGACCTGAAGACCTGGGGTTCCGGAAGCCGGAATATATCTATCGGGCACGACTACCAGCAAGTGACGGGTAATGGCCTCACCTTTGTGCCCCAGCCCATCCCCATCCCTAACGACACCGTCATGCTGGGCGTGGACCCAACGCCACCCTATCCCAAGTAAGTCATGGGCTTTAGGTAACCACCTACACGTGTAGAAAAGAAAGTCATATACCTGTACAATGATTTACACACACATACACAAACACACACACACACACACACACACACACACACACACACACACACACACACACACACACACACACACACACACACACACACACACACACACACACACACACACACACACACACACACACACACACACACATATATACACACACACAAAATTACTTATGGCAGTCCGTCGGTGATGGACGACGACAGTGCTCCGGTGAAGTGTGAAGATTGAGTGATGCCGAGATCTTTGGGGATGATGCCAGTAGAGGTGACTGTGCACTCCAATCCTTGACCCGCATATCCTTCCACGATCCAGGCAAGTCAGTTTTGGATCTGTTGGATAAAACCTATTTTTGAGCTGATGTCTTATTTCCCTATCCCGTACTTGGTTGTGAGCAGACTTAAAATGAAGAAGCCATGGTTTCAAGATCAGTTGGTGTGATTTTACACTTCTTAAGTGTGGTTTTTATCTGATTTTTATGTTTTTTTTTTCTGTCCCTTGCATTCTGACGTGTATCAGGTAATTGCCCTTAAAGAAAATGCCGGGGAAGATGATTGTCAGGCATGTGGACGACGTGACCCGACCACTGCAGCTGACGCTTTGCTAGCAATGCTTTAATGTTGGAGATTTGTGCACGTTGCAAGATTTCAGTGTATCATACTTTACCTTGTCATGTTAGCCCTAGGATTCTTTAAATACGCCGAATGTGTAAAGCCTCAAGAGCTTTTATATGTCGTCTGTAGTTGGTTCAGTTTTCTGAGTTGAAGAGTAAGGTAGAGATGCAGGCCGCTTTGTAGACGGATATTTGGTTTCGGTTCGTAAATTTCCATTATCAAATACCCGAGAATGTATCCGGCCATAAGATGCGGATGCGAGCTGGATTCTTGTCTGAATCTTATCGTCTATATTGTGTTTTGGTATTATCATGCTGCCGAGGTAGGTGAACTGTTGCATTCGGTTGAACTGTATACCGATGATTTGAGAAACGGGCGGAACTGGCGCAGTTCTATGTTGTGCAAGCATCTCTTTCTTCTGTGTATTGACATGCAGACCTATGGAATGGTAAACTATGGAGACGACTAAGATATTGTTTTGTAGGGCTTCTGCGAACTCAGCCAGTAGCACAGTCGTCAGTATACTGTAGTTCCATGAGATGAGCGGTGATAAGTTTGGTGCGGGCCTATAGGGTCAGATTAAAGAGGTTTTCACTTAGGCGGAATTGTTTCCACACTCCGTTGTCACCATTGAGCTTGTTTTGGCTAAGAGTTGTGACAGCAGTGAGAAACAGGTTGAATATTACAGATACCAGGACACATCCCTGCTTAACCCCCAACTCGACAATGAAGGGCTCTAACTTTTTCCCTCCCGCCAGTACACAGACATTCATTACCCCATGAAAACTTTTAAGGATATTGATACATTTTAGAGGTATACCAAACTTACGAAGGACACTCCAGAGGAGATCAAAGTTTACTGTGTCGAATGCCTTTGTTAGGTCGATAAAGACCAATGCACGAAGGAGTAAGTGCTGAAAAATTATTTGTCTGGTAAGCCTGGGACTTTGTCAAAAATTAATGTTGTGCATAAATTTAACTGTACTTTTGGAGACTGCACGGTCTACAAATGTGCATACCTTAGATTTACGACTTGTAGTCTCAGCCCTCGCCTAACGCTTCATCTCCAACAGGGAGCGATTAAAAATAATTTTCAGTACGAGCACCAGTCTACCCTTGATAGAGCAACCATTGTTAATAACATTGAAGTAGTTACCCAATGTAATGATATTAAAGAATTAAAAACGTTAGGACCTATGTATATTAGGGAATGGGCCACTACTATTAATATTCAGTCTAATATGGTAACAGCCATTTCCTAATTCAATAGCTCTTCAAGACATGTGAGAATTAACCCTACCAATAATGGAATTGTGTCCATCCATCTTGCATTGCCCACTGCCCCAACTAACCCTCCCCCACCCCTGAGAAGATCAGCTTGGGTCAGGTCGGCGGCCCACACACTAATGTAAGCCTTTCCATGTCACCTCTGAACTTGTTTATAAGGTATATGGCAACGCGTCAACTTGTCCATTCTGTGAAAATGTAGTTGTTTTATGGCAGTTCGATTTTATTGATTTGTGATTTATTATTTTGAGAATGACTCCTTGAAGTCGAAACGTCAACTTGTGTGAAATTAAGAATGGATAACTTTGGACAACTTGTTTATGCTCATCCTCCCAAAGTCAGAACTATAGTGAGGAGAATTGAAAACATTAGAAAGAAAATTGACAATTGATAACTGATAATAAATTGTAATGAATAATTAGTAAAAAACAGTGTAATATTAAATAAATGAATAGGAATAAATATGTAAATCAAATAGAATAAATGACAGGTATTACAGCACATTATTTAGTTGTTTATTTAAAAGAATTTTAAAAATTTGAACTGTACTACATTGCAAATTCTCTGTGGGAAGCTATTATGACTATTTACTACACGATGGCGAAGTTGTTTCTACCTTTTTCCAAATTAGATCTACTTATTGACAGCTTGAGATGATTATTTCTTGTCTGATTTGCACCCAATGTGAAAATTTTGTCACTTCTGATGTCAATTCCCTAAGTATCATCCCCGAGTCTAAGCTTTTTAGGGAAAATAGATAGATATGTTTTAGTCGATTATGATTAATTTTTGATATTTGGAATCAGTTTTGTGGCTCGCCTTTGTACTTTTCCTATCTGTCAATGTCTTTAATGAGATTCAATTACCATACGGAAACAGCATATTCCAAATGTGGACGGAGTATTGATTTATATAGCTTGTTAATGACAGATGGCACATTAAAGTAAAAAAAATCGCGCAATCAGTCCTAGAATTTTCTTTTCTCTGAGGTGGAAATACACCGATTAGATAATTTGAGATCGTTACTGATAATTACGCCGAGATCCTTCTCACTATCCACTTTTATTAACGATTTTCCAAATGACTTGTTGTATTTTTTGTTATTTTTACCTGTGTGCATAACCTTCCATTTACTTGGGTTAAATTTCATTGGCTATTTTTCAGACCATTGTTGTAGTTTATCCATATCTTCTTGAATATCTAATTGGTTTAAGCAATCAATTGCCATTCCGCACAGTGTTGTATCCGGGGTCTATATAATTTATACATGCTATGAATAGAAATGGTCCAAGAACGGAACCCTGAGGAACTCCACTCGTAGCAGTTTTCCATCTAGAAGTTCTGCCATTTAGAAGAATTCTCTGTTTATGATCGTTTAACCAATTACTAGTCTAGCTTAATAGGCTTCTACTTATTCTGTGTGAAGTTAATTCAGCAAGTAGTCTTTCGTGTGGGACGGTATCAAAAGCCTTCTCAAAGTCCAGATATATTAAATCTATATTGTGTCTTTTGTAATGATTTGAGATGACAGTGTTGTAGAATTCGAGTAGTTTAATCAGGCAAGAACGTTTCCGTCTGAATACATGCCCGCTACCACTTATCAAACAGTTTCTTTCTAACTGGTGTTCAATAGTATCCCTAATGATAGTTTCCATTAATTTTTACTACGATTGAAATTAAGCTTATAGTCCTGTTCATTGTTTTTTTTTGTCTCCATTTTTGAATATGGGGGTAACGTTAGCTAACTTCCATTATCATGGGAGATCTCCGGGTATGACTGTCTTTTTTGAATGATTTCTAATTGAACAGCAATCCCGTTTTTCATTTCCTTTAATATTCTTGGATGCCAACCGTCAGGCCCAGGTATTTTATTAACTTTGAGTTTTTATATACATTTTTATTTACTTATTTTTGTTATATTTAGAGAGTAAGTTTTCCCTTAGACTTCAAGTTGATCCTCAGCAGATATCAGTGGACGAATGCGATTCCTAATAACCTTTTCATCTCCAATGTAACTATAGAATTCTTTGGGATTCTCTTTGGATTTATCAGCGATATTCGATTCGTATTGTCACTTTCTTTTTTTTTTACCGTCTTTTATAAATCCCTCTGTATTATCACATAACTTTGATAGTCGTTAGGTGCACCAGAACACTTGTATTTCTTATAAGACTGTCTCTTTTTAGCAATACTTTTTTCAGTTTCTTTGTCAAGTAATTTTGGGAGAGCCTGATTTGGGGGTCGTATGTCCTTAAACGGGATGTAAGTACAAATCATCTTAGTAAGCGTATTTTGAAATGTTTTCACATTTGATCTACAGGTCTTTCGCTTAACTTTACCTTCCAGTCTGTAAACTGAAGCTCCTGACGTAGTCCTATGAACTGAGCTTTACTGAAATCAGGTATTTTAGATACACAACTATCTATTTTTTTAATCTAAGTTGTGATCACTACTTGCAATGGTTTCACCAACTTCTACATCGGTTATCATGCTTTCGCGGCTAGTGATCAATAGATCGAGTAAGTTTCCATGTCTTGTGGGCTCTTTTACGTGCTGAATTAAGTAAATGACACCGAGAAAATCTATCAGGCGACTACTTATATTGCTATGTACGAGAATCGTCTAAACAATGTTGGTGAAATTTAAATCACCCACTATCAGTAAAGCCCGGTTGCAGAAACTAGACAGTTCTTGAAACAACAGTTTGTCGTCTGCTAATGATAATTTTTTTTTTGCCTATTTATTGCACCTACATTCTTATTTTGTCCATTTGTTTGAGTTAATTCTACCTATTAACTATCATATGCATCCTGTTTCACTTTCTCTAATACACAGGCATGGATATTGCTATTAATGTACAACACAACACCCTTATCTTTCTTGTGGTTTCTATCCTGTAATATCAAAATCAGCTTCAACCTCTTTGCCATTTAACCACGTCTCGGTTATTCCTTTCATATCAAGATTTTTACTTTTGACATGCGCCGGTTTTGTTTTTCAATTTGTTCCTAATACTACGAGCATTGTACATTTTTTAGAAACTCGTGATTATTTCTTTTTGAATTGTTATGATTTTCTATATCATGCCTTACATCATCACTCTGTTCTTTATTGACACCTTGTTCTATACTGACATTTAGTCCTTCATTAACATTCGGTGCCTCATGGACATTTGTTTCCTTGTGGATATTTTGTCCCTCACTGTCATTGTGTCCTACGCTGGCCATTTGTCGTTCGTTAACATTCTGTCCGGCAATGACATTTAGTTTTCCATTATCGTTTTGTCCTACATAGAAAATTTGTCCTTCACTGACCTCGCATCCTAAAATGATATTTTGTTTTTCACTGACATTACATCCTAAAGTGATATTTTGTCCTCTACTGACATTACATCCTACCACGATATTTTGTCCTTCATTTACACTACATCCTAAAATGATATTTTGTTCTCCTCTGACATATCCTAAAGTGATATTTTGTCCTACGCTGACATATTACTCTACATTAATGTTTCGCCCTGCTCCGTTACCCCCAGTGTACTCTACTCCCTCTCCCTTTGAACTTCTACCCCCCCCCCAAAAAAAAAAAAGGAACTGGTTCGTTACAAACTCTCAAAATGAATTTTTAAAGAAAAATTTCCCCTCTGCGAGCAAGGTGGACACCACCAAAAGAATAAGATCATGACGCTTGGAAAAGAGTTACCAATGTAGTTGAATGAGCATGTTATTCTGCCTATTCTCATGTCCAATTTGAGTATAAATTTGATATTGAGCATTTGATAGGTAGTTTTGCGTATTCCGATACCGCTCGTATTTTGCGGTAGGTACGTTACATGACTAAAAGTGCCTATTCAAAACTGTTAACAATTGAAATGGCTAAGCAGACCTTTTCAATTTTCATTCAAAGATGTTACACTTTTTATAAAAAACTAGGTTTACTTAGTGTAGGAGATGGTGTCCGGTCCTTCAAGAACTATGGAACTTTTTGAGGTTAGAGTATCACACACACACACACACACACACACACACACACACACACACACACACACACACACACACACACACACACACACACACACACACACACACACACACACACACACACACACACACACACACACACACACACACACACACACACACACACACGCGCACACACACACACACACACACACACAGACACACACACACACACACACACACACACACACACACAAAAGTACAAACAGGTATGTACCAACTGGGAGTGGTAACAGCTTGTCGACGTGGCTGAGTAAGCTATGAACGCTTTACTTCTTTTTGTGAAAATACTTTGCAAATGTATACATGATTTTAATGGGCTGGAACATAAAATTGATTGGAACTGAATCAGTAAGAGTTTTTTTTTTTCTTTCCGACGGTCTAAAAAAAAGTGTTAGCAAGTAAATTGTTTGGCTTACATTATGTGTTTTCCTGCTGTTGACTTACGAACTCATTTTAGGGAAATTGACCAGGACGAAACTTTGGGCGAACTAAAAGGAAGGTTACAAGGTCTTAACAATTAAATTGAAACTTAAGTTGAAACTGCGGCCAAGTTGAATTTGTTGAGGAGTTTGCTCTCTTCTTACCTATCAAAATTTCATGATCTGGAGCAAAAGCTTGACTGAAAAAGAATAGGCCGCAAAATTGGTTTAGAAAAAAGAACTTTGTCTAATTCAAAGGGAAAATGAGACTTTGACGAATGAGATTTAATCTAATATATATATATATATATATATTATATATATATATATATATATATATATATATATATATATATATATATATATATATAATGTTTGAATAAGATCAAGGGAGATTAATATTAATGGACTGTTGGATATTCGGGAAGGTTCATTGTCAAGTTAACAGAAAAATGCAATATACTTGAAAGTGATTATGGAGCAGCAAAGAAAAGATGAACATACTAGGTTGGAAAAGGAAGTCGTAAAGTTGATCTAAAAGGGAAATTCGATTGAGGACAAGCTGATACACGTCATCTGAAAAATAGTGCTAAAGGACCTATTAGAAAGGATTTTCATGGTGCAATACTTCCCTCCTTACCAAGACAAGAGCCCCGAATGAAGCTAAATATTAAGAAAGAATATCTAGCAAAGAAGCAAAAGAGCCCCTTTGGAAATTTTCAATGACACTGAGGTCAATTACGAGGAATGAAAGTTAAGTAATGAAGCGGATTCCTAAGATAATACCCTGTTAGGCATTGCAATGGCAAATACAATGGCCCAATGAATAAAGATGTCTCGTGTAAGAAGGAATAACACTTCCACAAATTTGAACGCGCTACTTACCAAAGAGCCAGACATCACTGGCTACTTGAAATGCCTTTGTGCTATAGGAATTAGTGTAAATAAGAAAATAGAGCCAAACAACAAATTACACAGTCAAGATAGACTCAGTTTTGGGAAAGCAGATTTCTCAGACTTGAAGAAATACTTTGCACTAGCAAACGTTGAGGAATTCGCGAATACCACCCAAACTAAAAGGAATTTTAGGGAAACCTTTCTTTACATATTCTACATGGGGGTGAATAAAAATATCAATGATTAGTGTCAGGAAGAAGTAGAAGAGGAATTTTTGTTGGAAAATGGGGAAACAAAGCCAAGGAACATATTACTCAGTTAAAACAGACTTAATTTTGGGAAGATGAACTTCTCAGGCTTAAAGAAATTCTGTGAAGGAGCAGACAGGGAGATATTCAACGGAACTACAAGGAAATGTATTTTTTTCCTTGTAATTAAAAATCTAGTCGAACAAACATATGCCAAGGATTAGTGTAATAAAGAAGAGGAAACAAGAATACATTCATACGTATACCAAAGGCTCCTTCCCCCTTACAAGGGAGGTAGCCAAAAAACAAAGGCATAAAATCCACTCCCACCCATTCCATCCCCACATACTCCACTCCCATCCACCCCCTTCTCTCCCTTTTATCTTGGCTCTGGGATGACTGGTCATCCCAGCATCTTGTCCACTCTCCCTGGGTCAGAAGCAGTGTCGCAAGACACAGCACATCCACAGCAAGGCCGCTTCATTAAATCGGCGACCCCCTCTCCGTCCCCTCATGCAGAAAAGGAGAAGACTGGGAAAAATCCTTTGTATTCTTTTCAAAGTTAGGGAGAGGATGAAAAACCAAAATTATCAGCAGACAACATTCATTACTATCTCTGTTTTAAAGATATATATCAGATTTTAAATAAATCAACTGAAATATTGTCAGATAATGATTTACTTAGTATATTCATCAATACCAACAAAGTTGACTATTACCAATCAAATATCTCATTTTTTTTTTTTTTTTTTTTTAGACCGGGACGTTGTTCTTCAGATGTCGTGAAGACGTAGGATCAGCATTTCTGAAGTCGCGAAGAAATATCTTAAGGATTCGAATCAGGCCAGGGGCGTTATATAGATCAGTGTCAAGAAGTCTTAAAGAAGCATATTTAGGATTCGAATCAGGCCAGGGGCGTTGTATAGATCAGCATTACGAAGTCGTGAAGAAACATCTTGAGGTTTCGAATCAGGCCAGGGGCGTTGTATAGATCAGCATTACGAAGTCGTGAAGAAACATCTTGAGGTTTCGAATCAGACCAGGGTCGTCGTATAGATCAGCATTAAGAAGTCGTGAAGTAACATTTTGAGAATTTGAATCAGGCTAGGGGCGTTGTATAAGATCGGCACTGGGCTAGTAGAGGAGAGAACTATGTCCATCATAGTCAACGATGTAATTTATTTCTTCTCCTTTTATCACTTTCAATGATGACGTCACTATCTGCGCACTTATGCAGTGCGGCAGATAGATTGGCCAGTGTACGTTCTAGACGCTCGAGTTCTCATAAGGTATTTATGTAATCGCAAGGACGTTTGGAACATCGAACTGGATTTGATCTTCACAACTCCCCTCTCTCACCCTTCAAACTGTTACACACTATTCTCCACTATGTGTCGTTATTAAATGACATTAAATATCTTGAACACAATACACATATTGATGTATTGTAAGACACATGAGTGGTAGGGTGTCAAGGTAAATACATATACTCTGAAGTAATCCTGTTGAGGACGAAACGTCAGCAGTAATTTTCCAACAGTTCCCCGTGTTTACCTCACCAACCTACCCTAGTACACATACTTAAATATGAGACACAACATTTACATATACATAAGATTATGATATACATATATATATATATATATATATATATATATATATATATATATACACATATATATATATATATATACATATATATACATATATATATACATATATATATATATATATACAAATATATATGTATATATATATATATATATATTTATATATGTGTATGTATATATATATATATCTATGTATGTATATATATATATATATATAAGGTAATGATATCCAAGCAAGGGCGTGACAATGACAGAGATAAAATATTTCATGTTCACGCTAGTACGTTACGTCTTCCCCCTTAAAACTGATGCCTCAAGAAAGAGTATTAGCAAGAACATTCTTGTGGCCAGATACGTTTTTTATGTTGAGATTATAGGACTGTAAAAATAAGTTCCACCTAAATAGGCAGTAGTTTGATTTTGAGATGGTCATTTTATTCAAGAAAACAAAAGGTTTTTGATCTGTGTGTTTGATTAGTGGAAAATAAAAGTTTATGGAAGGTTCAAAGTATTGTAGAGAAGCGACCACAGCCAAACACTCCTCTATGGTAGCATATCTCTGCTATAATAACCTACAGAAAACAAACCTTCCTTATCTTCTTGCATTAAAGCTGCTCCTAGGGCAACGTCACTATCGTCTGTGAATAAATGAAAGGGTTTAGAAAAATCAGGACTCTTTAGGGCAAGAACATACACCGAAAGAATTTTTAGTTGCTCAAAGGTATTCCAACATTTTTCAGTCTAGCCAAACATTTTCTCTTTCCTTAATAATTCTGTTAATGATTCAGCTAAATCCGAGAAGTTCGGACAAAACTTTCTATAATAACCAACCATCCCTAGGAATCTTCTTATATATTTTCTGTTTCATGGGAATAGGAATAACTTGGCCTATTCTTTACCTTTCAGAGGTTTGGCTTGAGAATTCTCTAACTTAATTGTTAACTTAGCCTGGTCAACACTGTTGAAGAACTCGTGTAATGTTGCTAAATATTGTTCTCGAGTATTACTGTAAATTACCACATCATCTAAATATGATTTAACCCCGGACAAATTTGATATAAATTTATTCATCATTCTTTGAAAAGTAGCAGGGGCATTTCTTAAAACAAAGGAAAGGACTTTAAACAGATACAGAACTTCTGGAGTAACAAAAGCTGCTTTCTCTTGATCTTCTAAATGCATGGGTATTCAATAATAAACTTTCAAAAGCTCTAAGGTGGTGACAAACTTGGTAGAGCCTATGTCATCTATAAGTTGATCTATGCGTGGTAATGGGTAAGCATTGGGCTTGATGATGCCCTTCAGTTTTCGATAATTCACCATTAATCTTTATTTACAACCTGTTTTAGGAACTAGTAAACTAGGTGATGACCAAGCACTAGATGATGGTTTTATTAACCCTTGAAGAATTTTACTTCTTTCTGCAAAATATAATTTTCTCGGGATTGAGTCTATATGGGTGAGTTTTGATAACTTTGTTCTGGGTTAACTCTATTTTATGTTCTACAGTGGACGTTTGTCTAGGAACGTCAGCAGTTAGTAAAGGGTATGAATTGATTAGAAATACCAAATCATCTTGATATTCAGCTTCTAAATGGGCCAGTTTTTCATCCAACCTTTTCAGGATTGAGTCTATGTGGGTGACTAGATTTTAATAACTTTGCTCTGGGTTAACTCTATTTTATGTTCTACAGTGGACGTTTGTCTAGGAACGTCAGCAGTTAGTAAAGGGTATGAATTTATTAGATATACCATATCATCTTGATATTCAGCTTCTAAATGGGCCAGTTTTTCATCCAACCTTTTCAGAGCTAAGGAATTCTGGAAAGACAATTCAGGGTGAGGCATTCCTGGAATGATGATTTTTAACGGAATTTATATGGCATAGATTTTTGTCCTTCTACCTGAGGTGGAAATTGCATAGTACAAATAATTTCTTCTGTCTACAATAGTATATAGACCTTGATATTTTGTTTCTAGTGCCTCCTTGAAAATTCTAACTTGAATATTTTTGTCACATTATATTTCATCTTGGATTGTGTTTGTTTCAAATGCTGTCTGGCTAAGTTTCAAGCTTGGTTGAGCTTTCCTAACATTCTTTCATCATGAAAATGGACCTTCATGGGTTTTTCTGGAGTCTTCCATTTCTCTTTTAGCATCTTTAGGGAACCTCTTATCTCTTGCCCAAATATGATTTCATCTGGAGAAAAACTTATACTTTCTTGGGTGGAAGACCAAATTGCAAAGAGTAAAGAAGGAAGTTCTATTTCCCAATGTTGTTCGTTTTCCAAGACGTACTTTCTTAGCATGGATTTTAGTATTCCATGAAATCTTTCTAGAGCACCTCGAAATCACGACGACCTGCTCGTGAGGTCAAGACTGTATCCACTGGGCTACCGCGCGGCCAAAAGCAAAGCAAAGCAAAGCAAAGCAAAGCAAAGCAAAGCAAAGCAAAGCAAAGCAAAGCAAAGCAAAGCAAAGCAAAGCAAAGCAAAGCAAAACAAAGCAAAGCAAAATAAAACAAAACAAAACAAAACAAAACAAAACAAAACAAAACAAAACAAAACAAAACAAAACAAAACAAAACAGTGCAAAACAAAATAAAGTATATAAAAAGAAGTCTCATTTTTTTCTGCGTCTCCTACAGTGACGAGGAAGTTGAGCGGTTCCTGACAGTGGGCATCTCGTCCGTGTGGCGACGGGACGACTACCTCACGCGGAGTCTGGACTCCCTCTGCCGGTCGACTTCGACGCACGAGAAGAAGCAGACGCTCGTTCTTGTCCTTCTCGCCGACGCCGACGCCACCCTCAGGTGAGAGTGACTATCAACTTAAGACATGAACGAACTGAAGGATGAAACTCTAGTGCCTGGTATATCAAAAACTATATGGAAGTGTGGGAGCGTCTGAGCAAGGTAAATGTCGGAGGCAGGGTAACAGAAGAGTGAGTGAATCAGCGCGTGTACGCAAAGCGAAGGCTGTGAAGGGTGAGTGGATGAGAAAGGAAGGTAGAAGAAAAAACAGGAAGAGAATAGAGAGGGGAAGAAGAAGGAAAGTGGAACGAAAGAGAGGGAAAGTGGAGGAAAAAAGAAGGGAAACAAATTAAAGGGAAGGGAAGGGAAGGAAAGAGATGTGATGTGGTGTAATGGGATGGGATGGAATGTGATGTGATGGAATGGAATGGGGAAGGATTGGAAAGGATCTGGAGGGATGGGAATTGATCGGAAAGAAATGTAAGAGAAGTGAAGAAAAACAAGGAGTAAGTAGGGGAGGGAAGATAAAGATATGAGGTGGTTATCATTTGGATTCGCCTGAAGAGAGGATAAGGAATGTTGGAGTTAATTCTCCTAAAATGAGATGCAATGAAACTGGTATTTAGAGGTATAGGTAATAATGGTAGGAAACTATTTTGAGGAGTTGAGTTTGAAGGGCATTCAAGTAAAATGTGTGATGCAATAAGGGAACACCACTACGGCAGGTAGAAGGAAGTTAAATCATAAGAGACGAGGATATGCTATCTCAAAGTGTCAGTTTTGCTGGTGCGATTATTATTTTGTCAATAATAAACATTACTCCTATCCTTGAAGACGATATTGCACCGATTATGAATCATAGAGGTAGTAGAGAAAATATCTAAGATAACAACTAAGGGATAGTGAAAATTAAGAATTATCAGCATTTCTTTTTCAGTGGACATTTGTCTCTATTCAGAAAAGAGTGCTGCGTGACATTGGTTTGTATGGATGTCACTAAGTTAATAAATACTGTATACATAAAACTTATGCAGTGAATAGCATATTCATTGGGTTATGCTGGTGGAAAGAGGGCTATTGGCATACATGAGATCTGTTAGTCTTTAACTGGTTTGCTGCGTGTTATTCCTAATATTTTGCCACAATCATTGGAGTGGGAGTGGGAGCATCGTGGGGCTGATGCTGCGTCCCAAGCTGCTTCATCGGGACATTTATTGTCGGGAATATCAACATGAGATGGTATATATCCATAGGTCGGATGCAAAAAAAAAAAAAAAAAAAAAAAAAGAAAAAAAAAAAAAAAAAAAAAAAAAAAAAAATAATAATAATAATAATAATAATAATAATAATAAAATAAGATGAAATAAAATAAAGAAGAATAAAAAATAAATAAGTATATAAAATAAACATTATAATGATATAAATAATAATAAATAAGTAAATAAATCAATAGATAAATTTAGATAATAAATAAACAGGTAAATAGTAAATAATAATAAATTGATAGATAAATAGTAATAAATGATAACCAAGCAAATATTAATAAACAGACAAATAATAACAAACAAATAAATAAATAATATAAAATAGATGGCAGGCATTACAGCATCTTGCTTAGTTATTTATCTAAACGAATCTTAAAGCCTCGAACTGAACTACATTGCACTGCCTTTGCAGGAAGTTTATTCCATTCATTAACTACACGGTTGGCGAAGTTGTTTCTACCCACTTCCAAATTAAATCTATTTCCTGACAGTTTGAGACCATTATTTCTTGTCGGATTCTCATTCAGTGTGAAAAATTTGTCACTTTTGATGTCAATTCCCTTTAGTATCTTAAAGACCTGTATCAAGTCACCTCTGAGTCTACGCTTTTTTAGGGAAAACAGATTAATATGTTTTAGTCGATTTTCATATGATTTATTTTTGTTACCTGGAATCAGTTTTGTGGCAGGAAGTTCGGATGACCCACAAGTGGATTTTACAGATCAATGAGTGTTGGGAGTGGAAAGTGGATATTGCTTCTCGGGCGCTGTATAACTTATAAGCAACTTAGAAGGATGGCGGGGTAGCTATGAATAATGAGTTCGATGATAAAGACTGAAGCATATGGTTGGTGGAAATCAGGACTCTATCTCTGTATGAGACACTGTTGCATAATCCACTTCGGGGTTAGAGTGCGAATTGTCTGTGTAGATGCTAATGAAAGGGTATTGAGAAAATAACTGTGAAACAGAAAATAATTCGAGTTTTTGGTGTTATTGTCAACAGTTTTTTACATACTGTTACATATTCAAGAATAGCATTTATCGGCATTCTTCAGCGCCTTTCCTTCTCCAAAGCATCATGGATGATTTCGTTCATAATTTGAACAATGAAAATAAGAAGTTCTTTCTTAAACTGAAGAAAATGGAACTTAGAATAGTTAAATCTATCGCCGCAGTTCACTTTATATATGTATATATATATATATATATATATATATATATATAAATATATATATATATGTATATAAGTATATATATATTGATATATATATATATATATATATATATATATATATATATAGTGAACTGCGGTAATATATTTATATAAATATATCTATATATCTATATACATATATATATATATATATATATATCTATATATACACACACACACACGCACACACACACACACACACACACACACACCCACACACACACACACACACACCCACATATATATATATATATATATATATATATATATATATATATATATATATATAGTGAACTGCGGTAATATATGTATATAAGTATATATATATATATATAATATATATATATATATATATATATGTATATATACACATATACACTGAGATTAACACAACAGCATTTTGACACTAATTAATTTTCTTACCGAGATTTAATTTTTTTTCTAATAGTAGATCTCATTTCAGGGGGATGGGCAAATGCAAACCTTCCGTAGTCTTTCATTTTTAATTGGCGTTTCGACTTCAGGGAGTCATCTTCAGAATAGTATACAACAATTAACTCGCAGTCTTGCACAGCTACAGAATACACAATTTACAATATTGTACAGAATTGGGTTTAAGTATAGGCCGCTTGTTAACACTGTAAGGTTCGTTTTGACCTCATGGGAAGTCGGACACTTCGCTAAGGAGGGGAAGGGGAAGGGGGAGGGAGAGGGGGAGAGTCAGGTAGAATAGTTCGTCTCGCATGAACGCCCTGCTGGTCAAGCAGGGGTTGGTGAGGTGGGGGAGGGGGAGAGGATGGAGGTGGGTGTTGCTGGATATGGGCTCCACATCTAGATGAGGAATTAAAGAGGAGAGTGGTCTAAAAGTGACTAATAGAAATCCAAGTTAATGTAAAATTGGGCACATAATTAAAAAAATAATAAGTATGATTACAAAATATGTGAAAAAAGAAATAGAAAATGAAAAAAATCATGATGCCATTATCATTAGTGACCTTAAAACACTACACATTGTATTTCTGCCTCAGAGAAATCAAATAGGATGCTGAGATTCAGCCAGTTATATAGATCATTAGTGCACCCTCAATTATTCCAGTTTAGGGTCCACTAATGATCTGTATGATTGGTGGAATCCCAGGGTTCTATTTAATTTTTCTAAGTCAGAAATACAGAAATGCTGTTTCTGTATGGTCCTCAAATTTCGTAAACTATACTGATAGATCAAGAGTGTAGCGGCAAACCACAAAACCCATACCAAATGCAAAACACACACAAAATGCTTAAAATATGGGATATGCATATATATATATACTGTATATATATATATATATATATACATATATACACACATATTAATGTGGGTGCCGGAATTGGGCAATTTTTGATACACAATTTTTTCGTGTGCTAACAGAGTGAAATTATAGGTCTATATATGAGTACCTGTATGGGCCCACCCCCTTCTTCACCTATGAGGCCGCAATCCCCCGCCAAGGGCAGCATGCGGTTACCAATAGTTATACAAGAGAAGTTCGAAATCTATTTATTATTTTTTTAAGGTTAGCTCTGGGTGTCACATTACGGAAGATAGTCGTTAGCGTGCCATGTTTTACGTATGTGTCAAGGGTTTCCCACTCCTAGCTTAAGATATGTGAACTTCTTCTAAAAATGAGAGAGAGAAAGATATATATATATATATATATATAAATATATATATATATATATATTTATATATATAGATAGATATATATATATATATATAGAGAGAGAGAGATAGAGATATAGAGATATAGAGGGAGAGGGAGAGGGAGAGGGAGAGGGAGAGGGAGAGGGAGAGGGAGAGGGAGAGGGAGAGGGGGAGGGGGAGGGAGAAGGAGAGGGAGAGGGAGAGGGAGAGGGAGAGGGAGAGGGAGAGGGAAAGGGAGAGGGAGAGGGAGAGAGATAGAGAGAGAGATAGGTAGATAGATAGATAGAGATATAGATTCAAGCGTTTAAGATTTTTATGAGTAATGGTAACATCATAATTGAAAATGTTTTTACACTAAATACTAACCGAATGAGAAATTATGACCTCAAGCTGTCAGGAAAGAGATTTACTTTGAAACTGGAAGAAACGGTCCTACTAATCACGTCTTCAATGGGTAGAGTGAGTTTGCAGAGGCGATTGAATGTAGGGCAGGTTGAAGAAATTCACTTGCATAAGCATTTTATTTTCCATCCAACCTCATTATGGATCGAAATGTCTGCTTTTGACGTGCTTTTTCATCACTTAATCATTGTAATATGCATTTACAATAGTTGGATATTCTAATATTTTTTTATACTATTGTTATTAGTCATAATTGTCCAGTTGTATCTTAAAATTATCGTAGCCACTGAATCTTGAAGACACTAAACACCGTAAAAGGTTCTTAAACACGTATCATCCAAAGATGTCTACGATAAGCCATACCTATTAACAACTTATCGTATATGACAAAGTGACACACTAAATATATTGTTCTTACGTTGTACAAGTTTTCTCAGAGAAACTCCTATATGGGTTAGAGATAGAATAAAAAAGTAACTAACTGCGATGAATTTGTTACGATTAAAGAATTTCATTCTAACTTCAGGCAGTTATTTTACTTAGCTGAGAAAACCTCATGAGTGTTGGAGACATATAACCTGGCATTTTGATCTGAGGCCTTGTAAACAATTTTGTATCGTGACCCACTTTAAGCCCAATTCCCATCCTGAAGCATGGTAAAGAGTTATGTTGAGTGATAACAACCTCACCCAATCCCACACTTACCCTGAAACTTAGTAAACAATCTTATAGACCCATCCTTGTATCCACAACCACACACGACAACGATGTGTAATGACTACGTCACACGCTCTATCCCTACCTCCAGTGATCAGATCTTGGCTTTGCCACAAGCTTCAGTATCAATCTTTCGTTCGACAGATCGAGCCGAGCTTCGAGTCTGGCCGTTCGCTACGAGCGCGAAATTGAACTGGGCTTCATTCGGGTCCTCCAGCCCCCAGCCGACATGTATCCCAGCATCGACTTCGCCGCTATCAGGAGAACTTACAATGATTCTGTGGCGAGGGTCCAGTGGAGAACCAAGCAGGTATGGGCGGGTCGAATGTACAGTACGAAGTTTTGAGGATTGGTTTGATGAACACTTAAGCAATATACTGTAATTTCTTAGTTTATAAATATATTTGTGTCTTCTTAATCTATTTTGTTTACTCATTTATCTACACACTGATTTTTTATTGGGTTATTCATTGATCCATATAGTTACTTTTCTACTTCTCTATTATTGTGGATCTAACATCGATATGAACCAAAAGGTCTCCTACCGCATGTTTTTTTTTTCAAAATAATTCAACCTCCGTTGAGGTGGGGTCATTTGGGTGGTAAAAGAGATATTTAAAGAGCGTAGCAGTAAGGAGGGACTGTAAAGGTTAAAAGTGATCATTATTCTTCCTTAAATGGAGAGTAACCTGCAATATCTATGACTGATGTGATCTTGTCCATACGGGTTTCGCTAAAGCCACTATTGTATTGACTTCATCATAGTTATGCAGTCAATACACCCATACTCTATGCAATCTAGTGTAAAATGGTACACCGAAAGAACAGCGTGTTGCTATTTCGATATGATAATTTATCTGTTTTAGTTCATGTTCTACCTAATGCCATAACGCTTCACCCTTCTAAGGGATCGTGACCTCTGGACATGATCGTTCGAGACCCTTCTATGTCCTAAGTCCCCCTCTAAG
This sequence comes from Oratosquilla oratoria, assembly GCF_046742065.1. Classification (NCBI taxonomy): domain Eukaryota; kingdom Metazoa; phylum Arthropoda; class Malacostraca; order Stomatopoda; family Squillidae; genus Oratosquilla; species Oratosquilla oratoria. Next base: position 56,881,608 of record NC_134791.1, read on the forward strand.
GTGAATAACATTGTCAGATATTAGCCAGAACGAATATGTAGAAGGTACATTACTGTAACAAAATGTTTAGCAAAGAAATCATAACTTCCAGACATTTCTACAGTGACGCTTAATTAATAAGAATAACTTTTGTTATGGGGCCAATAATGTATAAAAACATTTAACCTGTATTCCTTTATCTATGATGAAGGAAACATAGTAATTCTCACTTTGACTACTCCATCTCATCGGAGGACTAGCCAAGGAGATCGATCACATACGTGTTAGTACTTGTTGGAAGGTCCTACAGATCTGCAGGTCTTATCGGAGTGCTGAATTCTTAAGAATGATCGCAAATTTGCGGTCACAATGCTCAGACTGCGTATCATGTTCATGATAATCCCGAAATGTAACCCACCTGGATTACCTCTGGAAAAGTTCAAGGAGATGTGTGTGCCCAGGAGTGTGCGGTTGGAATCTTATTGGTTTGAGGTGTTTGACACCTCTGAAGATTCTGAAGAACTGTATGACACTGTCAAACGTGATACTCTGAAAGCTACTAAGGAGAGCGTCAAAGGCTGAGAAATGTTGTGGCGTCGTTTGAGACATTAGAAAGTATAGAGTTGGTTCCTGTTGCCAGAACGGCTGGGAAGATGGTCCGATACAGACCTCATAATTTATCTCAGGCCTGCTTACCAAACCCTGAAGAAATTTCACTCCAAATCTGCGATTCAGGACAGCACAATCTGAACAGGTGATGGGCGGTCGTTGATGGGTTTAGCCCCTTTGATGAGTAGTTCTATTAATTGGTCATGAGTGACCCTCTGACTAAGGGTGGACGACCTCTCCTCAAAGATTACCTTCCACCGTTCGGGTGGCGGATACCGATCCACCGATAGATGAATCTCCGCCCTCCCTTACTGAGGTCAAAGAGGCTGTGAGTAAGTTGAAGGATGGAAAGGGAGCTGACGTCTGCAACATCAGTGCAGATTTGTTGAGAGCTGGAGGTGAAGCCATGGTCTGCAGGTTTCATGTAATACAGTCTACTGTCTGGTAATCTGGTACTATTCCCTCGTACTGGAAAAAGGGTTTGGTCGTCCCTATCTGGAAGGGGAGGAGAGACTTGTAGGGCTACAACAAATACCGCGGTATGAAACTACTCAGTGTTCCAGTTAAGGTGCTTGCCCATATGTTACTGGCACGGGTTCAATTCACATCCGCTAAAGTTTCAGACACCTAGGTTCACATCCGGCGAGTTAACAACTGAGGGGATCTCAGCACTTTGTGTTCTTGTGGGTCATCGACACGGTTTGAGTTTCCACATGGACTTCCTGCAGCTTATGGTGATCTTGAGGTGTTTGACTCGGTGCATCGGAAGGTACTCAGAGATATTCTGCAGATCAATGGGATTCCTGCAAAAAATATTGTCTTGATGTCTGACTACTCTGGGACCGTTACTTTCTCCCTCCATAGCTTACTTAATTCACACCAGGCATTATCTTTATTTCCCACACATTTTGCCCTGCTACTGCACATTTACCCAATATCAGTGGATTTTCTGCCTTACATATTTCTTCAAAATGTCATTAACTACACTTTAAGGACATTTGACAGTCTCAGCAAAGGACTCTGAGAACTTGTCTCAGGCCGGCCACACACGTGCAGTTTAAATTGACAGTTACAACTGTTCAGTTATAACTGTCAGTTGAAACTGCACGTGTGTGGGTATCTCAGTAATACTGAGATACCCACACACGTGCAGTTTCAACTGATAGTTGTAACTGAACAGTTGTAACTGTCAGTTTAAACTGCACGTGTGTGGCCGGCCTTAGTGACGCAATTTCACAATTAGTTCTCGCACAGATAGAGAAGCAGTAGTATTTCGAGACGTGTTCACTGTAGAAGGACTGGGCCTGTACTGAGTTTAGGTTCCAAAAACATGAAAAAAATGAATTATTATGGAGATTATAGGCAAATAAGTGGATTAATACAGGTAAATTAAAGCGTGCGGATTATTTTGAATACATAATCTTTAAGGTTAAATTACAAATACACTAATAATTTTCAGAGTATGTTTTTCTATTCTTTAAAATTTTGTCTAGAGATAACAGATCCTTGTAGTTTCAAGAACTGTCTAGTTTCTGCAACCGAGTTTTACTGATAGTGGGTGATTTCAATTTTATCGACATTGACTGGGCAACCCTCGTACATGGCAATATAGGTAGTCGCCTGATAGATTTTCTCGCTGAGTATTACTTAGTTCAGCACGTAAAAGAGCCCACAAGATATGGAAACTTACTCGATCTATTGATCACTAGCCGCGAGAGCATGATAACTGATGTTGAAGTTGGTGAAACCATTGTAAGTAGTGATCACAACTTAGATTCAAGCTGAAAAAAGAATAGGTAGTTGTATATTTAAAGTACCTAATTTCAGTAAAGTTCAGTTCATAGGACTACGTTGGGAGCTTCAGCTTACAGACTTGGAGGCAAAGTTAAGCGAAAGACCTATAGATCAAATTTGAAAACATTTCAAAATACGCTTACTAAGATAATTTGTACTTACATCCCATTTAAGGACATACAACCCCCAAATGACTTGACAAAAACTGAAAAAAATATTGCTAAAAAGAGACAGGCTTATAAGAAATACAAGTGTTCTGGTGCACCTAACGACTATCAAAGTTATGTGATAATACAGAGGCATTTATAAAAAACGGTAAAAAAAAAAAAAACACGACAATACGAAATGAATACGCTAATAAATCCAAAGAGAATCCCAAAGAATTCTATAGTTACATTGGAGATGAAAATGTTATTAGGAATCACATTGGTCCATTATTATTTGCTGACGGTCAACTTGAAGTGTAAGGGAAAACTTACTCTCTATTCTATATATAACAAAAATCAGCAAATAAAAAATCTATATAAAAACTCAAAGTTAAAACTCCTGGGCCTGACGGTTGGCATCCAAGAATCTTAAAGGAAATGAAATACAAGATTGTTGTTCAATTAGAAATCATTAAGAAAAGAAAAGAAAAAGAAAACCAGGCATATCCGGAGATCCCCCATGATAATGGAAGTTAGTTAACGTTACCCCTAATATTCAAAAAGGGTGACAAAAAGAAGCCAACAACCTCAATTGTAGGAAAAATTATGAAAACTATCATCAGAGATGCTATCGAACATCATTTAGAAAGTAACTGTTTAATAAAAGATAGCTAGCATGGATTCAGACGGAAACGTTCTTGCGTGACTAACCTATTTGAGTTCTACAACAGAGTCATCTTAAATCATATATATATATATATATTGTATATATATATATA
>NC_134791.1:56892414-56904914 GCF_046742065.1 Oratosquilla oratoria
AACTATCACGAAAGAGTTGCACGTTTGAAGGCATCAATAATACCAGATAAGATGGTATGGTCATCTCAGGCTAATGGCCCATTTTAGAAGAACTACAAGGGTTTCTGAGTGGATCCCCCTTACATGAAGACTACCGGGGAAGACCAAAATATAGGTGGGTAGACAATATACAGGAGGGTTTGATGAGTATGAGGACATCAAGGATAGAAGTTGAAAAAAATGGATCCCTCATGGAAAGAGGGGTGCTCATTAATCAGGCCAAACTATAGACCTGTACATGACGATAGTAAGTAATAAACAGAGACGTTTTTACTACTAAGTACCGCGGGGATATGATAGTCTAGCTACAAGGAAAAGGAAAAGAAAAAAATATAGAACCTGTTTGTCTCATCCGAAAATAAAGTGGACAAGGTGATGACAAGCAAGGGGCCTTGGGTAAAATGGGGAATGTCTGTTGGGCAGGGAAGGGATAAGGCAAGAGGTAAGTGTAAGTGGAGAATGGCTGTGAATGGATGATAACTGGCACGGGCCGTAGTAGTTTCTCCTTGTTTTCTCTAATTATATTACTTGTGAGTAGATGAAGGTGGGTCGCCATGTAAGGAAGCGGTGAGGGTAAACCAACTTCGGCTGTCTGCCCCTGCTGTGGAAGAGCAGTATCTTGCTGTATTGCTTTTGACCAAGAAGATATGACCTTTAACCCACAAAGAGATAAGGTAATAAAGAAAACAAATGAATATTGAATGAGTGTAGGGTCAGAGGTGAGTGCATGCCTTGGTTGGCTGCCTCCTTTGTGGGAAGAGGACTCTTTCTGGTATTTATACATATGTAAACTAATGCCTAATTTTCTCAACCTAAATGTTCAACCTTGGAACCTGAAATCGTGAAATTGACGAACCGAGAAAAGAAGAACACACGCTATGTCCTGGGACTTTCAAGGCAAGTAGCAGTCACAGGAGACTATTGGATATTAATATGGGTTAGCGTCGTGTAAAGCCTTGTCTAAACCAACACATCATTCAGTACATGTTGAAAGAATGAAATAAAACGAGTAAGGATATTGTAGATACAGCTATCAAAAACCATGGGTTACAGGAGACAATTGAATATTAATATGGGTCAGCGTCGTGTTAAGCCTTGTCTAAACCAACACATCATTCAGCACATGTTGAAAGAATGAACTAAAACGAGTAAGGATATTGTAGATACAGCTGTTAAAAACCATGGGTTATCCAGGGAAATTAAGGAATCGTGGTGACGGTAAAAGAGATATTGAAGGAAGGTGGGTGATAGAAAGGAGGGATAGCAAAAGTTAACTTGTCAACAGAGCGGTTGAACTGCTAACTGGGCATCTGATATGAACGTTTTAGAAAATGTACATTTATCCTACTTAACTAACTGGGAGATTGAATGAGGGTAATGGCAGATGATAAACGGAACATTGGTGCTATTCAAATGGATATTTCACCTGAGCAGCTGAACTTCTGTATTAGCCAAAGGAACACCTGAAAGAGTTATCAGAATATCTGACCTGGTGATGAACACCTAAACCAAGAAAGTGAACTTGTGAGCTTGAAAGCTAACATTAAAGTAGACGTCATCAGTCTTGTTCAGCTGAACCTCCGGAGTATGACTCGCCTCGGGAACTGTCCATAGACTGAATAATTCAAAACGTGCTGCACTCGTCTCGGTCACCACGGTAGTATATGTAAACTGTTTTGATCTGGCTAACACCAAACGAGTTTACTCTGGTGAGGGATGGGCTCTAGACCCAAGGATCTGTCCTTTCACTGCTATTTACAATTTGTGTACGTGTTAACGTATACAAATCCTGACGGGCCAAATTCAGCCAATAGAATCCGTCTTGTTTATGAAAAGTGTTACCTGTCTGGAGTTAACCCTTACATTTTTATTCACGACTTTCATATGTGTTCTGGCCACCACCAGGCGACTGGGGAAACCATTTTCTTGCACAGCAAAAGGATACAAGTTTACCAGCTGCAGCCACAATTATCATTAATCCTTAAACACAATGAGGTCCTTTAGAGATTGTGACTGACGTCAAATTATTTGATTAACCTAACGGGAATCGGGGTAGTCTCTGGATAAAATGTGAGCACAGTTTTTACCCGATCTTATGACCTCCCCTCCCGACCAGAACAGCCTAGCGTTAACCAAAACAATATCCGTCGAGTCCGTAACCAGTTTGAAAATGGTCACGGATTCCGTCAGTTCTAAACCCATTTTTTTTTTACCAAATGACACTTGTTCATTTCATTCTAGATGCCACTAGACCACTCTAGGGAAAGGACAACCTATTTCGATGAACTCCATCCGTTTTGAGTGACACTTACCTTCTTTCCTGGCTAGCACCAGACTTTTCTGCTCATTTCTATTAATCTCCGCGGCACTCGTTCGATGGCGAAAGGGATACTGAATATAGTATGAATCATCTTGAACACTGAAATGCAAACGCAAAGGTTCTCCGTGTTTCTAGAATATCATTTCCAGCTGACAGGAGTAAATGATTAAAGAAGAAGAAGAAGAAGAAGAAAGCGAAGAAGAACGCGAAGAAGAAGAAGAAGAAGAACGCGAAGAAGAAGAAGAAGAGGAAGAAGAACGCGAAGAACGCGAAGAAGAAGAAGGACGCGAAGAAGAAGAAGAAGAATGCGAACAAAAAGAAGAAGAACGCGAAGAAGAAGAAGAAGAAGAAGGCGAAGAAGAAGAAGAAGAAGAAGGCGAAGAAGAAGAAGAAGAAGAAGAAGAAAAAGAAAAAGAAAAAGAAGAAGAAGGAGAAGAAAAAGAAGAAGAAGAAGGAGAAGAAGAAGAAGAAGAAGAAGAAGAAGAAGAAGAAGAAGAAGAAGAAGAAGAAGAAGAAAAACAACAACAAAAACAACAACAGCAACAACGAGTAGAAGACCGCGAAGAAGAAGAGGAAGAAGAAGAAGAAGAAGAAGAAGAAGAAAAAGAAGAAATTATTTTGAATAACCGCTCATACCGGGTGGACAACTCCAATAGTTTCATTCTGGGTAAACGCTGGATGACTTTATTCAACTGCGAGGAAATGCTTGAATTAACAGGTTAACCCCCATGTTCGTTTCCTATCTTGCAGTTGGCTGGCTTCCTTGGGATTGGTCAGTTGATTCGATGCAACGACTTAGACCGCCTCGTCTCCTTCCTCCTCCTCTTCTACCGTGAGCACCCGGTGGATATCCTTATCAACCACTGGGTCACTCTCATGGCCCCCGAAAAAGCCCCAAAAGATCGGCCCACCCGACGGGTCCCTGGTCTTTTCCAGCACATTGGGGTACATTCCACGCTGGCGAATAAAACCCAGCCACTTAAAGACAACTCCTTCAGGTAGGTATTCGATATAATCACCTCGGTATGACCATTTCCTTCAGATAGATTCTTGGTATGGTCAATTTTTCAAATTGGTTTTTTGGTATGCTTGTCTCCTTCAGGTAGATGCTCTTTAGGATAATATTCTTTAGATGAGTACTTAGTATGACCATCTCCATTAGGTACGTACTCTGTGTCATGAAATTTTATTTTGTGTGGTACACTGGTCTTCAGTTTTACCTCATAACAACATCGACCCTGTCTCATGGCTTAATGGCTATCGTGAAATGTAAATTGTCTTGCATGGGCAAACTGATAGAGCAAAGGTTACGGCCTTGGTAGTATCGACTGTATGTTCTTCCAGGCATGTTTTTCACCGACCATAATTTACCTTCATGTATATTTTAGTATCCTTTTCTGTTCTTTTTTTCCATCCTGGCTGATTCTTCCTGCACCTCTAAGATATCAATCTATACCTCTAACCGTCATATTTCTCTCTTTCTTTATCCCTCCCCGTCTATCTCTCTTTCCGCCCCGCCATATCTCTCTTACTCTCTCAATCCCTCTCCTTTCCATAGTTCTCTCTCTTTCTCTCTCTTTTCACCCTTCCGCCATCTCTCTCTCTCTCTCTCTCTCTCTCTCTCTCTCTTACTTGCCATATTTTTCTTCCTTTCTTTCCCACCGAACATCTCTCTCTCTCTCTCTCTCTCTCTCTCTTCCCCGTCTCCAACTTTCTCATTCATTAACTGTGTGTGTGGACATCTAAAATAATTACCTCAACGAGTGCCAAATGAGCTACCAAACATTAGAATTGATAAGTTGAAATTCCTCGAACGTGATCTACACTTGTGCCCGGCACAGGGCCCTGCATGTGTACTTTTGTAGACATTCCTTAGGCTTGGCGAGGGTACGAGTACTTTACAGATGTGAGGTGATAGCAGCATCTATAGTATACAGAAGTATTAGATATCTGTATCAGCAGTAATACAGTTAGTTCTGTTCACGTAGATGTTATGCGATATCTAGTTTTCGTAACGGTGGTTTTTATGTGACAAACACTTCGAACTTGCGAACACAATATCTTTTACTCTGCGCTAACAAGGATTTTCTGAATATCATATTCTAACATAAGATTTGTATTCATTTCATCGCTTAATTCACTTATTCAGCAATCTTTATGTTGAACACGGTGAACAATTCAATTGGATGCAGTTAATGTATTATACATGTAACAATACAGCTTAATTTTACATTATATCTACTGTAGGGGTAATAAGTAATGTGCATCTTCACACACTGAACAAGTAGGACTAATTCTGTACTACAAATGAATGACCTCAAAAGTGAGTCCATTCACCATGGGTGTCCATTGCTTCGTTTGGGGCACTGCCTCGATTAGGCCACATTTTAATATGCAAGAAGGACAATACTTGTCCGAGCCGGGTCTGGCGAGGTGATTCAACTGTAGCAGTTGTTCTGGCGACAATATAAGAGAGGTGAGGATAGCAGTGAGTAGTGGGTCTATCTCAAAGGAGGAAGGTGAGGGAAAATGGATAGTTTTAAGTATTAAGGACCATATGTAGAAAGAAATGGAGGAATGGATCCGGACGTGAACTGTAGAATGAGAGACACAAGCAAGTCACTTTGGGGAATGAAAAATGTCATGGAAAATAGGTATCTAGGGATGGATGCAAAGAAAAGGTTATATGAAGGGGCGATTGTGCCTACAACACTGTATGTGGAAGATTATTGAAATTTAAGTGAGTTAGAAAAGAGAAACTTAAATGTATTTGAGATGAAGTGTTTGAGATTTATGGTGGATGTTACGAGGATGGACAGAGTGTAAGGTGAGGAAATGAGGAAAGGCAGATCGTGGGTGGAAGGGGAGTTGACAGATGATACTTAAAAAAGGTGATAAACTTTCTATGCACAACTACAAAACAACCAGTTTGACGGCGGTTATAGGTAAAATAGAGGAGTCGTTAATACCAAATAATATTAGGGATCATATCAAGAGGCATAATCTAGTTCGTGATTCACAGCTTGGGTGCATCAAGGGTAGGTCGTATGTAACTAATCTTTTTACCCTTTTACACTAAGGTCTATAACGTGGCAAATAATGATAATAGTTACGATTTTATATACCTCGGCTGTAGCATAGCATTGGACAAGGTACCCCACCAGTGACTACTCAATGAAATTAAAGTCCATGGCATAGGAGGAAAAGTGTCTGAATGGATAAGAGCTTGGATCAGTGACAGAACAAAGCGAGTCACCATTAATGGTGTAAAATCCAAATGGAATAGTGTTACTAGTGGAGTTACTCAGGTTTCTGTTTTGGGTCCCTTATTGTTTCTTATACTGTATACATAAACGACTTGGAAAATGGACTTGATAATGCTGTAAGTAATATTCCGGGTGACACTAAAATAGGGTGCCATAAAGGTCGGAGGAAGATACTGGGATATTGCATGAGGATCTTTATAAACCTTTTGAATGATCGGAGAAATGACAAATGGACTTCAATATCTCAAATTGCACTGTGTTAAATGTTGGATTACACATTTCAGCTAACAGGTAAACATTGGAGACATTAGAATGTGAAGAAAATTATGAGTGTAAGTGATTCTTGACCTTAAATCCTAGAAACAGTGCATTAGTGCTAGGAATAGGGCGGCTAACAGGGCATTAGGATTTATTGCTAGGCCGGTTACAAAGAAAAGTGTAGTGGTGACCACTGATCTCTATCTGGTGATATTTACACCCATCACCTATGTGGTACTGTTTTGGTCTTCGTACTATAGAATGGATACACTAGAATCAGCACAAAGAATGAGTACAGAGTACCATACGAACACAGGCTTAGGCAGTTTACACTCAGTATCATTAAATATTTCCATAGGTAGAAGACAATATCTTTCATCTTTTTCCTTGTTTACATAAGAGGAACAAAGTTCTAGAGAACAATACACTATCATTGACCGTACACCACCACAAAAAGTAGGTTTCATCTGTCGTTTTTATTAGAAATTAGAGAAACTATTGAATACAGCAAAACAAATACGTTGGTGATCAGTCATTTTGAAACAGCACGAGTCTTGTTCGTTATTTTACAAACACTGACATTAATCCCTTCACAGCAGTGAATGGCTTTGTTGATTTTGTTATAGTTAGATGTTACCAGGCGATTTTATTCAGCTGAAGGGAATTACTTCCATAATGAAAGGGCTAGATCCATGTAATTTGATTACATGTATTATCATATTGTCATCCAGGAAGATAAATGTCACTCAGGTATAAGGAAGATAGTAGCCGTTCTTATCAAGTTAATGGGATAGGAAGCTGTGGCTAAACTCGTCCCTTGAAATATGAGGAAAAATGGCATTCACTGGCAACCGAGAGGAGGAAAATTCTCCTGATCTCCAACACTCGTCACGTCGTGAATACGTAACATCATAACTGTTACCTATGTACATTTCTTAGAATATGACTTTTTTTTTTTTGACAAACTTGAGATGATTTTCTTCAGCTCGGAGAAACTACCAAGTTTCAGTGCGTTATCTAACTAATGCATTTTGATTAGATCATTTAGACTTGTTAAGCAACAATAACAGTGGGCAATTAAGTTGTTTTTTCTGGCTAACAACGAATGATTTCATTCAGCTCGGGGGAATTCCTTCCTGGATACCAATGGCATATATGCAGCTAGAGCGATGAGAAGCAAAATGAATATATAGACAAGTAAATAAAAGATAAATGAATAAGTGAATAGATAAATAAATAAAAAGTAAATTAATAAACAAATAGACAAATAGATAAATATTTAAATAAATAAATATATAGATAGACAAATGAATAAGTGAATGAATTAATAAATGAATAAATGAATAAATTAGTAAATGAATAAGTGATAAAATAAATAAATTAATAAATAGACATATAAACAAATAGATGAATAAATAAATAGATAACTGAATTGATGAATAAATAAATAAAGGAATAGAGGAATAAAGGAATAAATAAGAAATAGATAAACAAATAAATAAACAGCTAAATAAATGGATGTATGAGTAGATAGATATTTAATGAATAGATAGACGAATAGATAAGGTAAAAAAGAAACAAACTAATGGTAAAAAAAAGTAAACGAATGAACAGAAAACAAATAAAAAGACAAGAAGCTCGCGGCCGACAGCCCCATGTCGGTCAAAATACTAACGTCCTTTGCTGTTCTCCACAGTTTGGTACAAAGGCACTTCTCGCACGTCAACCCCCCGGCCCAGGTGGTGACCACTATGCGGCAATACAAGGCCCACATGCCCGGACACGCCTACAGCTCAGCTCCCGGAATGTTCTGGGGGGTCCCCCGTCCGGGCGACACTTTCGACATCATCCTGACGGAGCCGCTTCATGTCTACCGGGTGGCTGTCTTCACAGGCGCGAAGCTTACCAAAAGAAAGGTAAGTGCATCCAGTCAGATGCTTTGTTTTTCTTTTACCACTCGGAGGTGAACGTGCTGTTGCTTGTGACCGGTTTTGAGGAGAGACTGAAGTGGTATGGTGGCTAAATTTGGAAGACTGCGTGAGAGGAGAAAATCACGAGCAAAAAGTAGTGATGATTATGTTGACAAATTGAATATAGATATAAAACTGGAAGAAGTACAGATTTTGAGTATTTGAGGTCGCACGTAGAATGGATGTGCAAATAAATTACAGAATAAAAGAAACAAGTGAATATCTGTGTGGAATGAAAAGCGCTATAAGAATAGGCATTTGGAGATGGATGCAAAGAAAAGATTATATGAAAGAGTGAGGGTACCCATGTCACTGGATAAAGCAGAGACGTGGAATAGAAAAGAAACGGAAATAGAATGAATGTGTTTTGGATGAAGTGTTAGAGAAATATGATGGTTGTTACTGGACAGGATAGAATATGAAATATGGATGCGAGGTAGAGAATGGGCATGGAAAGAGGTCTGTTGGTGGGGGTAAATCAAAGAGTGCTGATGTGGTTTGACCATACGGAAAGAGCGACCAAAGATAGCCTAGTAAGATGATTTGGAAAGGAGAAATGAATGGAACGAGCATGAGAAGAATACCGAGAATAAGGTGGATGGGTGGAGTTAAGGATGATTTGTGTGCACGTGGAATATATGTGGAGGAGGGAAGAAAAAGCGCAAAAGATTGGGACGAATGAAGCGAGACTGAATGGATGTATAGAGAACACGGTGCCAAGGATGTCAATTTGAATGGATGAGGAAAAGGGTGATATGTGATGATGTGGATGCAAACCGACTCCTGCTGTTAGGTCTTGTTGTGGAAGCGCTATGTCTTGCTGTATTGACCTTGAACCAAGCGGTGGATGGGGAGACAGGGATAGCTTTTCGTTTAGAAGTTGCTGAGATGGGAGAGAAATTAGGTTTTTAATTATGTATGAGGTGGATGTATGCTTTGGCTCGGTCACCCCTTGTAATGGAGAGAGGGCATTGTTGTCGTCGTGGTTGTTGTTCGTCTTTTTTACTTTTTCCCTTTTTCTTCTTTCCATTTTGTTCTTCTTGTTATTCTTTTCCTTCATCTATCTGCCTACTACCCACCCCCTCTCTCTTTCTCTCTCTCTCTCTCTCTCTCTCTCTCTCTCTCTCTCTCTCTCTCTCTCTCTTTATATATATATATATATATATATATATATATATATATATACATATATATATATATATATATATATATGTATGTATATATTGGAGTAACGCGGCAAATATTTTCTTTAAGGCATATTGAATTTGCTCAATTTGCTGTTGCATACAATTCAATATGCCTTAAAGAAAATATGTATATATGTATATATATATATATATATATATATATATATATATATATATATATATATATATATATATATATATATATATATGTATACATATATATATATTTGTATATATATATATATATATATATATATATATATATATATATATATATATACACACACACCAAGGGCTTCTAACCCAGTATAAGAGAGTTAGCCAAATCAAAGTCACGCACTCTCTCCCACACATTTCACTCCCATCCACCACCATTGTTTCCCTCTAATCTTAGTTCCTAGTGGATGAAGGGTCATCCCTGTCTCCTGTCTACTACTATGGTCAGATGCAATGCAGCAAAACGCAGCACATCCTCAGCAGGGCAGTTTCATTTACACGGCGACCCCCCATCTCCGTCCCCTTATGTGGACAATAGAGAAAACGGGGAAAAATCCTTTCGGGCTGCGTTAAAATATCATCCATACGCAACCATTCTCCATTCACCTTTATCCATTGACTTCTCCCTTCCTTGCTCGACACACATAGAAAAAGAGGAGATAGAAAAAAAAAAAAAAAAAAAAATGCGGCTGTCAAAATATCATCCATACACAATTATTCCTCATTCACTCTTATCTCCTGCCTTCTCACTTTCTTGCTTAGTAGACATTCCCCTCTTGCTCAAAACCCCTTTCACCCCATCCATCCACATCATCCTTGGTTGTCCCCTCAATTTCATTCCATCCATCTCTGCCTCCCATATAACTTAAACTAATATTTCTTCCCTCATTCTTTCCATGTGCCCACACCATAAGAACATAAGAATGAAGGAGACTGCAAGAGACCATAAGGCCTACACTAGGCAGCTCCATCCCAATACTCTTTCATCAGCTCTGTCTACCAATTTCTTTTCTACCCCGGCTCTCCTCCTTACCTCCTCATTTCTCACTCTATACAATCTTGTAACCCCTACCATACTTCTCAGGCATTTCATCTTAAACGCATTTAATTTTCTAATATCTGCCTCTCTTAAGTTCCAAGTCTCTGCGCCATACATTGTCGTAGACATAATCACCCCTTTATATAACCTTTTCTTTGCATCCATTCTCGGATACCTATTTCTTATGATAGTTTTCAACCCCCATGACATTTAGTTGCTTCTCTCAATCTATAGTTTACCTCTACCCCAACTCCTCCAATTCCTACCACACACGACCCTAAATACTTGAAACTATCCACTTCCTCCAGGCTCATTCCTTTAAGTCTTAATTCCAACTCGCTGCCATCCTCTCCCCTTGTGCATCTTGTCATCTTACTTTTACCCACATTTACCTTCAACTTTCTCCTATCGCATACCTTCCCAAACTGCGTTGCTAGCTGCCTTAATCCCTCCTTTGTCACTCCCATAAACAGCGTTGTCCGCAAACAGCAACTGGCTCACCTCTTATTTCTCCCCGCCATCTCTAATCATCTCCAATTCCCTGCCCATCACCCTCGCATTAACCTCCCGAACTACCCCATGGCAACATAGCACATCCCTGACGCAGTCCCACCTTCTCCTCAAACCACTCGCTCCCTCCATTTCCTTTTCTAACACAGGCTCTACTACTTTCGTAAAAACTCTTGACTGCCCTTAACATTTTTTTTTATCTAATTCTATATATCTGCAGTACCTCCTACAGTGCCTTTCTGTATACCCTTCCATAAACCTTTCTAACTACACTCATCTGAGCCCTCTAACGTAGCTACAGTCACATTTGTACCCTTTTCCTTTCTATAGCGGAACTATACAGGCGCTCCCTTAGTCCTCCGACACTCTTCTCTCCCTTAGTCACACATTAAACAACCTCACTAGCCAGTCCACTATTATTATACCTCCCTCTTTTAGACACTCAACATGACACCCGTCCAAATCAGATGCTTTACCAGTTCCCATCACTTTCAAAGCTCCTTTTCTTATATATCTTTAACTTTCCTCTCTCTCTCATTGCCACAATCAATCCCGCCCTATCCTCCTCCACATTCAACAGGTCTCTAAAATACTCTATACCAATCATCCCTTAGCCGCTCCCACTTCCATTAACACTTGTCCATCTGCACCTTTTACCTTGTCCTCTTTGCCTGACTCACCTCCCCTTCCTCACTTAACTTCCTTCAAAAACGTGTTTTATTATTATTTTTTGTCATACTCCTACCCCGTTTTACATCTGCTCTCCTCTTCCTTCTTTATTTGATGTTTGGCTTCTCTTAATTTTTCCTTTGATCTCTCACGTGCTTCCCGAGACCTACTTGGTAACCAGTCCTTAAATACTTGTTTGTTATCTACTACTACTTTCTTCGGTTCATCATCCCACCACTAACAACCATTCCTCCCATTCCTTCTTATACTCCTTGTTCTACATAACGCTTTGCACATTTTGTCACTTCCTCTTTGAAACACTCTTTTCTTATCTTCTACTACTTTCTTCGGTTCATCATCCTACCACTCACTACCATTCCTTCCATTTCCCTCTGTCCTCCTTGTTCTACATAACTCTTTGCACACTTTGCCACTTCCTCCTTGAAACACCTCTATTCTTCTTCCACTCCCATCTCTGCTCTATCCTTCACCAACTCCCGCACTTCTCTCAGCTTCTCCTCGTAATTCTGCTTCTTTTCTTCCTCAGTTAGAATATTTACTCTATTTACCTCCTCTGCCTTCCGCCCTTTTTCTCTCTCCACCTATCCTCTACTCTCAATTCTCTCATCTTAACTTTCACTAAAAGATTATCTGACATTCCCCCACTCTATCTCTTAAGAACATGAACATCCAGAACTCTTCCTGTCCTTACTTTCGATACCACTACATAGACCATTAATGCCCTATTAACTACGTTTCCATCCACTACCCTCTCCCATGTGTACTTATGCTTGACCTCCATCATAAACACTGTATTAGCTATCATCAACTTTCTAAACGTATCTCCGCCATCAGTTTTCTACTATAATTTTTACCTGGCACTCCAAGCTTCCCAACCACTATTGGTTTATCCCCTACTCTAGCATTGGCATCTCCCAATACTACTGCATTGACATTCCTCCCAAAACTCTCTTAGCACTCATTTAAATCTTCCAAAAAATCCCCCCCCATTTCCTTTACACTCTTCTCACTATATGCGCTTACAAAGACCCAAATCTCCCATCCCAGTTTCACCTTCATCCATATTAAACTTGAAGTTACTTTCTTCCACACTACTTCACGCTTACCTGTCTCCTCACTTACTAGTAGAGCCATCCCTTCCTTCCCTTGTACTCTCCTCACTCTCGACACCGTCCCCACTACACTCCCAAACTCAGAATCACCCTTCCCTTTCAACTTAGTCAC
>NC_134791.1:56912414-56917414 GCF_046742065.1 Oratosquilla oratoria
AAAGTATAAAAATAAGGACACAGATGTGTTAACTTTTGCTGATCAAGTGAAATTGTAAGTCTGGTGTATGTAGCTGAAAGGCAGACAATTGTATTTTTTTTTTACAAACAGAAATGGTGGTACGACTTTGATAAGAACAAGCCTGGTGTCAACGTCTGGCTGGGGCCATTTAGCATGATTGTGATAATTTCAAGAACAGCCATCCGTAACAAATGCAAATTCATTTGTCAATAACTTCTGAGCCAGCAAGATAAACTTGAGGTTAATTTGCTTGTGATATGAATTGCAAATAGCGAGTGGTAGTTCTGGCAATACTATTTGGACGTGGCACAGCAGCTTGCTGAGCGGCTGTGTGAACATATCTCACGTTTTCATAATTTGGAAATGATTGTCTAATTGCATTAGAGGCATAATAATCATTACAACCTTGGCACTTCGTTGTCCAAAGACAATGTGTGATATAGAATAAGAAATGAATGTACAATTTAATTCTACTGGACTTGGAACAGGAAATGTTGGAACGTTGTTTTCCCACTGTGGATGTTGCCGTTTCGAGCCATGAATGTCCCGCGACATGACTTCAGACACCATCCACCAGTTATCAGGGCAACGCTACACTATCAAGTTTTCGAGGCAACCATCATACAAGCATCATGTTTTCTAATAAACCTTGCCAACAGCGTAATCAGATTTTTATTCACACCCAGAATTACTCTTGTCACGTCGATGTAGATGAATAAATTATAATGACATTGTCGACGGTCAATGAACAAATGCTAAACAAACAAGAAGAATATAGTACAGCGTTCAGGTACTTAAATTTTGGATGAATGGCGCTTAAGAATTTTAAGTTCGGGCTCTGAAATTGTGTTTGAGTTCCTTCTACAGTGTACATCTGTGAATGTATTTTTGTGAGTGCATATGTATGTGTATGAGTGTGTGCGCAATTGTGTGTGTGTGTATGTGCGCGTGTGTGTGTGCTGGAGAAGGGAGAGTACTTTATCTACAAGGTTGTCTGTTGACATTCAACAGCTGCATCGTTTCTCATGGGGTGTATGGCAGGTTTCCCATTTTTACATAATGACGACCAAATTAATATATCTTAAAATTTTATCATAATCAACATAAGCATCAAATTGTTTTATATTCATATTCACTGGTGTTAGTAAATGATAGTAATTTCAAAAGTGTACAGTATTCTAGCAGTTTTGTTAGGGCAACGGTATTTTCTTATAATGCGCCTCCGTGGGTACTTATACAGCTGTTACTAAATTCTCATTAATATATATGTATGTCTATCTATATATACATATATATATATATATATATATATATATATATATATATATATATATATACATATATATTTATATATATATATATATATATATATGTATGTATACACACACACACACACACACACACACACACACACACACACACACACACACACACACACACACACACACACACACACATATATATATGTATATACATATATATATACATACATACATATACCAAAGGCTTTCTCCCCCTTACACGGGGGGTAGCCAAAAAGAAAAAGGTATAGAAACCACTCCCACCCATTCCATTCCCTACACATTCCACTCCCCTCCACCCTCCTCCCTCCCTCCCATCTTAGCACCTCCTGGATGACGGGTCATCCCTGCATCCTGTCCACTGCCCTGGGTCAGAAGCAGTGTTGCAAGACACAACCACTTCATTAATTCGGTGACCCCCCCTTCTCGGTCCCCTCATGCAGAAAAGGAGAAGACGGGGAGAAATCCCTTCGGGCTGCGTCAAATTTTTTCTCATACACACTTCCTCACCCCCCATTCTCCACCTACTCCCCCTCATGCATCACAGCATCATCCATACACAATCCTTCTCCATTCACCCCTATCTTCTGTCCTCTCCCGTCCTTCCTCAACAGACATTCCTCTCTTTTGTAATGCCCCTTTTACCCCATCCATCCATCTCATCCTAGGACGCCCCCTCATATTCACTCCTTCCACCTCGGCCTTCCACACCTCTTTTACTAATCTTTCTTCACTCATTCTTTCCGTGTGTCCAAACCATCCTAATACTCTTTCATCAACCTTATCTCTCAGCTCCCTTTCCACCCCTGTTTTCTTCCTCACGTCCGCATTTCTCACTCTATCTAGCCTAGTAACCACTATCATACTTCTCAGACATTTAATCTAAAGCACATTCAAACTCCTTCTCTCTTCCTCTCTTATGTTCTATATTCCTGCCCCGTACAGTGCTGTTAGCACAATCACCCCTTCATATAACGTCCTCTTAGCATCCATTCCTAGATGTCTATTTCTCATTACACTTTTTAATTCACCAAGGCATTTACTCGCTTCTCTCAATCTACATTCTACCTCCACCCCAACTCCTCCCTTTCCTGTCACATTCGCACCCAAGTATCTAAAACTATCCACTTCCTCCAGTCTCTTACCTTTAATGCTCACTTCCAGCCTGCTGTCACTCTCTCCCCTTGTACATCTCATCACCTTACTTTTGCCCACATTTATCTTCAGCTTCCTTCTTTCACACACCTCAAACTCTGTCACTAACTTCCTCAATCCCTCCTCTGATTCTTCTACAAGCGCAGTGTCGTCAGCAAGCAACAACTGGCTTATTTCCCACTTTTCTCCATTTTCTTTAATCATCTCCAACCCCTGACTCACTACCCTCGCATTCATCTCTCGCACCACCCCATCCATATATAAATTGAACAGCCAGGGCGACATAACACATCCCTGACGAAGTCCCACCTTTACCTCAAACCATTCACTCTCTCCATTTCTAATCCTAACACAAGCTCCACTACTCTCGTAAAAACTCTTGACTGCTCTTAGCAGCTTTCCTCCTATCCCAGATATCTGCAGTACCTCCTACAATGCCTTCCTGTCTACCCTGTCGTCAGCCTTTTCCAGATCCATAAAAGCCCAAAAAACATCCTTACCTTTTCCTATAGCTTTCTCACATATCTGTCTTACCACAAAAATCTGATCTACACAACCCCTATCTGTCCTAAAACCACACTGTTCCTCCCCAATTACTCCCTCTGTTCCTCTCCTAATCCTCTCAATCAAGACCCTCCCATAAGCCTTCCCAACTACACTCAACAAGCTAATCCATCTGAAACTACTACACTCACACTTGTCCCCCTTTCCCTTGAAAAGCGGAACTATACAGGCACTCCTCCAGTCCTCCGGCACTCTACCCTCTCTTGAATAAACATTAGATAGCCTCACCAGCCAGTCCACCATAACTGTACCTCCTTTCTTCAGACATTCTGCATGGTATCCATCCAACCCAGGTGCCTTACCTGCTCTCATCATCTTAACAGCTGCTTTCACTTCATCTTTCCCAATTTCTCCTCCATTTTTCTCAGTCATTACTCTAATTTTCTTAGCGCTTCCCACTGCAACTACCTTTCCCTCCCTATCCTCCTTAGCATTTAGGAACTCCCTAAAATACTCTGCCCACCTTCCTCTCACTGGCTTCTCTTCTATTATTATCTCTCCATCTGTACTTTTTACCTTTTCTTCTCTACTTGATTCGCCTCCTCTTTCTCTTTTAGTTTCTTTCAAAAATATCTTTTTATTACTTTCAAAATTTTCTGTCATACTCTTACCCCATTTCACATCTACTCTCCTCTTTGCTTCCTTTATATTATGCTTAACTTCCTTTCTCTTTACTTTGTACCTCTCATACGATTCCCTCGTCCTAATTTGAAGCCAATCTATAAATTCCTGTTTCTTCTCTTTTACACCCTTCTTTGCTTTCTCATCCCACCACTCACTACCCTTCCTTCTATTTCCTTCCGTCCTCCTTGTTCCACAAACCATCTTTGCACAACTTATGACTCACTCCTTGAACCATCCCCATTCCTCCTCACTCCTAGTTCTACTCTATCCTTCACTCACTCCCACTCCTCTCAGCTTCTTCTTATACTCATTCTCCTTTTCTTTCTCATTTAAGCAGTTCATTCTAAGTACCTCCCTATCTTCTGCCCTTTTCCTCTTTCTCCACCTATTCTTCACTCTCAATTTACCTTCTACCAGAAAATGATTTGATATTCCCCCACTATCTCCCCTTAGAACATGTACATCCTTAACTCTTCCTACCATACTCCTGGTCACCACTATATAGTTCATTAATGCTCTATCTGCCACCCTTCCATCCACCACCCTCTCCCATGTGTACTTATGCTTGACTTTCTTCCTAAACACTGTATTTGCTATCATCAACTCTCTTTCAAGACACATCTCCACCATCGATTCTCCACTACGATTTGTACCTGGAACTCCATACTTTCCAATCACTCCGTCTATTGGTTCATTTCCTACCCTAGCATTAAGGTCTCCCAATACAACTACATTGACATTTCTCCCTAATCCCTCTATGCACTCATTTATATCTACCCAAAAAGTCTCCCTTTCCTCTACGCTCTTCTCACTACCAGGCCCAAACACACTTACAAAAACCCACATCTCCCTTCCCAGCTTCACCTTCATCCACATCAACCTTGATGAAACCTCCTTCCACTCCACTACACACTTATCTCTTCATTTACTAGCATAGCCACCCCTTCTCTCCTGAGTACCTCCCAGCTGCACTCCCAAACTCACATTCGCCCTTCCCTTTCATTTTTAGTTTCACTCAAAGCCAGCACATCCATCTTTCTTCTCACAAACATACTGCCTATCTCTTCCCATTTACTCTCATCTGTACCACATCCACGCACATTAAAAGACCCAAACCTTAGGGTACTGGTTGGAAAACTACCAGAACCTCTTATGCCTTTACGTTTTTTAGGAATGTCCCCTTTGGGGCTACAGGTAGTAGGACTCCTAATCCCATCCCCGTCCCGTTTTATATGTATACATACATACATACATACATACATACATACATACATACATACATACATACATACATACATACATACATACATACATACATACACACACATACATACG
>NC_134791.1:56919914-56949914 GCF_046742065.1 Oratosquilla oratoria
TGCTTTGACGAAGGAGAAAGATGTAGAAAGTGTAGCCAATCAGGTGGGGGAAGCGTACGATGTAAAGTGCACATTTGGAATATGCTGTTTCCGTATGGTCACCGGATCTCATTAAAGACATTGACAGATTGAAAAAAGTACAACGGCGAGCCACAAAACTGATTCAAAATTTCAAAAATAAATCGTACGGAAATCGATTAAAACAAATGAATCGGTTTTCCTCAAAAAAAAAAAAAAAAAAAAAAAAAGCGTAGACTCAGAGGTGACTTGATACAGGTTTTTAAGATTCTAAAGGAAATTGACATAAAAAATGACAAAATTTTCACACTGAAATAATGGTTTCAAACTGTCAGGAAATAGATTTAATTTTGAAGTGGGTAGAAACAACTTCACCAACCGTGTAGTTAATGAATGGAATAAACTTCCTGCAGAGGCAGTGCGATGTAGTTCAGTTCGAAGCTAGAATCTTTCATAAACACCTAAGCAAGATGCTGTAATGACTGTCATTTATCTTATATTATTTGTTTATTTGTTTTGTTATCATTTGTCTGTTTGTTTATTATTATTTGCTTGATTCACATTTATTATTAGTTATATGTCAATTTATCATTATTTACTATTTACCTGTTTGTTTATTATTAAACTATATCTATGCATTTGTTTATTTCATTTATTATTATTTATGTTGTTATATTATTTATTTATTTATCTATTTACTTATCATTATTGTATCAATTGCTTGTTTAATAAATTGAACGATTTCTCTTAGTGTCTATTCAATTCTGTCATGTCTGTATATATATATATATATATATATATATATATATATATATATATAAAGATATATATATAAATATATATATATATATATATATATATGCGTGTGTGTATACATGTACACTGAATGGTTCCCAGTGATCAATTGATATTTTTTTTCAACCACAAATCACTTTTAATTCCATGCCATCGCAGTCGAGACTGAAGAATCGCTAGATGGAGGCATCCGTTGGAAATTGAAACGTGGAAGAGCCGAGGATTCGAACCCAGCTAACCCGTAGCGTATTGGTTTAAGTCATTGTGACTTTGTTACGGGCTAGTTGGGTTCGAATCCTCGGCTTGTCCAACAACAAGAGCCTCCGGAATTCACTATCAATCAACAACCTCTGAAAAACACTCAAGAGTTTACCTATCTCGGCTCAGTGCTCATTGACTCCTGTGACCTGACAAGCGAAATCCAACGCCGCATTGGTTTGGCAGCAGCAGATTTTGGTAGACTATCACACCGAGTGTTCTTGAACCTCAACCTCACCACCACCACCACCACCACCACCACCACCACCACCACCACCACCACCACCACCACCACCACCACCACCACCACCACCACCACCACCACCACCACCACCACCACCACCACCACCACCACCACCACCACCACCACCACCAAGGTTTCGGTGTATAAGGCAATCTGTCTCTCCATCCTTCTGTATGGCAGTGAGTCATGGGTGCCTTATAGACGCCATTTGAAAAAGCTGGAGGCCTTTCACACCAACTGCTTACAGCGCATACTGGGTCTAAAATGGTGGCACAAGGTACCTCACATTGAAACCCGTCGACGCACACAAATGGACCCACTGGAAACAGTCTTAACCCAACGTCAACTACGGTGGCTGGGGCATACCATCCGCATGCCAGAAGAGAGACTCCTACGTAAAGTTTTCTATGGAGAACTTGCTGAGGGCAGACGCCACCCTGGGGGCCCACGTAAACGACACAAGGACCATCTGAAAACAACGCTGAAAAAATGTGGCATCGAACCCACCACCATTGAAAATGTTGCTGCCGATCGGAGAGAATGGCGATCTACATGCCAAAACGGCTTAGATACTCTCACTTCCACCTACAACGATCGAGCAGAACATCGAAGACGGCAAAGACATGCGGCACATCAGGCAGAGGGCAACTTTCCCTGTGATACCTGCGGCCGTATATGCAAATCGAGAATCGGACTCCACAGCCACCAGCGAGTTCATCTGGCGTACTACCACTTCTAGGCATGGTGCAACGTCATCGTCGTCAGCGACGGACTACCATAAGCAGTAAAGAAGCGTAACCAGTCAGCTTAGCAGATGTTTGATCAAAGTTTGAGTATTCATTCTAACTGTTGTCCGATTTTCTATATTGTTGTGGTAGATAAAAATTAAGCACAATTATTAGCATCAATGCATCTAGGGCTGCATCAACAATTAATTGTGCATGAACTACTCGCACAAAAGCTTTGCCCGACATCATATGGATTACTGTATTTAGAGCATAGATCAACTCGAACTATTCTTGTAGCCCAGAGAAGGCTATCAGGTGTCTAATAGAACCAAGGAAGCTCATCTTTGCATGGGAACTACCCAAACCTAAGATTATTTGCCTCAGATCACTACCCAATGACTCAGAGTTGATAATCATTAGAGCCTTCCACCAGAGTGACTGGTCAAATGTGATTACTAGGGTGAGATTGTGGTGACTTGCATATTCACTAATAAATGCAAGGGTTGAGAATATGCATGTATTGCTATTAGGGATTAGATAAATCATTGGCAGAAACATGACAATTACATTCCCAGGGTGGTCACCTTTATGCAGAATCTGCATCAGTTCCTACCATGCATGTCTAGGAGACCCAAAAAGAATGTCTCCACAGGACATCAATATTTTTACAGCTGTTCTATATCTGAAGGTTTACAAGCTTCTGGTAGGTCAGTGCCATAAAATTACGCTTTTCATCTTTGTATTACCTTATTTGTACTCTACCAACCATTTCTACATCCAAGGATGTAACCATATTCCTAGGGACTGGCTGTTTTGACCTAGTTTCAGGAGTTATGGCTACAAATGATTCCATTACCATGTCCATCCTATGTGTGGATGTTATAGTTGACATTACTATACACATATTAGACAAACTGAGTTGTTAGTTCTGGAATGTTTGTTTCATGGAACGTTGCTGTATTTTGTTCAAACTGGTGCACCTCCTGGTATGAGAAACAAACACCGAGATGATGCACATTGTCAATGAGGATTTGCGATGCAAAGTGATGATACAGTTGCCCACCCAACCCAAACTGAAGAGGTGCCAGCATGACTCTAGGCTTAGTTCTCTGCGCCATTGCTTGTCCAACTGCTACCAATTTGACTTGAGTTTTAATCCCGGCAAACAGTTCTTCCGGTAGAGTGCGGAGAGTATCAGGAAGAAATCTGACAACAACCCCATGTGAGTATATGTCATTTATAGACGGGTAGGATGCCTTTGCTAACTTAATGCCTCTGATACCTTTAATAATGAGCTTTGCAATTACCTGCACAAGCTTGATCTTCTCTTCATTCGTGTTTGTTTCTTGCTGCTGTGTCGCACAGTAGTCCTGGAGCACCATCGTGGCTGTTGTCCTGAAGGTGATCACATTTAGTTTTCTAATGGTCTCAGTGAATATTACTTCACCAAAGTGTTTTTGCAGCTTTTTCTTCATGTAGGTGTAGGTATATGCTTCATGCTCAGTGTCTGCAAGCTTCTGTTGCATGAGATAATTCAGATTATTTATGGTTATTTGTTCATCATCACCTTCAATATACATAGTAACCTCCAAAGATGCTGCTGTCCTCTCTTCAGTTTCAGGCCAGTCAACCTTTACCCTCTTACAATCTTGTGTGTTTGTTTGGTACATTAATAGTAATTGCTTCTTAGCTCAAATTTTCACACTGGAAGTCTGGTGCATGTAAGTAATGCGCAAGCAGAATCCATGCCTTGAAAGTTTCTGACCAGTCATCATCCTATTGTTGACATGTTGCCAAAAGAGCGTCTTCGAGTTCAATTGTCTTGACTTGGAGAACATCCGGTTTCTTTCTCTTTTTCCCGAGCCTAGCCGGAGTTCCACAAGATAGGTACTTTGTATTGATAGAAAACCTCCTTGTAATTGATCTTAGGGTACAACTCTCTTTGCTTGTACTTGTTTTTGACTCTTGTTGCCTGATGTCCTTGGCTATCTGTTTTGGGTTACAATAAGTGCGGCGACAGTGTTTGTGTAACTTTTCGCCAGGTACAGAGTGAATACTGTCTCCATTTGAATTACTTGCCCCATTGCTAGAACTGAATCCCCTCACTCCAAAAAAAAAAAAAAAAAAAAAAAAAAAAAATGAAGCCAATAAACCACATAACATTCATAAGAACATAAGAACATAAGAAATAAAGGAGACTGCAAAAGACCATAAGGCCTACACTAGGCAGCTCCGTATCCATCACCACCTGTCATCCCCATCCATAAAGTTGTCTAATCGTTTTTTAAAACAACTGATAGTTTCAGCGCTTACTACATGGTTACTAAGTTTATTCCATTCATAGACCACCCTATTAGTAAACCATTTCTTGCCTATGTCCTTCTTAAATCTACCTCTCTTCGTAAGGCAAATTTCCGAGTCCTTGTATCATTTTGGTCATTCTTCTCTGTACTGATTGTAGTGAATTTACGTCCATTCTGTAATCCCAAGTCCCTCCATTTCCTGAATAAAATCAAGTTTATAATTAATGAAAATATATTTCCTACCATATTTCCAAGAAAAAACAACAGAAAATCATAATCACTAAAGAGAAATGGACATTTCCTCGACCTAAAAAGAAAAGAAAATTTAGGTTAAACATAACTGAGAACATTTAGATGGGAAACTGGAGAGGAGTGTTTGGGGGGTTTATAGGAGTTAGTGTTAACTTGAGCCCTATATGCATCCCATTGGGTGCTGCCGGATATTATCCTCTGACTAAAAAGGGTAAGATTATATAAAACAATAACCTTTTTTTTTTATATATTAGTAATTGTTATTACTGGTCCACGAATAGACAGAGGACACTTTGAATTTCAGGATTTGAATAGTGTCATGATACAACTAGAAAAAACATTGTTCAGTTTAAGGCCGTGTTACAGTTTTACTGTACTAAGTGTGGGAAATAGGACCGAGGCGAGGTCCAGCAAATGCGTCAGCTCATGAAAGTTGAAAGTAAATTTGATAAAAGTAATGAAATATAAAAGGTGTGGTGGCAGCAGTGAGTTGAAGGGAAGTGTTAAAGGAGAGGGATTAGAACAGGTGAAAAGATTTAAGCATCTAGGGTCACATGCAGAAGGAAATGGAGTGGAGTCGGAGGTAAACAGTAGAGCAAGGAAAGCAAACAACTGTCTTGGGGGAAAGAATTTTTTTTATATGAAATAGGTACCTAAGAATGAAAGAACATATAAAACTATATGAAGGAGCGATTATCCTTTGGCATTGTATGAGGCAGAGACTTGGAATTCAAAGGAGATAGAAAGAATGAGATTAAACGGGCTTGAGATGAAGTATCTATGGTGTATGGCGAGGGATACGATGATAACTACAATGAGAAATAGAGAGGTGAGGAGATACGGAACGGACAGGGAGCTGGCAGATAAGGTTCATAAGAAATATGGGAAAATATGGAAAAAAATCGTCTGGAAAGCAGAGGTGGATGGAATGAACTTGAAGGTAAGACAGATGGATGAATGAGATAAGGTTCATAAGAAATATGGGAATGATATATGGAAAAAATCGTGAAAGCAAAAATAGTCTGGAAAGCAGAGGTGGATGGAATGAACTTGAAGGTAAGACAGATAGATGAATGGAATGAAAGGAGCCTTGGGAGGGGTATGTTGAGCACAGAAGGGAGAGGGTATGGGACAGGTGTGAGTGGAGAGTAGTTGTGTGTGGGTAGATGATAAACTAACGTGACCATAATATATTTATCT
Organism: Oratosquilla oratoria; assembly: GCF_046742065.1. Lineage (NCBI taxonomy): Eukaryota > Metazoa > Arthropoda > Malacostraca > Stomatopoda > Squillidae > Oratosquilla > Oratosquilla oratoria. The sequence continues at coordinate 56,925,713 of NC_134791.1, forward strand.
TTTGTCTTCTCACTTTAACCCGTTGTAAGAGGGTTGCCATGTAATGAAGTGGTGGTGGTAAACCAGATTTGGTAGTGGAGTCATACTGTGGATGACAGAGACAGCTCTTTACAAAGGAATACAAAGGCGGAGCATACCGACAGGAGACCTTTTGATCCATATCTAGGTCGGATGCGAAAAAAAAATCATACTAATAATAGAATAATAAATAAAAACTATAATAATGTAAATAACAAATAAAATACATAAATAAATGCATAGGTATAGTTAAATAATAAACAAACAGGTAAATAGTAAATAATAATAAATTGACATATAACTAATAATAAATGAAAATCAGACAGACAAAAGATAACAAAACAAAAACAAATAATATAAGATAAATCATAATCATTACAGCATCTTACTTAGGTATTTATCTAAATGATTCTTAAAGCTTTGAACTGAACTACATTGTACTACATGTGCAGGAAGTTTATTCCATTCATTAACTACACGGTTGGCAAAGTTGTTTCTACCCACTTCCAAATTGAATCTATTTCCGGACAGTTTGAGACCATTGTTTCTTGTCTGATTCTCATTCAATGTGAAAATTTTGTCACTTTTGATGTTGTCAATTCCCTTTAAAATCTTAAAGACCTGTAGCAAGTCACCTTTGAGTCTACGTTTTTTTAGGGAAAACAGATTCATGTGTTTTAGTCGATTTTCGTATGATTTATTTTTGATATTTGGAATCAGTTTTGTGGCTCGCCGTTGTACTTTTTCCAGTCTGTCAATGTCTTTAATGAGATTCGGTGACCATACGGAAACAGCATATTCCAAATGTGGACGAACTAACGATTTATCTACTAGGAGCTGAGATAAACGAGAAAGTAAGTGGACTTTGGATAGGCGTGGGATGGGGTTGTGATAGGTACATGATGAGAGTATATCTTAACTGCTGGACTTTCTGATAAGGGAGAGAGGGCTGTTGGTATAAAACAATCTACAATGTGGATATGTGTTTTTTGTGTGTATGCCTGCATGTGTGTGTGTGTGTGTGTGTGTGTGTGTATGTGTGTGTGTGTTTGTGTGTTTATATGTGTGCGTACGTGCTTGTATGATTCACCATGGTCTTGGATCACGTGTTGGACTCGTAATCGACAGTTATTAACCTCCCGGATGAGAGCTCAGAGCTCGTATGACCGATCTATGGGTAATACTGTGACCTTACACGCACACACACACCCAACTCCCCGCCCACGAGAGTTGGAGTAACACCCCGCAGCAAAGCGATACTGAAATGATTTCAGCCCTGGGCGGGAGTCGAACCCGGACCGCCGTAGTTGCAGGCGAGAACTCTAACCACAGTGCCATGAGGTGTGTAAGTATGTGTGTGTGTGTGTGTATGTGTGTGTGTATGTGTGTGTGTGTATGTGTGTGTGTATGTGTGTGTATGTGTGTGTGTGTGTGTATGTGTGCGTGTGTGTGTGTACGTGTACGTGTATGTATAGGTGCGTTTGCGTGTGTGTGAACGTGTGGGTATGACTGCACATATCTTTTTCATACTTGACATTGCCACGGGTGCACTCTGAAGCCTGAAGCCCATTGCGTGACGTAATCTTTGTTGTTATTTTTCCTGCATCCAAACGACAAGGGTATAAGTCGAACGCTGAGATTCTCACGGCTTCCTTATAAAAACGGTGGCGACAAATAATCACTGACATAATCTCGACCGAACCTGGAAAGACAGTGAGTTGGCCTAAGAGGTTTTCGTTTTACACTAGTGCTGTTATACAAAGGATTACAAAGGCGGAGCATGCCGACAGGAGACCTTTTGGTCCATATCTAGGTCGGATGCGAAAAAAAATCATAATAATAATAATAAACTATAATAATGTAAATAACAAATAAAATACATAAATAAATGCATAGGTATAGTTAAAGATAAACAAACAGGTAAAAAGTAAATAATAAATTGACATATAACTAATAATAAATGAGAATCAAAAAGACAAATGATAACAAAGCAAAAACAAATAATATGAAATAAATTATAATCATTACACCATCTAAATGTTTCTTAAAGCTTCGAACTGAACTACATTGCACTGCCTCTGCAGGAAGTTTATTCCATTCATTAACTACACGGTTGGCGAAGTTGTTTCTACCCACTTCCAAATTGAATCTATTTCCGGACAGTTTGAGACCATTGTTTCTTGTCTGATTCTCATTTAGTGTGAAATTTTTGTCACTTTTGATGGTGTCAATTCTCTTTAGAATTTTAAAGACCTGCATCAAGTCACCTCTGAGTCTACGCTTTTTTTAGGGCAAACAGATTCATATGTTTTAGTCGATTTTCATATGATTTATTTTTGATATTTGGAATCAGTTTTGTGGCTCGCCGTTGTACTTTTTCCAGTCTGTCAATGTCTTTAATGAGATTCGGTGACCATACGGAAATAGCATATTCCAAATGTGGAAAAACTAACGATTCATATTGCTTGTTAATGAGTTATGGACTTTTGAAGTCAAAAGATCTCGCAATCAGTCCTAGAATCTTATTTGCTTTCTCAGAGGCTGAAATACACTGCTTGGATGATTTGAGATCGTTACTGATAATTACGCCGAGATCTTTTTCACTATTGACGTTAACGAATTTTCAAATAACTTGTAATCGTACTTACTGTTATTTTTACCTATGTGCATTACCTTGCATTTACTTGTGTTAAATTTCATAAGCCATTTTTGAGACCATTGCTGTAACTGATCTAGGTCTTCTTGAATATCTAATTGGTTTAAGTGATTATTTGCCATTCCGATAACTTTGTATTATCAACAAAATTGGAAACAGTAGATTTTAGTCCATGGTCTATGTCATTTATATATACTATGAATAGAAGTGGCCCAAGAACGGAACCCTGAGGAACTCCACTTGTAAAATTTTTCCATCTAGAAGTTTTTCCATTTAAATCAACTCTCTGTTTTCGACCATTCAACCAATTACTAGTCCAACTTAATATGCTACCACTTATTCCGTGTGAAGCTAATTTAGTAAGTAGTCTTTCGATGGGGATGGTACCAAAAGCTTTTGCAAAGTCTAGATATATTAAATCGATATTGTTCCTTTTGTCATAATTTGAGATAACTGTGTTGTAGAATTCGAGTAAGTTAGTCACGAAAAAACGTTTCCGTCTGAAACCATGCTGGCTATCATTTATCAAACGGTTACTTTCTAAATGATGTTCGATAGCATCTCTGATGATAGATTCCATTATTTTTCCTACGATTGAAATCAAACTTATAGGCCTATAGTTATTTGTTTTCTTTTTGTCACCTTTTTTGAATAATGGAGTAACGTTAGCTAGCTTCCATTCTCTTGGGACATCTCCGGATATGATGGATTTCTTGAAAATAATTTCTAGTGGAACAACAATCTCATTTTTCATTTCCTTTAAGATTCTTGGATGCCAACCGTCAGGCCCTGGTGTTTTATTAACTTTGAGTTTCTCTATACACCTTTTAATTTTTTCTTTTATTATATTTACCTTAGTGAGTAAGTTTACCCTAGTCTTTTCACAGTTTTTTTTGTCTATACCGTTACTGTTTAGGTAGCGCAATCGTAAGTATGTGGTTCTCGCATTCTCTTTATTTGCGAGTTTCGCACTTCTCTTGTATTGCTAGCAGTGGCTTTTACTGTACCTGCTCCAACAATCAAAGAGGATAAAGCAAAACTGACGGCTTCAGTCGCACCTAGTTGTCCTCTGGTGTATGCTCTTCACTATCTACCCTTCTTCCCTATAAACATATATGTAAATCATATCATGAAGACCAGTTACATTCGTTTAACTGGCTTGACGAATAAAGGTCTTGTTTAAATGCTACCATGTCCGCTGATTAAAGGAGTAGGTGAAATCTCAGGTCCATGGACTGCTGTAGTGGTAAGCATAGCTTCCTATCCTACAGTTCGTAGCAGGTTCTACTTCTTTTATATCCTTTTTATGGGAAGATAATATCAGTTTGGACTATTTACCCTTGAGGTCCTGAGTTCGAGATTCTGCGACTCCTGGGTTTGATTATTTCAAAGACATCACCACGACTACTGATTTATTCTATGATATATATACATATACGCATACGTATACATATACATACACGCATACATATACAAATACATATACATATACATATACATATACATATACATATACATATACATATACATATACATATACATATACATATACATATACATATACATATACATACTGATGACCCACTTTCGGAGAAGAATAAGCGAAAGTATAAAGATCTGTATATTTCGATCACTAACTGTGATCCTCTTCAGCAGATGTGAATTACAGAGTAGAGAACAAGGTGTATTTATATAGAAGTAGTGAGGTAAGCAGGAAGGGACGAGGGCTCAGGTCACGTGTCCGGCGTTGCATGGACCTTGGTGGCTTTTGTCCACTGCTAATGTAAAAGGTAACATTTTATTTATTGCAAATGAAGATATACAATCTGGTGACCATTGACCATAAGAAATATTATAATTTGGAAAATTGTTTATTAATTTTACAGAGTTCTTGTGTTCTTTGACCCTGGTGGTGAGGTCTCTACCCGTTTGTCCCCAATATACATCCTTGCAATCTAAACAAGGTAACTTATAAACTCCAGGAGCTGTATTACTCTTGGATCTATGATGTATATTGACAACTTTACTGAACAAGTTGTTGGGATAATTGAAGATAAAATTTACTTTTTCTTTTGGTAACAAATGAGACAAGTCATTAATTGATTTATTATAAGGTAATTTTATGCAACTATTATCCCACTTATGATTCATGGCGGAATGGGAATCTGATTTGTAAAAACTAACTTTGTCCTTAATAAGAGCTTTTTGTAAAAACCACGACGGGTATCCTAATTTTGTTAATTGACTTCTTACTGAAATTAGTTCCATGTCTAAATATTGTGAACTACAAATTCTCAAAGCCCGTAAGAATAGGCCTGAAGCGACACTATATTTAATTTTGTCTGGATGATGGCTAAAGAAATGTAGGTAGCTCCCTGTGTGGGTGGGCTTCCTATAAACTGTGAACGATAAAGACTCCGCATTTCTAATTATTAAGATATCTAAAAAAGGTAATTTATGATCTATTTCCCATTCCACTTTGAATTTGATGTTGATCGTTATGTGATTAATCACCTAACGAACAACATCATTCCGCCATGAATCATAAGTGGGATAATAGTTGCATAAAATTACCTTACAATAAATCAATTAATGACTTGTCTCATTTATTACCAAAAGAAAAAGTAAATTTCATCTTCAATTATCCCAACAACTTGTTCAGTAAAGTTGTCAATATACATCATAGATCCAAGAGTAATACAACTTCTGGAGTTTATAAGTTACCTTGTTTAGATTGCAAGGATGTATATTGGGGACAAACGGGTAGAGACCTCACCACCAGGGTCAAAGAACACAAGAACTCTGTAAAATATGGGCAGGAAAATTCCGCCGTATTTCAGCATGTCGCCAACAAAAACCATCGGATAAATTGGGACGATGCTGAAATAATTTACAAATCCAAATGCAGTTTCAGAAGAAAAATGGTAGAATCCTCTTTGATAAACAGTTTTCCAAATTATAATATTTCTTATGGTCAATGGTCACCAGATTGTATATCTTCATTTACAATAAATAATATGTTACCTTTTACATTAGCAGTGGACAAAAGCCACCAAGGTCCATGCAACGCCGGACACGTGACCTGAGCCCTCGTCCCTTCCTGCTTACCTCACTACTTCTGTATAAATACACCTTGTTCTCTACTCTATAATTCACATTTGCTGAAGAGGATCACAGTTAGTGATTCTTCTCCGAAAGTGGGTCATCAGTATCATTTTACAAATGTCCTACGACATAACTTTGTGATATACATATACATATACATATACATATACATATACATATACATATACATATACATATACATATACATATACATATACATATACATATACATATACATATACATATACATATACATACATATATATATATATATACATATACATAGACACATACATATACATATACATATACATATACTGTACATATACATTTACATGTACATGTACATGGACATGGGGAGGATGGTGGGGGCTTCCTGTTGGATGTTCAGTGTAGGTCAAGGCGGCGCTTGTCACTTTCTTGGTCTAAAATGGTGGTATTGTCCACTAGGATGGATCTGGTGATTGGAATGTTATGGGTCTCCTGAAGGTGTCGCTTAGGGCCTCCATTGTTAAGGTGGTATGTCAACCATTCAGAATCCGACAAACCAGACAACCCAGCTACGAGACAAATCAGCCCTCCCATGAGCAGTCACTCCGTCCGCGACGGACACCCAGGCCACAGTAACGGTCATCTGAGTGTCCTTTCCCAGTGGTCACAGTTCCCCTTCCCGCGTTCCTTTCCCCGATATTCAAAGTGTCCTTTACCAGATTTCTTTGTAATCTTTCCTAGTGTTTACCTTCTGTATTTATAATCATCCATTTCTTTGCTATTGTCACAATTGAAAATGCTAACTGTGATTAGCGAAACGTCTTGTATCCTGTTCTACCCATTAGATGGCTTCTATCGGCAACTTGGTTTTTTCTTTACCTCTCCATGCTAGAGAGATCTTTAGAAGACTTGAAACTCTTCATCGGAAACTCATCAGAGCTCAATTTGCTGTTGCATACAATTCAATATGCCTCAAAGAAAATATTTTGCCGCGTTACTCCAATATACATATATATACATATACATATACATATACATATACATATATATATACATATACATACAATTCGTTGAAAATGATGGCTAATTGTGCGCTTATTATCTTCTTGAGGATATTTTCCGTATGCCTTACTATAGTCTTATTCCCTTTTGAAAGGAGGTTTATGACTTCACAATACGTAGTAATTTTTGTTAAATCGCGATTTCGGGCACAAGACCCTTCCGCAGTAGCAGGGAGAAGAATAGAACAAGTAACCAAATTTTCGTACCTGGGAAGCGTATTGACAGAAGATTGTAGATATGAAAAAGAAATAAAATCAAGGATAGCGATAGCTAAAAGCACGTTTCAGAAAATGAAAGGGGTTTTAACAAACAAGAAAATGTCTACAGATATAAGGAGAAGAACAGTTAAAACATTTATATGGTCAACACTATTATATGGTTCAGAAGCGTGGACAATCAGCAAAAAATTGCAGGAAAACTTAGAAGCAGCAGAAATGTGGATATGGAGACGAGTATTAAGAGTACCATGGACAGCGAAGAAAACAAATGAAGAAGTATTGAGAGAAATGGAGTCAAATAGGGAATTGATGACAACAATAAGGAAAAGACAGTTGCGATTCTTAGGACATATAATGCGGAGGGAAGGGTTGGAGGAGGTGGTGATGACGGGAATGGTGGAGGGAAGGAGAGCAAGAGGAAAGCAGAGGGAGAAGTATATGGACGGGCTGATGAGGGCGACGGGAAAACAACTCAAACCAGCACAGATGTTACAAGTAACTAGGGACCGTGAACGGTGGCTCTCCATGGTTGCCGAAGTCCAAGAGGATATGGCACGACGGTAAGGTAAGGTAATGGTTAGGGCAAGAATGTTTCCGGTGAATGGTGTGATGATATTTGATATTATATGTTTGTGTTTATACTTTGCTTTTCAATGGGAGAGCTTACGGGGCGCCCATGCCCATGACCTCGGGCGACGTTTTGTCGCATACTTTAGATAGCCTCCGGCCTCAATTTGTGACGTTTTGTCGCATGCTTGATTTTGTGTCGTCTTGTCGCTTCCTTGGGTTTGTGGTGTTTTGCCTTACGCTTGGATTTGGGGCGTTTTGTCGCATGTTTGGGAGGGCCTTGAGGTCCTCTGCTTGTATGTTTAGGTTTGGCCTCAAGAACAGTACCAACACTAAAAAACGCCGACTCCAACCACAAGAAACCTTCGAGCTCACCTTCCCTATGGAGGAGAGCGTTGATTGATCTTTGCCCTTCTATAGTCTCCTCGTTAAACGAGCTGAAGAATACTTTAATACTGAAGTGTACACCAAACCTACCAACTCTGGACACTACCTCAACGGTTTAAGTGAGTGCCCACGTAGGAATAAGGACTCCACCATCGGCAGCCATATAGATATCCAACCTTCTCTTAAAACAACCAATAGTTTCAGCGCTCACTACATTGTTACTAAGTCTATTCCATTCGTTGACTACTCCATTGGTAAAACAGTTTTTGCCCATTTCCTTCTTAAGTCTAAATTTGTCCAATTTAAATATTTGCTGCGAGTCCTGTCCTGTTGTCTTGATATGATGACCTTGTCTGTATTCCCTTTGATCACTTATCACTTTGCGTCCTTCCAGAGACTGTAAATTAAGGTGCATAAGCCTGTTTTTGTGATGTAAATTTCTGAGCCCACGTATCATTTTGGTCATTCTCCTCTGTAGTGATTCTAGTAAATCCATTCTATAGGACGGGGATAAAAACGTATCACATAGTCAAGGATGGGTCTAACGCCAGATGGAGCTTGATAAATACCTCTACACTTTTATTGGTAACAATCCTAACAATACTCTGTTAGCTCTATTTCTAGCGAGTCCCAAGTCTCTCTTGCGCTCAGTTTTATTTAAAAATGTGTTATCTAAACTATATCTACTTGTGTAAACCTACGTTTATCACCCTGTACCTTGAAATATTGAGGTCCATTTGCCATTTTACCGACCATGTGAACAATTAGTTAAGATCTTCCTGTAGCATCCCGGCGTCTTCCCCTGACCTAATTTGGTGTCATATTTTAGTGTCGTCATCCATTTGTATTCGACCTTATTGTTTTGAAGGGAATAAATTTACTCTGCAAACACAAAATCAAAGCAGTTAGGTTACTGTGCATTTCATCTAAACCACTGATTCTGTTGTTGACCTCAGACTTGTATGTGACCTGACCTGTGGATCGCATACCTCCCTCCGTGACCTGAACTTGTTCTAGACACCTGACAGCGCTAATAACCTCCGGACTGACCGCGTACCCGACCTCACTAAACTTTTCATCTAGCCAGATGACCCTGTCATTGTTCTCCGGGCTGGCCTCGTGTGTGACTAATTATATTAAATATTTCCTCAGTTTTTCAAAATTAGCTCTCCTGAAGTCAGGTAATAGAACGCTATTTGTACTATTTAATTCTTCCCATATGATATCAAATCCTATTTCTTGATGATCGCTAGAGACTAGACCACCAGAAACTTGAATGTGTGTGTGTGTGTTTTTTATTTATTTATTTATTTATTTATTTATTAGATCCTCACTTTTAGTTCAGAGTAAGTCTGGAGTATTCTTCCCGCTCGTAAGTTCGGTAAACTTTTGTTTTAGAAAATTATCTGCATCGCATAGAAAAAGCACTTCCCGATCTCCTAATAAAATTTCCCAGTCAGTGTTTCTGTAATTAAAATCTCCCATGATCACAATATTTACTTATTGATTTATTAATTTATTTGTTTATTTACTTTTTACCGGGACGCCATGCGAATTTCTTGAATCATGGGTTCAGTCAGTTCAGTGCTAAGGTTAGAAGTTTTGTATAGGACACCGATGATAAGGTTCTTATTCTTGCCTATAATCTCAACCCAAATAGATTCCGTGCTTTCCTCTTCCTTAATCGAATTGTTGGTGATGCAATTAGCTGTATTTTATGACGAAAAGTGCTACTCCCCCCTCCTGCCCACTCTATCTTGTGAAATAGTTTGCATCCTTCTATCTCGATTTCTGGAAGGAAATGTCTTTCTACCATATTGATAAAAAAATCAGTAATAACTATAATATAAAATTATTCTACGCATGCTTTGCCTCTCAACAAGTAATTTTTATTCATTACGCTTCTGCTGTTTGTATGTAATAAACCTTCAGTCTATAGTAAAATCTAATGCCTAAAAAAGAAAGGTATAGTTATAGTGGACTGGCCATTGAGGTCTTTTAATATGTATCTAAGGGAGGGGAGAATGCTGGAGAACTGGAAGAGTACCTGTGTAGTTGCGCTACAAAGAAAAAGGGGACACGTGTGAATGCAGTAGTTTTAGAGGGAATCGGTTTAATGGAGACAGCAAAGTGAAGGTGGGGTTTGCGTCAGGGCTGTTATGTCTCCAAAGATGTTCACTGTGTACACGAATGGGATGACATGGGAAGTAAATGAGATTGTGAGAGGCAGGAGATTGGAGATAGTTAAAGATAAGAGGGAAGTGGGAGTTGAGCCAGTTGTTTTTTGTAAACGACACTACCCTTGTGGTGGGGCCAGAGGGGGATCAAAACAGATAGTGACGGTGTTTGGGAAGGTATGCTATAGGAAAAAGTTGAAGCCAGGCAAATGTGGGTAAAACTAAGGTGATGAGATGTACAAGGGGAGAGGATGGCAGTGAGTTGGAAGTAAGTCTTAAAGGAGAGAGGCTGAATGAAGTGAATATTTTTAAGTGTTTAGGGTCGCATGTGGAAGGGAATGGAGAAATTGGGGTAAAGGTAAACTGTAGATTGAGGAAACATGTGGTCTTGGGATTTAAAAAGTGTCATTAGAAATAGGCATCTGAGAATGGATACAAGTAGAATATCATATGAAAAGGTGGTTGTGCCTACGACACTGTATGGGGTGGAGATTTAGAATTTAGGAGATACATAAAGGAGAAATTTAAATGTGTTTGAGATGAAGTGTTATATAAATATGGAGGAGGTTACAAGGTTGGATAGAGCGAAAAATGAGGAGGTGAGGACTCGAACTATGACAGAAGGGGAGCTGGGAGATAGGGCTGGTGAAAGGTTATTGGGATTGGACACGTGTAAAGAATGAGTGAAAAAAGATTAGCTAGAAAGAGTGTGAAAACCAAAGGTGGATGAAGTGAGTTTGAAGGGTTGACCAAGGATGAGATGGATGAATGGGTTAAAAGAAGCTTTGGGCAAGAGGGAAATGTCTGTTGATCAAAGAAGGAAGAAGGCAGGGGATAGATTTGAGTGGAGAATAGTTATATATGTATGACATTCTGATGCAGCCCGAAGGGATTTCTCCTCGTCTTCTCTATTTTCCGCATGAACGTAGAAGGTCACCGTGTAAGTGAAGCGGCTCTACTGTGGATATACTATGTCTTGTAGCATTGCTTCAGAACCAAGCCTTGAGCAGGAGACAGTGATGACCCTTCACCCACGAGGAGCGAAGATGAAAGGAAAACATTGGGTGGTGGGTGGGAGTGGAATGAGTGGGAGTGGGTGCATCCTTTTTTTTTTTCGAAATTTGGGAGTGAAGTATCACTCCCACGGGCTTTGTTTGAGCCCGTGTGATGGTGTTTATGTAAGACACACCCAGTGGAGAGGAGGTGGAATAGTGTAGCTATTCAGAGGGGGATAGGGGACAATAGAAAAGAGAGGCTGCAGCTGTTAGAGCCGCGGCGGACGCTCTAGTAGCTGACGGAGCTCATAGGGGATGGGTGCATCCCTTCACTGGCTATCTTTCTTATCAGGGGGAAAAAGCCATTGGTATATAGACAGATTGATAGATATGATATCCCACACCGATGTACACCACTCTTATTACTAAAATTTTTAATTCGAATATGGATGGAGTGCACTTTTTCAACTACCCGAAGAGAAACTATCCTCCTCCCTTTCCCCAAACTAGTGAAACACAGAACTTCCTCATACCTAACACCCACTTTTCCTCATGTATTGTCTCATTTAGACTTTCCTGGAAACTTAAACACATTTCCCTTTGATCATTCCTCCAAACATATTTCCGTGGAGATTGTAGCACCACAGATATGCTGGTGCAAAAGCAGCAATTCATACCTCCTTTGCTAAGAACCAACATCTTTACTTTGTATTTTCTAATTTGGAAAAGGCATATGGTATACACCGGCAAACTTATATTCTTGAGCTTCCGTGGAGCCTTGTCCATTCGCATATTCCAATTCCTATCCGAATGAGTTTTTCGAGTACGTATAGGAGCATCCATAGCGTCACAACAAACACAAGGAGTTCCCCAAAGAAGGCTCCTCCATATACTTATATTTACCTTCGCAATCGATGATACAGCCGAATATGATTCTCGCGATATTTGCCACCAGCTTATATATCGGTGTCTAGCCCTGTTTTGTTTCGGAATCCATCCTGCCCATATACACCACTTTCCTCAAAGAGTTGTATTCCTTGTAACCTGATAGGCTGGATATGATGGGTTCTATTTTTCCACCTAAAAATCAGTCATAATAGGCTTCTGTTCACGATGGTAATGTATTGCCACTCGATTAATGCATCTAGGTAATTACACACATCAGATGTCCACCTTAAAGAGAAAGGAATAATAATAAAAAAAAAGGAACTACAACTCAATAGAACAAGAAAAAGAACAGACATAACAATTAAATAAGACATCACTAGCCTGATAAATAATAAACAGAAGGTAACTGAGAAAAAATAACCAACATAATTGACAAGAAATGTGATAATTACAAAGTGTGGAGAGCTGTTATAACAATCAAAAATTCACAATTCAATTTCCTTCCTCTTATATGAGAGTTGGTGCAACTCAATGTAAAATACCATGATCAAAAACAGCAATGAAATATGATCAAGAAGCATTTCTCTAAAAAAAAGTAAAAGTCCACAGCACCAGAAAATGTAAAAAATAATTAAAGGAATATGGAAAATCAAAGCAGACAATGAGTCACCCCTCTTTTCACCACCAAAGATGTAGAAAACGGAAAAAAAAAAAAAATGGAAAACTCCCAAGATGAATACCCAGTCTGAATCTCGAACATTCACCAGAAATACCATGGCCAAACAGCCATAAGAGCCTTAAATGATATTTTGAACCACTAGTTACTCAGCAGGTTCCAAACATCTGGAAAACAATTCACATAATCCTTATTTGGAGAACAAATAAACCTCTTGAAAAAATTGCATCACACAAAACAATCTTATTACTATCCACAATATTCAAGCTGATGAAAAAGATAACAGCAAGAACCAAAACAAAAATACTCATCTCCCCTGATGGTGAAGAAAGCTCCTCTGGGAAGGACAGCATTTTCATGTATGCTCCTTTAAAGTTAAGTTACATAATGACAGCAGCTGGGTTGAAATTAGGAAATTGTAAAAGCGGTACAAAAATCTAATTTGATTTAAACTGCTCTAACAGTAGGGAAGGACATCTTTGCAATTGCTCATTAATGCAGAAATGAAAACGACAGGACCCCAAAGAAACTTAAAAAAAAAAAAAAAAAAAAAAATTCCAAGGTAAATTCCTGAATGAGGAATCTTTATGTAAACCTTTTATGATTTATAAATTACTTCTGTACCTCCCTTCCTTTTTCCCCTTCAATTTTCCTCCACTCTTAATTTCCCTTCTACCAATAAGTTATCTGACAATCCCAAAAACTGTCTTCAAACAACATGAACGTTCAGAACTCTGGATACCACTAGATGGTTCATAAATGCCCTATCAAAGACCCTTCCTTCCCCCACCCTTTTCTATATATACTTATGATTGGGTATTTTCTTAAACGCATACCCATCATTTTCTCTCCACTATAATTCTTACCTGACACCCCAATCCTCCCTACTACTTCACATACGGGCTCTTTTCCTACTCTAGAACTGAGATCTCCAAACTTCATTACATTTAAATTACTCCAAATAGTCTCTATACACTCATTTAATAAAAAGAAAAAAAAAACTTTCTATCTCTTTTATCTCAATACTATGTATGCATGGACTCACAAAAATTAGCCTTCCCATCCCAATTACAAAGGCGGAGCATGCCTACAGGAGACCTTTTGGTCCATATCTAGATCGGATGCGAAAAAATCATAATAATGATAAATTAATAGATAAAAACTATATATATAATTTCACATTCGCCCTCATTATCCTCGAAGACTCCACTCCACCACGCATTTTCCTATTTTCTCACTTACCAGCAGAGCCACTCCTTTCTTCCCCGCCCATTCATCACTCCAGCCACCCTCCCCACCACACTCCCAAACTCACCTCTTCCTTTCATCTTAGTTTCACTTAACATAAGCCATCAATTTCATCTCTGTGCCACATCCACACACATGTAATGACCCAATTACTGTTTGGAGACCTCCCGGTTCCTTTTGAGCTTTGAATTTTCGTAGAAGGAATATACAAGACCCCTACTCCTATTACTCTCTCTCATTTAGTCGTCTTTTATAATAGATCTGCGAAATATGGTAGTAGGATTATTTTCTCCCCTCACCACAAGGGGGATCCACAGGAGGTAGAGTCATGGAAGTGGTAGAGGGCAGGTTCAAAGAGGGGCGCTTGTAGTACAAAAGTATTATAATTTCTATATGAGTAGAGGTAATCAATTTGAAGCATAAATGAACTATCTGTGACTCTGTTTCGTAGGGAAATACCAAAATAGTCCCTTGCTTATTGGCTACATACTACCATGAAGTCAGCATTCAAGTGCGGAGAATCAATACTCCGGTACGAAGTGACAAAAGTCCGGGTCCACTATTTTCTCGCACTCGGTGGCTCACCATAATGTTGGAAGAAAAGTGTCGAACTATTTTATATTCCTTGAACCTATCATGGTCACATGGGAACCACTGACTTATGAATTACTGTTAGGATTGCTGAAATGTTTCGTGCCTAAAATATATTGTGAACCAACTGTTTATGACTATATACATGCCACAAAAAGGAACGATTTATTTTCTCGACGTTTGTGTTAAGAAGGTAGTATTTCTGAAGTAATTCTACCATGCAGCACACAGTTGCCTGGTCAAATGATGTAGTAACATACGGAAAGGGACCACTTATTTTCACCTCGGCTTAAATATCTATTTTGCTTTCTTTTCTTCCCCTCCTTTACTTAATTTTTTACGTTTTCTTCTTACGTTTATTAAATGAAAACCAGCATAACCCAGGGAAAATAAGTCAACAAATCAAGAATAAATTTGAGTGTTTTCCATGACGTCTTTTGGTTATGCGTTCGCCTATGTGTGTAACCAGAACAATTTCAACAAATCGCTATGATTTCGTATTTTCAGTGACAGTTGCTTGAATCAGGAGCCAGTAGAAACTCAGATTTATATCTTATAGACCGGCATATTTCTAATGCGTGTTGTATACTGACATGTGAGCTAATATCTCATTAATAGTCAGAAAGCACAATAACGTTAATATACAAAATCTTTGGTTCTATTGTATATTTAAAATATTCCGGATACTGATCATATGCACTACAAAAATGTCTTTTTGTGAGTATATTCATGCAATTATACTTAGTGTTGGAAACAGACAAATATGTATGACTTAATTTGGATTTACATACTTCATTTATAGGAAGGACGTGTCTACAATCGTGATGGCGTTTTGGTGCGTGGTCGTGGTCCTAATACTCAGCCTCTGCGGCTCTCAGGCGAATTCTGAATTAGGTAAGGTGCTGGTCATAGTGTGGACTAATCGTCGAGGATGAGCAAGGTAGTGAGGTATTTGTCATAGGTAAAAAAAAAAAAAAAAAAAAAAAAAAAAAAAAAAATAAAATATATATATATATATATATATATATATATATATATATATATATATATATATATATATATATATATATATGAACAAATTTCACACGACACACGTGAATCACAAACATGCAGCGACAACTCGGAAACGGAAAAACACCCGGAGCCCGCGCGTTTTCGTGATATATTCCTTCATACTGTGAATATATCACGAACCCCCTCGGACTCCGTGTGTTTTTCCTTTTCCTAGTGGACTCTACATATATATATATATATATATATATATATATATATATATATATATATACACATATATATATATGTATATATATATAAATAAATAAATAAAAAATAAATGAATAAATTAATAAATGAATAGATAAGTAAATAAATAAAAATAATCATACCAACCACCCGTCAGATTTTTGGAGAGAAATTTCCCTTTTCTTCTTGAAATTGAATACACTGCAGTTTATGAACTATCTTATTTTGCAATGTGTGTGGTTATGCTTTATACAGAACCAAAAATATCACTTCAATGAAAAATATTTTTCGCGGCCACTGATATGAATAAAATCATCTGAAGTATGTTCCCTCTTTCAGATGACAGCCTCAACACTTACATTGACATGGTTCTGGATAACTCCCAGATTTTGATGGTAAATGAGGGGTATGACCCCGTGGCGCTGCCGAATGGTACCATGGGATTCAACCGTACGGTGAGTGTTTTTATCATTTTAGAAACAAGAAAATGATAAAGTTTGCTACGTGTATGCGCAACTACATGTACACAGAAACATCACGAGACGTTCCTTACCTGTGTCTGAAACACAAATTCTATAATCAGTGTATAATTCCAGTTATATTCAACAGCTTCGAAACTTAATTATTGATAGAGGTGATGGAGACTAACATAAGGAATATACAGAAAATAACAGTGATCTATGCTGGCAATAATAATGAAGTCCGGGTGGAGAGTAAGGGAAGTAAGAGAGCAAACTGGAATGAAAGATCCTTACGGAAGGTGTTATACAGGAGCGAAAGTGGAATTGGATAGGGCAAAAGACCAGAAGTGAGAACAACATCTAGAACAAGAATCAACAGAGAAATTCGCAGAAGTGATATGCCAGAGGTTAGCACGGCTGGATGATACATGGGGTTGGGCGAGGCTTTTATTCATCAGAGGACCCCAAATGGCTGATGGCAATGACTATATCATCAGCAATTAGGGACATACACTAGGGAGTGCATTGTATTACTCACACGCCAGCGCCAAGCCCAATGGTCTCTCCGAGTAATTTCACATACAGCCATCCTTTCCACCCCAAGCAACTCTCAGCAGGTTTGATCAACTTGCCCCAGCCATGAATTCAGTGGGCGTCATCCCCTTTGTTCTCTTTATCGAAGATTGTCTCTTGTGGAGACAACCCTGTGAGTAGGATAAACATCAAGGAAACGTGTCAAACACCCATTTAGCCAGAGTTGACGTTCACGGATTATGTTAGTAACTGGCCTAGCCTGAGTTTTATAGTACAGTCTCTGGTTTGATAGTCATTTCAACGATACCCGATAATTCCTCGGAGGCTCTTCGTACCAAAGACATTGAGATGCCTCTTCAAGTCAGCATTCAATGTCTATATCTCACATATCTCACAGCCAAACCACAAGACGGGGAGCACAAGTGACTTGAATATATGAGTTTTAGTTCTTCTGCATAAATAACAACAACGCCATATACTCTGTCTGAGTGAGTTCATAACACCATGGGCAATGCCAATCCTTCAAAGTACTTCTGACATAACCCATCACTGTTATGCACTACACTACCAAAGTATGTAAGGCTTTCCAAAACCTCAATGTTCTCTTCACATCCATGAACATTAAACCACTAGATTCCTGGACTTTGGTCTTGGTCCAGGAGACCTTAAGTTCAAGAAGTCTCACCTCCCTGTTCTGTGACTTGAGGCTGCAACCAAGACCTCCAACGACTCCACAAGAAGGTCAGTATTATCAGCAAACAGAAGCTTAGTGACCGTAGTGTTGCCAATAGATTCTCCGCAACAACATTCTTCGACAACTTTGTCCAATACCCAGTCCATGCAGGTGTTGAAAAGTGTTGGGGCGAGGACACACCCTTGCCTCACTCCTGAATTAACAGGAAAGAAGCTAGACACGCCTCCTCCATACTTTACAGCACTCTCTGTCCCAGAGTATAAGCCAGATATCAAGTCAATAATCCTTGCAGGAATCCTACGGATCCGCAGAAGATCCCAGAGCGCTCCACGATGCACCGAGTCAAACGCCTTCTTGAGATCAACATAAGCTGCAAGAAACCTCGGCACTACACAAGAATACGGAATGATAGGATCCGATCAGTTGTTGATTTACCTGACGTAAACCCGGAGTATCCAGGCCTCTGAAACTTTAGCAGATGTAAACGAGCCGGTGTCAGTAATAAATGGGCAAGCACCTTAACTGGCACATTGAACAATGTAGTACTGCGGTAGTTGTTGCAGTCCTGCCAGCCCTCTTTCCTTTCCAAATAGGGACGACCAGACCCTTTTTCCAGTTAGAAGGAATGCTACAGGACGGCCAGACAGCAGGCAGTACCTCAGGCAACCCTTGGATCATGGCCTCACATCCAACTTTCAACAACTCCACACTGATTTTGCAGATACCGACTACCTTTCACCTTTCAACATACTCACAGCCTCCTTGACCTCTGTCAGAAAGGGAGGAGAATTCTTCTTTCAGTGAATCAGAAACCGCCACCTAAACACCATCAAGGGGAATCTGTTCGCTTGGAGGGTCACCTATGAGCAGCTGCTCAAATTATTCAGCAAGTAGGGCTACACTCCTCCGCACCTGACACTAGCTCGCCATTAGCTGTTTGGGCTGTGCTTCTCTGGTTCACAGATTTGGAGCGGAGTTTCTTCAGGGCTCGGCAAGCAGATCTGAGATAATTTGCATTATAATGGCCCTCAACATCCTCAACGATTCCACTGATGCCTCTCCTTATTCATTATCATGAGAGCTCTTGTTCACCGTTTCTGAGTCCTGTATAGGTTCATGTATCCAGCCATTCTGGCAGCAGGACACAACTCGATACTTTCCAATGTGTCTCGCGACGCGACGCCTCTCCTCGACCTTAGGAGCTCTCCAACCCACTCCTCAGCAGCTTACAGAGTTTCATGTTTAAAAGTGTCTCACATCTTTTCAGGGTCCTCAAGAGAGCCTAGTACTTTAAACCGATTTGAAATTGCTACCGCATACTCCTGGTCGCAAGCATATCTCTGATTTTCTCCGGATGAAACCCAGCTGGGTTACACCTCGGGATTCTCCTGGATTTTATACTCACTCTGAGTGTTGTGACCACAAGTCTATGATCGATCCCAAAGATTTCAGCACTACGATAAACCCTGCAGTTCTGTAGGATCTTCCAACGAGTACTAACAATTATGTGATCTATTTCATCAGCCACTCCTCCGGCATTATCATACCATGACCATCGGTGTGGTTCTCGTCTCTGGAGCAAAGAACCGCTAATTCTCAGTCTTCTGTACTTTTCAAAGTTCAGAAGGAGAGAAGTGTTAATATTCCTGGTTCCATAACCATGGGGGCCAATACATACTTCATAGCCAGCTTTGTCGGTGCCAGTAACTGCACTGAAGTCGCCCAAAACAATAAGTGTGTATCGTGGCAGGCACTGGTCAACGATAGATTCAAACTTGGCATATAATATTTTCTTCTCTTCAAAGTTATATTCCTCAGAAGGAACATATACTACAATAAGAGAGATGAAGCCCAAGGTGTGCTTCAGCCTCACCAGCATTATACGCTCATCAACCTGAGTAGCCTTTACAACGGCGTTCTGTAGTCGGCTAGATATGCCTACAGGTATTCCTGCGAGGTGGGTCCCATCGGTTCTGCCCAACCAGAAGTTAGTGTGACCCTCGCTACTGATCTCGCCACTGCCTAGTCTTCTCACCTCTGAGAGAGCCATTATCTAGGCTTTCTGAGCTCCACTAATAAGAAAGGGTAGTCAGTCGTCTTGAGAGAGTGAAAGTTCAAGGCACCCACATGGAGAGCCTGTCGGAGGTTCATCCTGGGCCTGGCGCGACTTGTTTGTGCCCTATTTATATTATAGTTATAACACAAAAATAGTACTACACTCGCACAAGACAGACTGCAATCGAACCTTTTTTCTCGGTGTCCTATGTGAGAATCCTTGAGCTCTCATCATGGGGCTGTGAGCTTCAGTTCAGAGAAATTCGAGACAAAAGTGAAACGAAATCATGTATTTTTTAATTGTAGGACTGAATCACCTATAGAGGGTCTCATCTTGTGCAAGGTGGGACTTTTAATTCTAGATGTCTTCAAACAAATTCATTCATCACTGTGGCACCCCCTCAGTAGTCAAAGGATCATAGCCTATCTCAATCTTAAGCTAACTCGATTGAATAGGCAACTTTATTCAATCGAAGGAAACCCCATGTATGGACTAGTTAAAAAGAACACGCGCGGAACGAAACATAACTACGAAATTAAGGTTGCCAGACAAGCTAGATCTAACCCAAGAGTTAATTTCATTTCCACAGAACTAAAAGATATGCCCAATTAAATCCGAAGAGGATGCCTTGATAAACGCAGAGGAAAAATCAGCGATGAATTTAATAATTATTGTCTCTCAGTCTACTTACTATAAAGCGCGGAGTTTTCTCAAATTGTCAGTTTTCACAAAACCATAGTGAGCTTGAGCGAAAACGGAAAGGGGTCCGGCGTTTTTGGGCCACGTCACGTAAGGTTTTATTACATGTGCGTTGTTTAAGATAGTGGTCGTTTTTTTTGTATCTTAGGCACCATGCCCGCCAGGGAACCCGACGCTAACAAGAAAAGGCGTCTTCGCCACTTTTGGAAATGGATTACGGTTAACCGAAAAAAAAATAAAAAACAGAACTACAGAATGACAAGAACCTGCATGCCCAGTTACGTAACGAACACACAAAAGCTTTCCCGGATCTGTACAGAGACGTTAAAACCTTCCGTGCCAACGCATCTGTTCGAGAATTCCAACGAAAAGTGCTTAAATTCAACGAGACGCTACGAGAAGTTGAAGATTTCGAGTATTCCGACGAAATGTTTGACAATTTTGAACTTTTTGACGGAGAAATTGAAGACAGCGTTTCTGAAAATTTCTCGAAACATTATTTCGTCGGGTATAAAAGCTTTGTGAAATCGGGCGGAAAACCCGACCACAAAACATATCAAATGTATTATCTAGAGAAGGCCTTCAAAACGTTCAACCAGGCAAAACGAAGAAACAAATACGCCATCAGGAAAGCTATGAAAGACTCCCGTGACCAAAGGAGACTGAATAAAATCCGTCAAGACAAGGAAAAGGCGAAGCAAAGAATAGAAGAACGAGAGAGACTTGCAAAAGAGAAAGAAGAAAAGCGGTTAATTGAGGAAAAATTGGCTCTAGAGAAAAAAAATCGTCTAAAAGAAAAGCGGGAGAAAGTAAATGATAGTTACGAGTTAAAACCAGCCCGTAATTGTGTTTACCAAGAGTTTTTTTTACAAGCACCTAAGAAGAGAAGAGGAATTACCTGTAGTGCCCACAGTTGCCGAAAACGAGGACCCCGTCCTGGCAGAAGAGGAACCGGAACAAGGAAAGGTTGTCATTCCGAAGGATATCTACTCCATCTCCGAAGAAGAAGCCGTCAAAATGATTTTGCCCAGCTATTCTCACGACGAAAACAGTAACGAAAGTTGAGGAAAGTTTAGGGGACAAGTTGGAAGACGTCAAGGAAAAGTTGGAAGAAAAGATGGAAGGAAAATTCGCAAAAATGTGTGTGTGTGTGTTCATGTATGTATCTATGTGTGTGCATGTGTGCGCGTGTGTGCATTATCGTGTATAGATGTTCCAAAAATCACATGTGGAAGAACACTACTGCGAGCGCAGCGAGCGGCGCCGCAGGCCAAGCACCCGTGGCGGAGCCACGGTCGGCGTCAGCCGGGTGCTTGTATTTACAAAAGAGAAATTAGATATGGTACCTGATTTTAACCTAATCTTCATTGGAGGAAAGAGAGATAGACTAACTATTATCAACATTAACAAGGCATATGTGGTCAACCAGAAATATGGATTTACAGCTACAAAATCCCCGGGTCTAGAAAAAAAAAAAAAAAGAATCCGCGAGCAGTAAAAGAGTGCAATTTTGAAATATGTGAGTACTTAACGGAAGTATTTGATAAGTCTATGATATATGAGAAGTGTTTGAATGGACTAGAGCATAGATATAGTGCCAAACCTGCGGGTTACCACAGTGTAAAATCCAAATGGGATAATGTTACTGGTGGAGTTCCCCAAGGCTCGGTTTTGGCTCCCTTATTGTTCATTATGAATACAAACGTCTTGGACATTGTCATTAATAGTGATGTCAGTAAGTTTGTGGATGACACTAAAATAGGATGTCATATTAGGTCGGGGGAAGATGCTGGTTTACTGTAGGAGGATTTTGATAGATTATTTGCATTGTGGGTAAAATGGCAAATGGACTTCAGTATCTCAAATTACACCACCTAGCTAATAGGTATAGCTTAGATAAGGTTATATTGGAGAAAACAGAATGTGAAAAGGACTTAGGGATGTTAGTGAACATGGACCTTAAATCTTAGAAACTCTGTTTTTGTGCCAAGAATAGGGCTAACAGGGCAATAGGATACATTACTAGAACGGCTATAAACAAAAGTGCTGAAGTAATCATCAAACTTTCTCTGTCGAAAGTTAAACCCATCTTTGACCATGCGATACATTTTTGGTCTCCGACCTATAGGACTGATATTAATTCACTAGAAACAATACACAGGAGAATAACCAAAATGATACAAGGGCTTAAAAATTTACCATCCGAAGAAGGCTTAGACCTCAACTTACACTCACTGGAAAGAAGAAGAGTGCAGGGAGATCTAATAGCCGTATTCAAATGGGTCAAAGGCTTTAACAAGGGTGATGTAGGCAAGGTCATCTTATTGAGACGACAGGGCAGGACTCGTAGTAGTGAATTTATATTCAGTTTCAAGAAGGAAATGGGCAAGAAATGGTTTACCAGCAGAATGGCTAATGCATGGAATAGACTTAGTAACAAGGTATTAGAGCTTAAACAATTGGTTATTTTAAGAGAAGATTATATTATTTAGTAGATAGGGATTAAAAGGTGATAAGAGACATGGAGCTGCGTAGTGTAGGGCTTATGGTCTCTTGCGGTCTGCTTCATTCTTATGTCCTAATCTTCATATGTGTGTTTGTGTGTGTTTATCTAGTTTCATATATCTAATTGCAGTATGAAGGATAAGAGCTCACTCATGAAGTTTCGTCTTCCGTCTTTGGTTTTAATGGTCAATCATAGTTTGAATTTACTTATAATTTGTCACTGTAATTTCTTCCTTATTATTCCGCGTACCCATGTATCTGTATGGAAAGCTGTATTTCTAGATATCTTTCAACGACTTTTTTCATATTCTCTGGTATTTGTACTATCCCGCACCAAAAGGTTTTTCTTATCGATTACGTCTACACATTTCATTGTTCTGATGATTGTTACCATATGACCCTTTTTTTCTAATGTTGATAATTCAACTGTATTATCTTTCTTCGTATGTTTTGCCAGCTATGCTTATATCTGTTTTGGTTGTTACTCTTTGAGTTCCCTTTTTCATGTACATTTTATGAGTTCTTGGGGCTGGAAAGGGCTACCCCATGCTATATGCTCAGTGTATCAGGTAAGGTGCTTGCCTATCTATTAATGACGCGGGTTCGTTCGTATCTGCTAAATTTTCAGAGGCCTGGGCATCCTGGTTTCACGCCAGGTAAGTCAGCAATTGATCGGATTTTATCGCTTCGTCGTTTTGTGTACTACCGACGTGAGTTTCAACAGAGTTTTCTTGAGCTTCTGTTTATCTCAAAAAGGCGTTTGACTTAGTGCAACGTGGAGCGCTGTGGGATCTTCTGTCTATCTGTGGGATTCCTACGAGGGTTATTTACTTGATATCTGGCTTATACTCTGTGGCCGAGAGTATTTTAAAATACGGAGAGACATAAGAGAGTTATTTGACGTTGACACACAAAGACGGGTGAGTGGAGGAATGTTGGGTCTTGTAGAGGTGGAGACAAATTTATGAATAAAAGACTGGGTAAGACAGAGTTGGAGAGAAACTTCTTTAAACCTGTCCTTTAGATCGTCCCTCTATCATCAACCTCAGATCCTGGGAGTGACGTGGTATGGAGAAGCAGGGATCTATGATGGCTATCTTGCCGGATTGTCAACCATTGAACGTACGGGTGACGCCCGTTTCATCCTCGACGTTGACGGCAACGTGGCTGGAACAGAGTCCAAGATGACAGTTGTCACCCTCAAGGTAAGAGTCTGAGATTTGAAGAATAATGCAGGATCAAGGTTGTTCCTGATACGTAAGGATTCTAACGGCCTCCTACACAGACGGGATGCGGAATTTGTATAGTTGGGTAACTCCATGGCATGCATGGAACTGCAGGAAACATCGTATATATTCATAACCAAACATATTGTTGCATTATTTGCTAAATATGTTTAGCAATTTAAGCATCCAAATGTTAGCTATAGTAG
>NC_134791.1:56959914-56962414 GCF_046742065.1 Oratosquilla oratoria
ACATTTACTATTCCTTCAAATTGTTGTCACAAGTTCTTACTATTCAGCTTTATTCAGCTGTCCGGAAAAATAATTCTGGTGCTTGCTTCTCTTCTTCCATCTGAAAAATAAACTCCTTTTAGTCTTCGTTTTATTTCATGCAAAACCACCGATTTTGGAATAGGTTTCATAAAGCCCAAACCATAATTTCTCATTCAGCCAATAAACTGCAGTCTCGCTCATTTTTTTCTAATACCCTTGACACCATGGCCTATTTTTATTTTGTCTAATGCTACACATTTCTATTCATCTGAGATGAACCCTATAATGAAATGGGTCTCAGTTATATGCATGAGTAATGACAGGATGAAAATCAAGGAAAGCGTCCTACTCGCTATCTCTGTAATACATTGGAAACCCTTAAAATTGAGGAAAAGCAACTGTGAATAAAGATATAAGTCATAACTGACAGTTTTTGTCAAACTAGTAGCTTACACAAGGACCCTCATATATGTCCTACGATTTTTCTTCTTTGTGTGACTGAGATATACAGACAAACTTATATTCAAATTAGTCTTAATAGTCTCAGCCGAATATCACACATCGTCATATCATGATGCCAAACATGTATACGTAATCGAGCGGAATGGTGAACTGTTGATACATACGCGATATCTTAATCCTTTTTATAAAAGGGTAGCTGAGGCAAAACCTACTCTTGGACTTGAAAATTCTCGTGACGCCTCGCCAACCTGCTCTCCGTCGTCCCAGCTAGTGATGGGTCGATTGCGGTGACTTGCTCCTCACCCTCGTTGCAGTGCTCTGTGCTGCTCCGGAAGGACCTGTAATAATAGGACGACGGCAGAATCTCGGTAGGGAGGGAGTAGGGGATTTAGTACCAGATCACGCACATACGAGTGTCCTCCAACTACAACATCATTGTAAATGACAACCAAAAAGATACTATGCTAGAGAGCGCCTTCCAACTCAGTTGAATTATGAAAGAACTTCACAAGTGAATAGTATAAAAAGCAGGGGCGTGGATACACTCGTATAGTGATACATGACGGCGGGGGTGAAAGGGCTTGGTAGTAATCCAATCCAATCCCCTCTGCCTTACAAAGTCACTACCAATGAAGGTAGGTTTTCCAAGGTCGCTACCAGTGAAGGTATGTTGTACAAGGTCACTACCAATAAAGGTAAATTTTACTAGGTCGCTAACAATGAAGATAGGTTTATAAAGTCACTACTAATGAAGGTAGGTTTTATAAGGTCGCTACCAATGAAGGTAGATTTATAAAGTCGCTACCAATGAGGGTAGGTTTTACAAGGTCATTACCAATAAGAACATAAGAATGAGGGAGACTGCAAGAGACCATAAGGCCTACACTAGGCAGCTCCGTATCCATCACCACCTGTCATCCCCATCCATAAAGTTGTCTAATCATTTCTTAAAACAACTGATAGTTTCAGCGCTTACTACATGATTACTGAGTTTATTCCATTCGTCGACCACTCTATTGGTAAACCAATTCTTGCCTATTTCCTTTTTAAATCTAAATTTGTCCAGTTTATATCCATTACTGCAAGTCCTGCCCTGTTGTTTTAATATGATGACCTTGTTTGCATGAAGGTAGGTTTATAAAGTTGCTATCAATGAAAGTAGGTTTTACAAGGTTGCTACCAATGAAGGTAGTATGAATGGTTTCTTCTCACGTGTGTGGAACGCCCTTCTTGTGTTTATATTTTTGCACATTGAGACGTTGCTTAACGTATTATTAATACTAACTATGCATTTAGAATTACTACCCATGGGGTAGGTAAATATTTTGTTTATTACTATTGCTATTTATTGCTATTATCTAGTAGGTCTAATGTTTTTTTCTCATGTATGGGGAACGCCCTTCTTACGTTCGTATTTTCGGACACTGAAAGGCTGCTTAACTTATGATTGATGTTAATCATGCACTTAGAATCGCTACCCATGGGATAGTTAAATATTGTGGTTATCATTTGCTACTATATGTAACAACATTAACAAGAAACATCCTAGAAGAAAATACTGAGATTTCGGAAATATGTACAGATGACAGACGCCCCCCAATCTTAGAAACATTAACCATTGAAGAGTTGAACCCAAATTTAAACTTATAAGCAGATGACCTTAATGCCATCCCAAGCATGAGACAAATCGCCACAAACCAATGCATGAGATGTAACCCTACAAATCCAAACCCGAGACAAAACAACACAACCCCCAAGCATACAATATTTTGCAACAACACGAAGTTGGAGGCTTCCCCTAGCACGTGATATTTCATGACTGCCTGAGTTACCAGGTGACCTCTCCCAGGTGACCTCCCCTAGTGAAGAGCAAATAAAGAAATTTAAGTATATAAAGTAACATAATTAAATATAACAACGGAATAATTCTTATCCTGACCAGATAGAACATTCCTAAGACCTACTGAAGAAGGATCTTGAACCCGAGATCGCGATAAAGCAAACATGACCACCAACA
>NC_134791.1:56967414-56972414 GCF_046742065.1 Oratosquilla oratoria
CTACATTGCACTACCTGTGCAGGAAGTTTATTCCATTCATTTACTACACGGTTGGCAAAGTTGTTTCTACCTACTTCCAAATTGAATCTATTTCCGGACAGTTTGAGACCATTGTTTCTTGTCTGATTCTCATTCAATGTGAAAATTTGGTCACTTTTAATGTTGTCAATTCCCTTTAAAATCTTAAAGACCTGTATCAAGTCACCTCTGAGTCTACGCTTTTTTAGGGAAAACAGATTCATGTGTTTTAGTCGATTTTCGTATGATTTATTTTTGATATTTGGAATCAGTTTTGTGGCTCGCCGTTGTACTTTTTCCAGTCTGTCAATGTCTTTAATGAGATTCGGTGACCATACAGAAACAGCATATTCCAAATGTGAACGAACTAACGATTTATATAGCTTGTTAATGAGTGATGGACTTTTGAAATCAAAAGATCGCGCAATCAGTCCCAGAATCTTATTTGCTTTCTCAGAGGCTGAAATACACTGCTTGGATGATTTGAGGTCGTTACTGATAATTACGCCGAGATCTTTTTCACTATCCACTTTTGTTAACGAATTTCCAAATAACTTGTAATCGTACTTACTGTTATTTCTACCTATGTGCATTACCTTGCATTTACTTGTGTTAAATTTCATTAGCCACTTTTCAGACCATTGCTGTAATTGATAGGATTTGCAACTATGAGAAAAGAAAACGTGGTAATATGTTCTGCTGACTTAGGGATTTTAGTGAAGTCACAGTTAATCCCATTTTTTAATCAACCAGACTTAAGACCAGTGACAGGAATCAATGAATCCCTAGATAATATTTCTATCTTAGATAACGAGGCCGAGCGGTCCAGACCAACAGAAAGTAAAGCAACTTGTGAACCCAACTCAGATGTTCAGGAAATCCCAGAAATTACTAAATTATCAACTACTGAAGCTTTGCAAATTGTAGATGGTGGTGTAATAAAGTCGACGTTATTGCATCCCAATTCGATTAACAAAGTGGAAGTGTATTTGAAAGGAGTCAATGTAGACTCTGAAATAATTACAGTCCCAGAATCAATTAGACTCAAAGGTCTGAAGTGGGACTCAGGGATTTATAAGTCAAATAAGAACAGAGTAGAAGTACTAGTAATTAACACTATGAATAAGGATATAGTTTTAAGGAAAGGTACACAAATAGGATGTTTTCAGGTGTGTACAAAACCCATTAAGATTTTAAATGAGAGTAGTGAGGAGTTAGAATTACCAATTTCATCAATCTGTTCAGTTCAAGAAGGAATAGATTTAAGAAATAAATATAAAGATCTATTAGAATCAACTAATTGCCCTGAGTTGGATGAAAGTTTACTTGCTTTGCTTGTGAAGCACAATAAAGCAATTGCTTTGCCGGGGGACGCCTTAGGCAAAACAACTGTTTTAAAACATCATATTAAATCAAAACCAGGAACACAGCCTATTTACATACCCGCCTACAGAGTTCCTCACTCTAAATTAGCAATAGTAGATAAACTGATCACTGAAATGTTATCACAGGATATTATTGAACATAGTAAAAGTGAATGGAACTTTCCTTTGATTTTGGTGCCAAAGTCAGATGGTACTATGCGCCCAGTTATTGATTATAGGGAATTGAATAAGCACACCATCCGTGACAAGTCGCCATTACCCATTATAGGTGATATTTTGAGAAGTTTGGGAACTGAGAATAGATATTTTAGCACAATAGATATCAAATCAGCTTTTTGGCAAATAGAGTTGAATGAAGACTCAAGAGAGTTCACAGCATTTTCTACTCCAACGGGACATTATGAGTTCAAGAGAATGCCATTTGGGTTATGTAATAGTCCATTAACTTACATGAGATTAATGAATACTATTCTAGATGGATTGTTAGGAAACACTGCCAGTGTATTTCTAGATGACATTTTAATAGTTTCTTAGACTGCAGTGGAACACTTTAAGAAATTAGATTTGATATTCTCAAGACTAGTAGAAGCAGGATTGAAAATAAAACTTGAAAAATGTAAGTTCTTGCAAGACAGTGTTATTTATTTAGGACATAAGATAGACAGACATGGACTTAGTATAGTGAATTCAAAGGTTGACGCTGTCAAGAATTTTCTGGTTCCGACCAATGTAGACAAGGATAGGAGCTTTTTGGGATTGATAGGATATTATAGAAAATTTATTCAACGATATGCTGACATTGCTAATACATTAAGTTCTTTGTTGAGGAAGGATTCAAAGTTCATATGGGGACCTGCACAGCAGCAAGCTTTTGACAAGTTGAAAAATAAACTCACGAGTTCACCCATTCTAATATCTCCTGATTATGAAAAAAAAAAATCATTCTTTATACTGATGCATCTGACATAGGATTAGGAGGCATACTGATGCAAGAGAGAAATGGAACTTTGAAAACGATTGCTTACACATCAAGACTTTGTAATAGTGCGGAGAGAAACTACTCTATAACAGAAAAAGAAACTTTAGCAGTAATTTATTCTTTAGAAAGTTTTAGGGATATGATATTAGGATATCCAATCAGAGTTTGGACTGATCATACAGCTATTCAGAACTTATTTAAGCATAAGAATCTAAGGGGCCGACTTGCTAGGTGGTTTGCAATACTTCAGTGCTATGAAGTTCAATTTGAATATATTCCGGGTAGAAAGAATGTGGCTGCAGATGCACTTTCTAGAAACATTAGTCAACCAATGACTGGGACTGGGTTGATTAATTTTGTTTGTAGTATAGAGGAATTAGTAACTTTAGATGAGGAAATGCTAATAAGAGAACAGAGGGATGATAAGACATGTGATTCATTAATCAAGTATTTGATGAACCCAAGAGGAAATCCTCCAAAGCTACCAAAGGGGTATAAGATAGAGGAATTTCAATTGATTAATGGACTTTTGTATAGAAAAACAGTTGTAAGTGGGAAAGATATTTCTAGAGGTCAAGTAAATCAGTTGGTGATACACCTCATTTTATCATTTTTGGGGAAGACAAAACTCTTCCATATGAAATTTTGACTGCAGACCAGAAACCTGTGTATAATATAGATGATTATATATTGAATAGAATAAGTACTTTTCAAAATATTCACCAAAGAGTTAGGGAACATATGCAGGAGTATTCACACGAGATGAAGAAACAGCAACACAAAATAGCACATAAACTAGAATTGAAAATAGGAGATTTAGTCATGGTCAAACTACATTCACCCAATAATAAACTTTCACCAAGGTACACTGGTCCATATAGGGTAGTTGATTCTGCAGGTGGAAATAAGTATAAAATTCTACATTTAGAAACAAGGGAAGAAGTGATAGGCCATTTAGACATGAAGAAAATGAAATTGCAGATCAGTGACTTAATTGAAAATGACAGTTGGGATACCCTGTGTATCAATGTTGAGAAACCTGAAGAGTATAGAGAATATTGTAATGATATTCTTGGTGAATTGAATATTAATCTAGATGCATTTTACAGATGAGGGCTGCAATATTAATTTTTGTATGCTTAGTGAGTGCCCTGGACTGGAATCCAATTCGTCCTGGAGCATTGGTACAACATCAAGGTAACCTAATATTGGTTGACAAGATGGTTAGGGTAGTACTTCATTACAAGAATGTAACAAAAATTAAAGATAATATTGACTCCTTGAGAGTGAATTTGAAATTGTTAAAAGAGAGCATTTCTAGTAAGAATGTTCAAAGGAAACTTGAAAATAAGATAGAGGACATCGAACATAAGTTGGATGCCATAGGTTCAAATTTCAAAAGAAGTGATAGACAAAAGAGAAGTGTCCTAGTGGTGGCCTTAGGAGCTCTTGCTGGATTGGGAATTGCCAATTTTGCCTTCCTTGCTGATTTGAAAATTTCTATGAATAAATTGAAGGAGAAGGTTGCAAAAATTGATGATTTACAAACAAGTATTAAAAACATTGAGGAAATGATCTCTGAAATTTCAGATAACTTAGAGAATCTCAGTTTAGAACAAAGTGAACAGGAGAATACAATGCAACTTTTCTTGTTACTCAATACTATGCATTTGAAATTGTCTGAGATGCAAGTTCAGTTGGAATCTTTTGTACAAGATTTAGTTCTAGCAAATTCAGGTCAAGTAACATCTTCTCTCCTCCCAATACCTCAACTTATAAAAATAATTAAGTCAGCAAAGAAGGATTGGAACTTTGAACCTTTCTTTGAGGAAGCTAATGTAGCATTATATTACCCATTGCTAAATTCCCACTTAAACGTAACTTCAGTGATAATAGAAATTCCTTTTTCTTCCAACCTAAGATTTAACTTACAAAGGATTACAAAGGCGGAGCATGCCGACAGGAGACCTTTTGATCCATATCTAGGTCGGATGCGAAAAAAATCATATTAATAATAAAATAATAAATAAAAACTATGATAATGTAAATAACAAATAAAATACATAAATAAATGCATAGGTATAGTTGAATAATAAACAAACAGGTAAATAGTAAATAATAATAAATTGACATATAACTAATGATAAATGAAAATCAGACAGACAAATGATAACAAAACAAAAACAAATAATATAAGATAAATTATAATCATTACAGCATCTTACTTAGGTATTTATCTAAATGATTCTTAAAGCTTCGAACTGAACTACATTGCACTACCTGTGTAGGAAGTTTATTCCATTCATTTACTACACGGTTGGCAAAGTTGTTTCTACCTACTTCCAAATTGAATCTATTTCCGGACAGTTTGAGACCATTGTTTCTTGTCGGATTCTCATTCAGTGTGAAGATTTTGTCACTTTTGATGCTGTCAATTCCCTTTAGAATCTTAAAAACTGTATCAAGTCACCTTAGAGTCTACTTTTTTTTCAGGGAAAACAGATTCATATATTTTAGTCGATTTTCGTATGATTTATTTTTGATATTTGGAATCAGTTTTGTGGCTCGCCGTTGTACTTTTTCCAATCTGTCAATGTCTTTAATGAGATTCGGTGACC